>NC_134845.1:58184681-58499944 GCF_965363235.1 Mytilus galloprovincialis | reverse complement strand
CTGCGGCGACCCTTTAGCCCCTAATTATAGATAAATCTTATACCTCATTCGAAAGCTGATTACAAGAGGAACAAAATGGATATAGTCAATATGTTCCGCAGCGAATATTAGAAGACCTAAATGCCGAAATACACGTGAAAATTAAGAAATAGCCAATTTTGAATAATGAAATGGATATTTTGAATAATGGAATGGACTGCGGGGACCCTTTAGCCCCTAATTATAGATAAATCTTATACCTCATTCGAAAGCTGATTACAAGAGGAATACCATGTATATAGTCAATATGTTCCGCAACGAATATTAGAAGACCTAATCGCCAAAATACGCGTGAAAATTAAGAAAAAGTCAATTTTGAATAATGAAATGGATATTTTGAATAATGGAATGGACTGCGGCGACCCTTTAGCCCCTTATTATAGATAAACCTTATACCTCATTCGAAATTTGATTACAAGAGGGAAAAAATGTATATAGCCAATATGTTCTGCAACGAATATTAGAAGACCTAAATGCCAAAATACGCGTGAAAATTAAGAAATAGCCAATTTTGAATTATGAAATGGATATTTTGAATAATGGAATGGAGTGCGGCGACCCTTTAGCCCCTAATTATAGATAAATCTTATACCTCATTCGAAAGCTGATTACAAGAGGAACAAAATGTATATAGTCAATATGTTCTGCAACGAATATTAGAAGACCTTATTGCCAAAATACGCGTGAAAATTAAGAAAAAGTCAATTTTGAATAATGAAATGGATATTTTGAATAATGGAATGGACTGCGGCGACCCTTTAGCCCCTATTATAGATAAACCTTATACCTCATTCAAAGCTGATTACAAGAGAAACAATATGCTTATAATCAATATGTTCTGCAACGAATATTAGAAGACTTAAATGCCAAAATACGCGTGAAAATTAAGAAATAGCCAATTTTGAATAATGAAATGGATATTTTGAATAATGGAATGGACTGCGGCGACCCTTTAGCCCCTAATTATAGATAAATCTTATATCTCATTCGAAAGCTGATTACAAGAGGAACAAAATGTATATAGTCAATATGTTCCGCTACAAATATTAGAAAATCTAATTGCCAAAATACGCGTGAAAATTAAGAAATAGCCAATTTTGAATAATGAAATGGATATTTTGAATAATCGAATGGACTGCGGCGACCCTTTAGCCCCTATTATAGATAAACCTTATACCTCATTCGAAAGTTGATTACAAAAGGAAAAAATGTATATAGTCAATATGTTCTGCAACGAATATTAGAAGACCTAAATGCCAAAATACGCGTGAAAATTAAGAAATAGCCAATTTTGAATAATGAAATGGATATTTTGAATAATGGAATGGACTGCGGCGACCCTTTAGCCCCTTATTATAGATAAATCTTATACCTCATTCGAAAGCTGCTTACAAGAGGAACAAAATGTATATAGTCAATATGTTCCGCAACGAATATTAGAAGACCTAATTGCCAAAATACGCGTGAAAATTAAGAAAAAGACAATTTTGAATAATGAAAAAGATATTTTGAACATTGGAATGGAATGCTGTGACCCTTAAGCCCCTAATTACAGATATACCTTATACCTCATTTGAAAGCTTATTAAGTGAGTAACAGTATGAGAGTTCTGCCACACCCCCATTTTTAGGTTGGGGTCGGGATAAAATGTGTCTTTGTGGAAGAAAGAAACACACACAACAAAAAAACAAGAGTGCAAACGCTGAAATGTCTCGCCTTCTTTACTAATCATTGTTATTATGTTGATAGTCTCAAATATAAAGCTTTATTACAACTGTCACATAAACTCAACATAAACCAAGATAATGAAACATTGATCAATTAACCATGAAAATAAGGTCAATGTCAGATGAACCATGCCAGGCAGACATGTACATCTAACAATTCTTCAATACATCAAATATAGTTGGCCTATTGCTTATAAATTAAGAAAATCAGACCAAAACACAAACACATAACACTTAGCAATGAACCGTGAATATGAGGTCAAGGTCAAATAAAACCTGCGCGACTGACATATTATAGATAATTATGCAAATAATTTCCATACACCAAATATAGTTGACCTAATGCATATTGTATTAGACCAAAACTCAAAAACTGAACTTTGACCACTGACCCATGAAAATGAGGTCAGGGTCAGATGACACCTGTCAGTTAGACATGTACACCTTACAACCATTCCATAACCAAATATAGTAAACTTATTGTATATAGTATTAGAAAAATAAACTAAAACTCAAAAACTTAACTTTGACCACTGAACCATGAAAATGATGTCAAGGTCAGATGACACCTGTCAGTTAGACATGTACACCTTACAATCATTCCATACACCAAATATAGTCGACCTATTGCATATAGTATAAGAAAAACAGACCAAAACACAAAAACTTAACTATAACCACTGAACCATGAAAATGAGGTCAAGGTCAGATGACACCTGCCAGTTCGACATGTACACCTTACAGTCCTTCCATACACGAAATATACTAGACCTATTGCTTATAGTATCTGAGATATGGACTTGACCACCAAAACTTAACCTTGTTCACTGATCCATAAAATGAGGTCGAGGTCAAGTGAAAACTGTCTGACGGGCATGAGGACCTTGCAAGGTATACACATACCAAATATAGTTGTTTTATTACTAATAATAAGAGAGAATTTAGCATTACAAAAAATCTGAACTTTTTTTCAAGTAGTCACTGAACCATTAAAATGAGGTCAATAACATTGGACATGTGACTGACGAAAAGTTTGTAACATGAGGCATCTATATATAAAGAACGAAGCATCCAGGTCTTCTACCTGCTAAAATATAAAGCTTTTAAGAAGTAAGCTAACACCGCCGCCGCCGGATCACTATCCCTATGTCGAGCTTTCTGCAACAAATTTGCAGGCTCGACAATAAAAATTCACAGATAGAATAAACACAGTGGATTTTACGATTACAAATATGTCTGATCAGAGATAGAATACGGTGCAAGAGGTAGAAATTCTGAAAAAAGTGGACACTGTTAAGGCCAATCGAGAACAGCGCTGCAATGATGAGGAAATTCTCAAATGGCAAGGAGTAGGACAGGACTCAACCTGGATTGTCAAAGACATTAAAGATGTTGACATGAAGTAAAGGTCTGCAAAATTATAACCTTGTGCTCGAAAGGGGAAACTTTCGCACATGGGAATGTGAGAGATTAAACAAGCAGCTTACTACCGTCTTGGCAAATAGAGAGACCGATGGAGCTGTGCAATTTGTGAGCTATGGGATTAAAAAAATCCAGACGCACTGGGTACGTTTTACGACTTTCTTATTTTTTATAAGGATTGTAGGATCGAGAGTGTTAGGATATGTTTTGTAGGCCCGAAAACTGGGTCTGAAAACCAGTGAATTGGGGATGGTGGTTTTGGGGTGACCTAAATTGATTTTTTTTATTGTTAGAACAAAGACATGCATCCAATAGTGAACATAGAGTTAGTAGTTGAAAACGTCAAAGCCCTGAGAGGTATAGCCAAAATGAAGCACCTTCGAGGGTATTCGCGGTTGAGGAAAGATCAGTTGGTGGAGAGGTAATAGAAACGAAGACAAATCTTAAATTTCATCGTCGTCCCAAACCTCATACGAGGAAGGAGATTATCACCCAGATAAAACAACTTGGGTTGAAAGGGGTTAGCAGGCTGTCGATAGATCGACTGCTAAAGAAAGTACAGGAAAAGATTTGGGAAGACAGGAAAGCCATTGGGTATAAATTTAGGTACATTCGCCGAAGAAAGCCTTTAAAGATGTATTTACTACCTGGAATATGACCCCCATCATGGCCTGGATGTGCAGACCTCCCTTAAGGTCTCTCGGGTGTCACGGGTGGAACTTATAGAAGATTGGGCATTGTAAAGGGCAAACCAATGTGATCATGCACTGTACCTTTGAAAAGATTAATCCAACAGATAAGGCGGATGATGAGAACAAGATACTTTCACTCTGGAAACTAGATTTTCACCGCGGCCACGGACTTGATTGAAACCCTTGAGGAGATAAATGAAAAGATCGTAGAAAACATTGCCTGGTGGACCTCTGACAAAACTAGTGAAATTGTAAATACTTCCTCGGTCCAGCGGGGGGTATATCCCTTCTCGAATGTACCTTTCTTCTTGGTGATTCGGAAAATCGCGGTGGTTTAATGGGAGGTATACTGCCGTAAAGGTTCCAATACAACTTATGCTCCTTAAGACTTGCGGCAACAGGGGCCATCTTGATAGCGGTGCTTGGTGGTATTGCACTGGCGAACAAGATCGTCCAGGACATCGATATAGGTGCGTGTGGAGTTTGCTGAAAAGTATTTGAACATTTTCTCTTTCATGGTGCGGTTCCAACGTTTGACAATACTCGACTTCTCTTCGGTGGAGTAGAGATCGATACCATGCTTTTGAAGCAGCTGATTTACATGTTTGTTGTAAAACTCAGTGCCTTTGTCTGTACATAGCTTCTTGGGCACACCGCTTGGAAGGCATCCCGCACCGCACCCCTTCTTGTTCCTGAGTGGTATCAGCCAACCATATTTCGAGAAGACATGGATAATGCTCAGGATAAATTTATTTCCCTGGTTGTCCCTGGAGAAGTCACTCATATCAACGAGTTCGGCCGCCCAGGTCTCTTCAACACCACCCACCGCTACACAGCGTTTATGACCGTTGTGTCGTTTGTTTTCTCCTATATTTGAGTGTGAATTCACATTACTATAAGACGTGTCACGGAACTTTTCTATCCCAAATTAATGTATTTGGTTTTGATGTTATATTGGTTATTCTCCATCGGATTTTGTCTAATGCTTAGTCCGTTGCTGTGTGTGTTACATTTTAATGTTTTGTCGTTGTTCTTCTCTAATATTAATGCGTTTCCCTCAGTTTTAGTGTATTACCCCGATTTTGTTTTTTGTCCATAGATTTATGAGTTTTGAACAGCGGTATACTACTGTTGCCTTTATTTATGAAACTAGCGTCGAACTGGTTTGTGCAACTCAGCTAGCTCATCGGTCCAGCGAACAGTTTTTTAACACCCATACCGAATCGAACTTTGGTACCGATGATGGGTCCGACGATGCTGCAGTCCAAGCGTTCGTGTGTGATAGAGTTGGGAATGGTGTTAAGCGAGGCTAGCATAGCTTCGTCACAGATGGTGTTGCGTGCGGTTGCATCCTTGTGCTGGGCATAACAAAGATCGTGGTGATATGCTGCCTGGTCAACCTGATTAATGGGTTTCGACCAAGCCTTCGGGTGCCATCGGAAAGTAGTCGCTTGCTAAGTCTAGGCCCTCGCCCAGTGAAGTTGTGTCCGTATAGATGCATTTCCATCGGTAATCGGTTGATTAGTTTGTTCATGAACCCTGTACCGGTTGTAGCAAAAAACTGAGACTTCTTGGCATCGAACACCTTGCAGTTGCCAACTTTCTCCGTCGCCCGTTGCTGGTCATTACCTCGCTTGTGTTAACTGTGTCCGTCTTTCTATGACTTTCACGCAGAGAATCATTGATTTTCACGCAGAGAATCATTGCTATTTTATTTTAATAAATGAACTTTGAAGATATTTCCTACAAGCCGCAAGAACCTCATGGTGATCCTCATGGTGTTCGACGACTTGATGCTGAGAAAACAGAACACGTGTGAAGACAACGTCGATTGTTTCTACCTGTGCCAGAACTACTTCACACTGCCCAGTCAGTCGATCCGGGAGAATGCCAACTTCCCCTGTCTCTTCCAGTAGAATGCTAAGAATATCGACCACAACCGACGCGATCACTGCAACGATCTCACCAGGGAACAGTACAGTTTGACGCTCTGTGTAAGTATTGCTGGTCCAAGCCCCATGGATTTGTAACCATCGATTTTACAAGCACCAAGGCAATGGAAAATATGCAAATTAAATGAGTTCTTTGAGGTATAAGATAAAGAATGATCAGCCCGGAGATTTCTTTAGGGAACTGAAGTATGAAAATGATGAAGAATATCTGGACACAGAGGAACCCCAGCCCTGCAAGTTCGAATGGCCCTTTAAATGCAATTTTGAGTGGGTTCCAGGTTGAAAATGCAGTTGCGTGATCCTTCGACCTATCTAAAGCAGTGGAGGTGATTTCAACGCATGGAACTCCACCATTGTGGTAAGGTGGAGCGATTTTCTCAACCCCAATGCCCTGCCAAGACGATTTGAGACTACCAGTGCACATATACTCATGACACTTGAATCTTTCGAAGAACAGGGATCCATATCAGCTGTGTAATACCTTCATGCGCAACTCATTGATTAGAGGCGTTCACACCAACGCTTAGGGGCGATCAACAGCATTCGATGCTATTAGATAAATGACGTTTATCAAGATTGTCGACCCTAAGCAGCGTGAGGCACTTGTCAGGGAGTTTCAAGACACCAAACGGAAGATTCAAGCCAGTACTACATGTAATATGCAGCATCGCCTGGACAAAATTGAACTTAGCCGGGACCTTTACAAGGTGTTCAAGCCTGTGATTGAGGCTTAGCGAGAGGCAGCTTCACAGATCACCAAACAGATCGCAGACCTTAAGCTTCCTGCAACAGTGCCAGCCCTCCCTCCTCGGCCGCCCGAGTTTGCCGACCCACTACTCATTGCACCACCTACATAAACCGTCCTTGGAGCTCGAGCACAGCAGTATTTGCAGCTCAGTATGACTACTTCCACTGACCACACCTTTGGATTGCGATCTGAAAACGATGGTATCTTCATCGGAAGCTCACCAGTTACTTTTGACGGCGATAATTTGTTCCTGGATATTGTGAAGTACAAGGGAACCCTTGGCCTATGGGAAGTCATTGTGAAAAAGAAACCAGAATCGAGCACAACGACCTTGACGACTATGCAGGGATCCTGATAAGTTCCGGTGCTATGTATAAAAGCAATTCCATCTTTTCAAGAACCCCGAAGGCGAATAAGAATTACAAGTGAAAGGGAATCGTGTCCCACATCTACCAGAAGTATAAGTTTGGCAGTGATCTGCAACCGTGTTTTTTTATCCAACTGCAAGCAGCTTCTCGATCGCTTGGAACTGTGTGCTGCAGCATACCGAGAAGGAAATAATGGTCTGCGCAACGAAATTGTGTCGATTATCCATGCTATGCAAAAGGGTAGATATATCAGCATCGAAGAAAATATGGCGCTTCATCATAGTATCCTATAAGTGAATGATGCAAATCAAGAAAGGTTACGCCTGAAAGTACGCATACGGTGGTAGAGGACTGTTTGACACAATCGCCAGTTTGGCTGGACGCATGTTTACTTCCTCTGCCACCAAAAACATAGGAAGTAAGGCCGTGAGTGCAAACACCAATTCAGCCTTGAGAGGTGTTGAAAAGGGGGCCACAAAGCCGTCTATAATGTGGTTAATAAAGTTACCCGCCCCCGAAAACGCAGAATGTCCACTCAACAGTCCAATGTTCAAAGCAGCAAACCGCAGCAAACCCAGTTGAACAATCTGATCTCCGGTTCTGGCATTGCTTCCATCCACGACTTTGTGCAGCGCTATAAATAAATACATAATGTCCAACATCCTTATAATCACCGAAGGGTTGACCTTCGACGAAAGTCTCCAAGAATATAAGGTTCACGAATACGAACCTCAAGCTGGTGCCAACCTGAATAATCCAGGTGAGATCCGCTGAAAGTTATCTCTTGGTAGAGTGGCGACTGTAAAAGAACCACGGTAGTGCATATGCTTATGCAAATCTAGTGTCTCTCATTCACAATGGAATCATGTATCTCTTCAAGACTATCAGTTACAATTAATGCAAGCTCTCAGGCCAGCTGATCAAACATATCAACGACCCAGTCGTTGCCATCACTATGCTGGGAATGTGATTTATCCCAACAATTTCTCCCAAATCCCAAGGTCTGTGGTACAAAGATTCATCTACCGAAACCTAGGCCGAAAACACAGGGTTTGCAGCACGTCATGGGTATATTATCACCAAGCCCGCCAATAAAAGGATCGTTTTCATTCACCATACCCCTGATACTAGTATATATTTTCGGCTTTGCAGACGATTACAACAAGATTGTGTATGGATTCAAGCACGAATTGTCACTCGTACGCGACTCGGACGACAATGCCATCCTGCTGCTGCCATCAATGACGTGGCGAAAATAAACCTGAGGACGTGGCGAAAATCAACCTGAGTAAGACCTCTAGGTTTGTTCCTCACGTCCTTCCTTCCGATGAAAAAAAACTGCGGTTGTAAAAGACCATCAAGAGTAAGATCGATTGTGGTTTCTGAATACAACAGTGTGATTCTACAAGTGTTACCTAAACCTTACAGTTCCACTGGCTTTTGTCTGCCAAGAGCGGTCGGGAGAAACCGAGATACATCATTGTTGCCTTTCAGACCGATAAAAGTACGATCGGACTCAAAATGAAGCCGTGTTCGACCACTACGGTTGCGAATTATCTTCGTCACTCTCAACGCAGAATGCTTCCCGGCGGTAGACTTCAATGCCAGTTTCACGCAAACCAATATCGCCAGAGTGTACAAGAATGTCGCAGAGTTCTAACTAGTTCAACATGGACCGTTTCATCAGCAACTGCAACATTAACCCCTCCGATTTCGTCGATCTGTATCCACTGTTTGTCATTGATGTGAGTCACCAGTGAGTCCAAGTGGTTAAAGAGTCGACCGTTGACATTCAGATCCTGATCGAGTTCGAGCCCAAAGTACCTGCAAACACCGAGGCATTTGCACTTGTGATTTCCGACAGAATCCTGCAGTTTGAATCCGATGATCAGAAGATGAACGTCGTGTACAAAAAGTAAAAAAATGGATAAAATTCACCTACTCCTCTTTGCCAGCCGCCATGCCGAAGTCTACGCGATCGTGGTGAAGTTAATTAAACAACTGAGAAGTATGGCGGTATCGAAGAGTGGAAGCAAAAATATGTGACAATGGTGTACCATAAATAAATGGATAACACATGGTTGCAGCAAATTGCTAAAATCACCAACCCCAATCATGGGTTTTCCTTCATCGTTTCTGGAAATGATAGCCAAATCCTTACCCGGTTCAACCCCCACTGCAACTCAAGGAATCCAAGACCTACGAGATGGCATTGATAAACCTGGTAAACCAATAATTCCATCCCTAACATTCATATGCATACAGGTAACCATTCCTTCCGCTACTCTCCCGATGATGGTGCCAACTGATTTTTCATCGCACTGAGCACAGGTTCCTATGACATCGAAGACATCAACAATGAAACCCAGCAACAGCTACGGCTCAACAAACACAAAACGAAGATCATCATCGATGCCAACTGGGCGACCCTAAAAGCAACGCTGACCCTCGCCAAACTCTTTCAAGTAGACTTCAAAGTTGTCAATAACATCAACACCGTCTTGGGATTCAAGTGGCAGATTTACACGTTCGGTATGATCACAAACGGTTATACAGAAGGGTAGCACATTGTAAATATCATCAGAATCAACAGCATTCTGGTGAATAGTGATATCAACCATGAAGTTATGTAAATGGTACACATCAGTCTTCAATCTACAGCTTTTGTTCCCGCAGACGGTCCTGGTATGAAAATCATTCAAACCCCCCAGCACCTATTGGTAGTATACGTGCCAGTGATCTTGCGAACCAGCAATCGCTAGGCTCATCGATCTCAGAGGTGAACATCTCACTATCCGTTTTCATCTTCTTGCGTTTGCACAGTGAATCCCAGTGGCAACGGTCTCTACCTCAAATCCTCAAACGCCCGGATTACCTATGGGTATGGACTCTAATTGGAGCGTGGTCAGCAATTCCACGACGGAGCCGTTCTGATCTTATATTTAGATGCTTACAGTCCCTTTAAAAACATTCCCCTCCTCGGTATGCTCCAATAAAATAAATGAACGATTTAGATTCTTGGTACCGACAGACTATAGTCAATGTGTGTGGAATCAACTCGATGCAGAAATTTGAAGGTATCAAAATACCTTGAATGCCTATAAACGTTCGGACAAAGCTGTATCTGTAGCACTGGGTGCTTGTTCTGTGGTTAGTTTGGTGTTAACCAGCAGTACCCTGGGTTCAGCTTTGACCGGTACAGGTGTTATAGCCACAATTCCTCTGGGGTTTTTAGCTTGCTTGAATGCTACCACCGTAATGAATGTAATAATAAAAAAAGAAAGACCACGATACCTTGCGATTGCCAAAGTCCAAAAAGTCCTTGGTTGAGCAATCATGTGTCAGCTCTGCTTTAGCTAATGATGAACAGATCTATGATGTCGAGTTTGGGAAAGTCGTCACCTGCCTCAAAAACTACTATGACCATAAAGATTACCTGCAGCAACCCGTGTCCAATTTCAGCGAGGATCTGTCAAAATATTCCTTTTAGGTTTTTCCCACCATCTCAAATTCAATGGTTTTAGACCCGATTTTCAGGCTTAAACAACACATCCTAACACTTCCAATCATACCGTCCTTATCAAAAATATAAAAGTCGTGGTAATCATAGCCGGTGCGCCTGTTTTTTTTTTCATCCCATAGCTCACGATTTGCACAGTTCCATAAGTCTCTCTCTTTTCCCCGACGGTGGTCAGCTGTTTGTTTAGTCTTTCACATCCCCAAGTGCGGATATTTTCCCCTTTCCAGCACAAGGTTATAATTTTTGAAAACCCACACTTCGTGTTAACATCTTTAATGTCTTTGACAATCCAGGGTGAGTCCTGACCTACTTTTTTCCTCATCAGTATTTTCCAAAATTTCTACCTCTTGCGCCATATTCTCTCTCTGATCAGACATATTTGTAATCTTACAATCCATTGTGTTTACTATCTGCGGATGTTTCTTGGTGTGTTTTCTTTCTTCCACAAAGATACATTTTCCCAGGACCACAACCCCACTTTTTCCCCTTCAACCCAAACCACCAACGTTTTCTTAACCTCGTCAACGAGCGTGCAAGATTTTCAGATTTTTCGGTCAGGTCCTAGCATAAATTCCCCTCGAAATTTTCACGCGTAATTCGATATTTAAGTCCTTCGTTACTCCACGGGATAAATTGACTATATAACATTTGTTCCTATCTTTATAAGCTTCCAAATGAGATATAAGGTAGATTTGTAATAAAGGGCTGAAGGGTCAGAGAATTCCATTCCATTATTCAAAATATCCATTTCATTATTTAAAATTGACTGTTTCTTATTTTTCACACGAATTTTGGCATTTAGGTCCCCCTCAACCCCTTAAATGGTCATTGCGGCACATATTGTTTTTTTCTCAATTCATTCATCTATTATTTCGACATTTAAGTCCATCGTTACTCCTCTAATATGCGTTGCCAAAAATATTGACTATATACCTTTGGTTCCTCTGGTAATCAGCTTTCGATCAAGGTATAATATATATCTGTAATTAGGGGCTGAAGGGTCATAGCAGTCCATTCCATTATTCAAAATATCCATTTCATTATTCAAAATAGACTATTTCTTAATGTTGGCGCGTATTTTGGCATTGATGTCCTCTGTAACCTTTGTAATGGTCATTTCGGCAAATATAGATTATACTGAGTTTTTTCCTCCATCCATAAGCTTTAACTTGGTGTATATTTATTTTCCTTAATTAGGAGCTGATGGGTTGCAACAGTCCATTCCATTCTTCAAAATAAGTTATTTCTCAATGTTCACGCGCATTTCGATATTTAAATCCTTCGTTACTCCTGTAATATCCGTTGCGGGACATATTGACTATATACATTTTGTTTCTCTCTCAATAAGCTTTCGATCGAGGTATAATATATATCTGTAATTAGGGGCTGAAGGGTCGTGCCAGTCCATTCCATTATTCAAAATTTCCATTTCATTATTCAAAATTAGCTATTTCTCAATGTCTACGTGTATTTCGATATTTAAGTCCTTCGTTACTGATCTAATATGCGTTGCGGAACATATTGACTATATACCTTTTGGTCCTCTCTTGATAAGCTTTCGATTTAGGTTTACTTTATATCTGTAATTATGGGCTAAAAGGTCACTAGCAGTGCATTCCATTATTCAAAATATCCATTTCATTATTCAAAATTGGCTATTTCTCAATGTTCACGCGTATTTCGAAATTTAAGTCCTTCGTTACTCCTGTAATATGCGTTGCTGAACATATTGACTATATACCTTTTGTTCCTCTCTTGATAAGCTTTCGATTGAGGTACAATATATATCTGTAATAAGGGGCTGAAGGGTCCTGCCAGTCCATTCCATTATTCAAAATATCCATTTCATTATTCAAAATTGGCTATTTCTCAATGTTCACGCGTATTTCGATATTTAAGTCCTTCGTTACTCCTCTAATATGCGTTGCGGAACATATTGACTTGATACATTTTGTTCCTCTCTCGATAAGCTTGCGATTGAGGTATAATATATATCTGTAATTAGGTGCTGAAGGGTCCTGCCAGTCCATTCCATTATTCAAAATTTCCATTTCATTATTCAAAATTAGCTATTTCTCTATGTCTACGTGTATTTCGATATTTAAGTCCTTCGTTACTGATCTAATATGCGTTGCGGAATATATTGACTATATACCTTTTGGTCCTCTCTTGATAAGCTTTCGATTGAGGTTTACTTCATACGTGTAATTAGGGACTGAAAGGTCATAGCAGTCCATTCCATTATTCAAAATATCCATTTCATTTTTCAAAATTGGCTATTTCTCAATGTTCACGCGTATTTCAAAATTTAAGTCCTTCTATACTCCTCTAATATGCGTTGCTGAACATATTGACTATATACCTTCTGTTCCTCTTTTGATAAGCTTTCGATTGAGGTACAATATATATCTGTAATTAGGGGCTGAAGGGTCCTGCCAGTCCATTCCATTATTCAAAATATCCATTTCATTATTCAAAATTGGCTATTTCTCAATGTTCACGCGTAATTCGATCTTTAAGTCCTTCGTTACTTCTCTAATATGCGTTGCGGAACAAATTGACTATATACATTTTGTTCCTCTTTCAATAAGCTTTCGATTGAGGTATAATATATATCTGTAATTAGGGGTTGAAGGGTCCTGCCAGTCCATTCCATTATTCAAAATATCCATTTCATTATTCAAAATAGCCTATTTCTCAATGTTCACGCGTAATTCGATCTTTAAGTCCTTCGTTACTTCTCTAATATGCGTTGCGGAACAAATTGACTATATACCTTTTGTTCCTCTTTCAATAAGCTTTCGATTGAGGTATAATATATATCTGTAATTAGGGGTTGAAGGGTCCTGCCAGTCCATTCCATTATTCAAAATATCCATTTCATTATTCAAAATAGCCTATTTCTCAATGTTCACGCGTAATTCGATCTTTAAGTCCTTCGTTACTTCTCTAATATGCGTTGCGGAACAAATTGACTATATACCTTTTGTTCCTCTTTCAATAAGCTTTCGATTGAGGTATAATATATATCTGTAATTAGGGGTTGAAGGGTCCTGCCAGTCCATTCCATTATTCAAAATACACATTTCATTATTTAAAATTGGCTATTTCTCAATGTTCAGGTGTATTTCGATATTTAAGTCCGTCGTTACTCCTCTAATATGCGTTGCGGAACATATTGACTATATACCTTTTGTTCCTCTCTTGATAAGCTTTCGATTGAGGTATAATATATATCTGTAATTAGGGGTTGAAGGGTCCTGCCAGTCCATTCCAATATTCAAAATATCCATTTCATTATTCAAAATTGGCTATTTCTTAATTTTCACGTGTATTTGAACATTTAGCTCTTCTAATTTTCGTTTCGGAACATATTGACTATAAACATTTTGTTCCTCTTGTAATCAGCTTTCGAATGAGGTATAAGGTTTATCTATGCTAGGGGCTAAAGGGTCGCCAAAGTCTATTCCATTATTCAAAATATCCATTTCATTATTCAAAATTGACTTTCTTTTAATTTTCACGCGTATTTTGGCAATTAAGTCTTCTAATATTCGTTGCGGAAGATATTGACTATATCTATTTTGTTCCTCTTGTAATCAGCTTTCGAATGAGGTAGAAGATTTCTCTATAATAAGGGGCTTAAGGGTCGCCGCACTCAATTCCATTATTCAAAATATCCATTTCATTATTCAAAATTGGCTATTTCTTAATTTTCACGCGTATTTTGGCATTTAGGTCTTCTAATATTCGTTGCGGAACATATTGACTATATACATGTTGTTCCTCTTGTAATCAGCTTTCGAATGAGGTATAAGGTTTATTGATAATTAGGGGCTAAAGGGTTGCCGCAGTCCATTTCATTATTAAAAATATCCATTTCATTATTCAAAAGTGACTTTTTCTTAATTTTCACGCGTATTTTGGCAATCAGGTCTTCTAATATTCGTTGTGGAACATATTGACTATATACATTTTGTTCCTCTTGTAATCAACTTTCGAATGAGGTATAAGATTTATCTATAATTAGGGGCGAAAGGGTCGCCGCAGTCCATTCCATTATTCAAAATATCCGTTTCATTATTCAAAATTGGCTATTTCTTAATTTTCACGCGTATTTTGGCATTTAGGTCTTCTAATATTCGATGCAGAACATATTGATTATAAGCATGTTGTTCCTCTTGTAATCAGCTTTCGAATAAGGTATAAGATTTATCTATAATTAGGGGCTAAAGGGTTGCCGCAGTCCATTCCATTATTCAAAATATCCATTTCATTATTCAAAATTGGCTATTTCTTAATTTTCACGCGTATTTTGGCATTTAGGTCTTCTAATATTCGTTGCGGAACATATTGATTATAAGCATGTTGTTCCTCTTGTAATCAGCTTTCGAATGAGGTATAAGGTTTATCTATAATAAGGGGCTTAAGGGTCGCCGCAGTCAATTCCATTATTCAAAATATCCATTTCATTATTCAAAATTGGCTATTTCTTAATTTTCACGCGTATTTTGGCATTTAGGTCTTCTAATATTCGTTGCGGAACATATTGACTATATACATTTTGTTCACCTTGTAATCAGCTTTCGAATGAAGTAGAAAGTTTATCTACAATTAGGGGCTAAAGAGTCGCCGCACTCCATTCCATTATTCAAAATATCCATTTCATTATTCAAAATTGGCTATTTCTTAATTTTCACGCGTATTTTGGCATTTAGGTCTTCTAATATTCGTTGCGGAACATATTGACTATATACATTTTGTTCCTCTTGTAATCAGCTTTTGAATGAGGTAGAAGATTTATCTATAATTTGGGGCTAAAGGGTCGCCGCACTCCATTCCATTATTCAAAATATTCATTTCATTATTCAAAATTGGCTATTTCTCAATGTTCAGGCGTATTTCGATATTTAAGTCCTTCGTTACTCCTCTAAAATGCGTTGCGGAACATATTGACTATATAAATTTTGTTCCTCTCTTAATAACCTTTCGATTGAGGTAGAATATATATCTGTAATTAGGGCTGAAGGGTCACAGCAGTCCATTCCATTATTCAAAATATCCATTTCATTATTCAAAATTGGCTAACATGTTTAACCCCGTCACATTATTTATGTATGTGCCTGTTCCAAGTCAGGAGTCTGTAATGTATTGGTTGTCGTTTGTTTATGTGTTACATATTTGTTTTTCGTTCATTATTTTACATAAATAAGGCCGTTTGTTTTCTCGTTTTAATTTTTTTACAATGTCTTATCGGGGCCTTTAATAATTTTTTTTATATTTTCTTCACTATTCACCGCTTCAATTTGAATAATGAAACATAAAACATTTCATTATTCATTATTCATTTTTCAATATTGAATAGTGAATAGTGAACTATTTCATTATTCATTATTGAATAATGAATAATGAACTATGAATAATGGACGTACTTCAGCGCGGTGTAAGATCTAGTTCAAATATTTATAGTTTTTCACTTGCTTTCCATCACGATATAATTAACGAGACGTTTTTTCAAACACAACCAAATCACCCACCATGACAGCATTTTGTCCAATCACAGAAAGGATTTTTGAGCATGCATATTCTGTTGCCATAGATAAGCGTCCTTAAATTCAAAGGGCACAAACCAAAACTATACTGACTACGTTGGAAAAATATGGATAAACTTCAGAAGCAGTTTTTTCCCCATACTTTCAGTGCTTGGGGAAGTAAGACCTGGTATCTCGTTGTGTCTCTCAAACATCCTTATCAGGTTATTGCTTTGTCTACAAATTCTCTAATGTATAGCCAAGGCCAGTGAAAGTGTGATGGAATTGATACTACGTTTGCTAATGATTTGTTTTTGTTAATATCCTGTCATCATTCGTTACATTAGCAATGACATTATTAAAAAAGCTATATTGTGTCATATAAAGGTTTTTTCTCTCTCTCTGAAAAGCTCATCAATTTGTGTTCTGTCTACAAATTTATTTATGTATCATCCAAGGCTACTGAAAGTGTGATGGAATTGATACTTGTCTTCTGAAATAGTAACTCACGTTTGCTAATGATTTGAGTCATGCTTTTGTTCTGTAATCATTTCTATGTTTTATTCCATTAACGGAAGATCTTACCTGGTATTAAAAAAGCTATATTCTGTTATTATTTAAAAGTGAAATCCTTGTGTCTCTCTGTAGTCCTCACCAAATTTTTGTCTGTCTAAGAATTGCCAAGGTTGGTAAAATGTTTTGGAATGGAAAGTTGTATCCGTAAATAGTTATTATATGTTCTGCTAATGATCCGAATCTGAAATATGTTCCCTCATTATTGCTATGTTTTATTCTATTAGCGGTAGATGTCAATATAGAAATAGCTATATTTTTTTCATTATACAAAGGTAAATTTCTTGCGTCTCTCTGAAGTCCTCGTCATTTTTGGTCTGTCTACAAATTCTCTTAAGAAATGTCAAGATTGGTAAAATGTTTTGGAATTGAAAGTTGTCAGCGGAAATAGTTACTATATGTTCTGCTAATGATCTGAGCCTAAAATATATTCTGTCATTATTGCTGTTTTATTCCATTAGCAGAAGATCATGCTTTAACATTCTATTTTCTGTCATTATATCAAGGTAAATTTGGTATGCCTCTCTGAAGTCTTCATCAACTTTTACAAATTCTCTTATATATCATATGGCCAAGGTCAGTAAAAATGTGTTGGAATTGTTACTAATGTCTTCTGAAATAGTTTGTCTGTTGCTATTGATCTGAGCTGTGAATATATTTCCTTCTGCTCTAAGTGAGTGAGTGATTGAGTGAGACTGTATAATTGAAATGGTCACATTTTAACATTTTATAATGGACACATTCTGAAGTTGTGTCTCTCTGGAGGTCTCATTAGTTTTTGTTCCGTCTACAAATTTTCTTAAGTATGGCCAAGGTCAGTAAAAATGTGTCGGAATTGATGTTTGTCTCATGCAGGAATAGTTTTTATGTTTGCTCATGATTGAGCCAGGCTGTCATTGTCACATTCCATCATAACTGTAAGTGCTCTGATATATAGCCAAGGTTAATACAACTTTGTGTCATTATTCATTCATGTTTTTTAAAAGAGTTACTGTGGATTCATTTATTTTCGTGGGTACCAATTTTTGTGGATTAAAGAAAACTTGCATGTTCGTGGATATTTAATTTCGTGGTTTTGCCGAAGTCTGCATACAAGCCTATAGAAAATTTGTTATTCGTTGAACATTTAATTTCGTGGTTAGAATCTACCCACGAAAGCCACGAAAATTGGTATCCAACGAATAATAATGAATCCACAGTACTAAAGGTTGTCAATGATGTGTCAGCCCCATGAATGTGTTTGCTGACTGTCATTGCTTCTCTCCATAAGTGGACAATATGAATTAAATGGTCTTATCTGTCAGTATATAATATGAAGGGAAATTCTTTGTCTTTGAAGTCTATGTCAAATTGTTTTTGATACTCTCTTATGTAGGGACAAGGTTAGTTAAAATGTGTTGGAATAACCATTCTTGTTTTCTAAAATAGTTTTGAGTGTTTGCTGATGATTTGAGTCATGAACTCTTCATTGTCATCATTGCTTATATTGCTTCTTTCCATTAGTGGACAATATAGATATAAATGGTCTTAATTCAGTCAGTTTAGAAAGGTAAATTCCATATACCACATGATAGACGAAATAAAAAAACATAAGTAAAAAATAAGTGTGCATGTAACTCATGTTCAAAATATTTTTTTCAAAATTGCAATTTGTACTTTTAAAAAAGATTTTTTCAGCTACAAGTAAATAAGATTGCATAAGAAAATTAGCTTTCAAATTAGTTATTGTAAAGGTGGTTCTCTAAGCTTAATTTATCAAGCAAGATTTTACTTTATAAAAGCTTTTTCTGTGTTATGAAAGGTCAGATTTTATTGTTTTCATCCTTGAAACAATTATTTTAAGAATTATTATATAACTACATTAACAAAAAATATGCATTTGCCCTTTTGAACAAATGTTGTTTGACATGCCTTTCAGATATATGCATGTTTAATAAATACTTACATGTGTAGGAATATGCATAGGCGTTAGAGTAATATAAAAATTAAAAAAATGATGAATTATTATGTATTTTATTCATGCTTTTCAAGAACGCACTTGTTCAAAATGAATTTAGTATTCTATATTTGATTTTCAGAGCATGTTTATATTTTATTTTTAATACATACATTGTTGAAATTGACCCTAAATCAAAAATGTGTGACTTTTACCGACTTATAAAACCTTTAGTTTGAAGTCCTTGAATAAGATCACTGTGCTGAAATATTACTGAAGATATTGAAATAAGGAGTGAAAAGTTCCCTTATCTTTTTTTAAGAATATGCTGCAAGGTTAGTTGTGAAATTTGCAAAAAAAATAGAGGGAAAGAGAGTAAATACAAGAAAATTAATATCAATGAATGGAAATTTGGCCCTTAAATATATAAAGCCATTTAGAGGTTAAGAAGATTATCATCAATTAAAGAACATGTCTATGTGGTTACGTCCAACTCTTAATCAAGAAGGGAGCTACCATTTGATTTTTATGGGTGGGGGGGGGGGGACTAGGATGAAATTTGAAAAAACAGGCAGGACAGGAGTTCTGAGTAAAAAAAAAGGCAGGATGAGACACTTGCAAAAAAAAAAGTCAGGATGACAATTTAGGTAAAAAAAAAGTCAGGATAAACTAAAAAAAGAAAAGGCAGGACAGAGATTACAGCTAAAAAAATATGCAGGACAAAGTTTTTCATCCTAGCCCCCCATAAAAATCAAATGGTTGCTCCCTAAGGTGTGGTATAATGATTGCCAATGAGACAACTCTACAGTAGCGACCAGATGACACAGAAGTTATCAACTATAATAGTTGATAACTTCTGTGTCATCTGGTCGCTACTGTAGAGTTGTCTCATTGGCAATCATTATACCACACCTTAGGGAGCAACCATTTGATTTTTATGGGGGGCTAGGATGAAAAACTTTGTCCTGCATATTTTTTTAGCTGTAATCTCTGTCCTGCCTTTTCTTTTTTTAGTTTATCCTGACTTTTTTTTTTAAGGTCACTGTACGGCCTTCAATAATGAGCATAATCCTTACTGCATTGAAAGCTACAAAAGATCCAAAAAATGACAAATAATTCTAACAAGAAAACTTAAACACCCTGATTAATGTGCAAGGCAACGAAACAAACAAAAAAAACCAAATATATTATACTACTACTAACAACTACCTTAAATTACAGCCTCCTGACTTGGGACAGGCACATACAATCCATCCCCTACTCTCAATCAGTAGCACAACAGCACAAAACAAAAACAAACTTTACAAAGAAATAAAAGAAAAAGAAATATGATAAATAGAAAATAAAAAACCTGACATATGAAGAGGTTCCTGTGTCTTTCAACAGACACACACATATGACATGATAGTGTAGCAAGGTTGAACTAGGTTTGAAGATGCACAATACATGGTAACAGTTGGAATTTTTTTTTACATTCTAGCTTGTTTTCATCAGTTTCACGGAAATGTGAAGAAAATCTTTTTATTGAGATTTTCATGCAGCAGCTATATTCATTGATTCCTCATGTGTTTTGATTTACTATTGACATTTGAGACACAAACTCACTAATTTTTTATTGAACTTTTTATTGAACTTTGATTAAAAGGATCCCTGGGTTTGCCAATTAAAGTTAACCTTTGAGTTAGATTATCAGTGGGTTCACCTGTTATTGTTGACCTTTGACTTAGAGGTTCACCTGCTTTGCCTGTTATTGTTGACCTTTGGGTTGGATGATCAGTGGGTTAATCTGTTATTGTTGACCTTTGAGTTGGAGGTTCACCTGCTTTGCCTGTTAATGTTAACCTTTGAGTTGGAGGATCATTGAGGTCAACTGTTATTGTTGATCTTTTAGTTCCAGACTGACTGGATTTGCTTCTTTTGTTGACCTTTGGGTTGGAGGATGACTGCAGGATTAGCCTGTTATTGTTAACCTTTTATCAGAGGATGACTGGGTTAGCCTGTTAATGTTAACCTTTTAATCAGAGGATGACTGAGTTAGCCTGTTAATGTTAACCTTTTAATCAGAGGATGACTGAGTTAGCCTGTTATTGTTAACCTTTTAATCAGAGGATGACTGGGTTAGTCTGTTAATGTTAACCTTTTAATCAGAGGATGACTGAGTTAGCCTGTTATTGTTAACCTTTTTATCAGAGGATGACTTGGTTAGCCTGTTAATGTTAACCTTTTAATCAGAGGATGACTTGGTTAGCCTGTTAATGTTAACCTTTTAATCAGAGGATGGCTGGGTAAGCCTGTTATTGTTAACCTTTTAATCAGAGGATCATGGGGTTAGCCTGTTAATGTTAACTTTTGAGTTAAATCTGGGTTAGTCTGTTAATATTGACCTTTATAAGAAATATAGTAGCAACAATTAATTAGATGATACTACTTTATATTTTACTTCTAACCTAATAAATCTTTGAAAACACCAAATTAACTATAAAATAACAAATATAAATCTAGTAAATTATAAAATAAACAAATTTCTATTTCTTTTGATATCATCCACCTTCCAAATAAGAATTAAATTGACAGGTTGACAGTATTTTTTATAGTCAATTACCTTAATATCACTCAGAGGACAATAGAATGATATTTTATATGACCATTTTATTGTGTTTGACTTTTTGATCAATCGTAATTTTAAAACCATGTCCTTGGAATTATAATATATGCAAATTTATTTTTATTGTGGTAAATGTCATTGGCAGTATTTAAAAAAAGAAAATTTATTTTATTGTATAATAGAATTTTTTGTTGGGTTGAATAAACTTTTTATTTAATAAGTAAATGTATGTATATGAAGGAATGCAAATATTTATTTTAATATACTGGGGTTAATTTTTCAGACTTATATAAGTTATAGTGTCTCCGGTTTTATCTTTAGGGATCATGTAAACAATTAATGGAAGGTATTTTTTTTTCTTTTGCTAATTAATTGTGCAAATACAAATACAATGGTTTGTAATCCCTTGTCTCCCAATTAGGTAAAACAAAAAATTGCAATATTAAGTTTCTAGAATTGTAATGTTGGGCTATATGATAATGGGCTCTGGACTTTATCCTCATTTTATTGTAGGGCTACACTGATAAGGCTCAGTGCACTATGCTCCTGTGGGAGGGACCAGGAGTCAATTTCACAAAAAAAATTTTTAAGATTGTGGTCATAAGTCATAAACAATTCAGTTTACTTAGGATTAATCTTAAGTTGTTTTGTGAAATCGACTCCTGGTTCATAATGTTAGCCCTAAGTTCTAAGGAAAATTATGTTGGAGTCTGTGTTATTTCCCCAATATAGAGTGGTTTTAAAAGAGGGATTGCCATTTCTTTTATCAAAAGAGGGTGTACGCCCTCTACGCTCCCTGGGTCCACCTCTGTATGTTAATTAGTGTGCATATTAATTTGGAAGATGGTTGGACAATTAATTAATTCACTCTAGAATTTAAAATCCTATTATATCATTAATCTATTTTTAAAAGCCTTCTAAAAATTAACAAAGATGCATTTCTCAACAACAAAACACATTCACTGTCAATTAACCTTAAATTTAACTTTACTTTGAAGTTCTCCATGTTTTGTCGGAAAAGACATGCTTTCAACATACATGTAGTTGTTTACCTGTCTCTTAGCAAGTAGATTTTATCACCTGTTCAGATAATTAAACAGAAATGTAAATATTTACTAACTGCCATGGGGCAGTCAGGAGTAGATATAGTATACTGTTATAAATGTGTATTTCACATGGGCTATTTATCTTGTAAGGAATTTATTTTATGGACTTGAATGGACATTTATGTATCTGTTCTGTACAAAAACAGGCATATTTGTTTATTTTTAAGACCTTTTAATATATCAGATATATGAAATTATGAATCTATAATTTTCTTAAGGAAATATGATTTTCTTCACAAGAAAATGTTTATTTCTGCTCTATAATGAACTTTAGTCCTACTAAATATTAGGCCATAAGCCATCCATAAATGGTTATGGGTTTTCAACTAACCCTTTATCCATCATGTTTGTCCATGCATGAAGGCAAACAAACCCCTTTAAGTCAATTCAGATCCAAAAATATATGTTCTCTAAATAGTCCAGATTTCAAACGTTTTGAAAATCTATGTAAGAAAAAAAAAACAACTATATTTGTTTTTGCCTTAACTAAATTGTATTATCCAAATGAGTACGTGTTATTGACAAATTTTATTAACCTATCTTAAATTTTGCAATCAATTAACAAAAATTTTGTTCTTTAACTGACCTTGACTAATATGTAATTATGTTGAGCAATGATGTAAGTGAAGCAGCCAACATTACATGTACTTCCTAAATGGAATTGAGTTAAGAGTTATGATTTTCTAGATTTACTTTGATAGATTAATAGTGTTTATTACACTGGTTACTCGAGCCATTTTTTCAAAAGTGATTTTTTTCAAATTTAGTTCATTTAAATGTTTTTTTAGTTATTAGTGTGATGTCCATTATCACTGAAATTGAGGTCCATTTGAAGCACCTAGGTGCAGGTAACTAGACACTGTGTTGAAGACCAATTGGTCACATGGCCTTCAGCTGTGTTCTGCCCTTTTGATAGGTTGTTGTCTCTTTGACTCATTAACCATTTCCATATTCAATTGTATTATGAATGGGGTTAATTCTTAATTTCTTTAATCTTTCCCCTATTCTTTATATTTTAGCCCTTCATTTTACACCTATTGCCCATCTGTTCTCTGTTCTATAAACCCCTTCCAAACCCTTTTATATAAAGGGATTTAAAAAAATTCTATTATAGCTTTTTCTAAGAAAGTACAAACTCATGATTTGATTGGTTGATAAGTGTATAGAAAGACACAAAATTCATGGCAGACAATGTCACAAAATTAGAAAGTATTTTGATAATATTCATCTAGAAAAGATTTCTGTTAATTACAGACAAGATAGTCTTTGGGCGTTTATTTCCTGTCATATATGACAGGTTGAGGTGTCAGTCACCATCCATCATGGCTGTCGTTTGTTTATTTACAAAACTATAGGCGCTAATTATTTACCTGTAAGGCAGTAATGCAAAGTATTTTGACGCCTTTTTTCTTTGCTTTTACTTTCAAATAGTTTTTAGAGAATTTGCAGGAAACATTTTGTGCTTAGCCTTGGAGGATACTGATTCTGAAAGCTTTCAATTGATGCTGATCAAATCTATGGATTGTTAATGCTTGAGTTAACTGGATGAATCCTTACTATGGTAAACTTCTTATCAAATGTTTTGTTTGTGGGCTTTAGTTTTCCATTATATGCAGATATTTATGTAGTAGAATAAGTCTGTGGATCATCTCATTTTTCAGAAGACTTGGTCAGAAAAAAAATATTATTATTATTTTGTCTTAAAAAATAATTTTTGAGGAAGTTGGATACAATTAGAAGTTATTTTTATCTCATAAGACTGGATTTTGATCAGAAAAAAAATATTATTATTATTTTGTCTTAAAAAATAATTTTTGAGGAAGTTGGATACAATTAGAAGTTATTTTGTCTAGTTGAGCAAATTTTATTAGTTTAAAAGTTCAAAACTAAGAAACTCTTATAATTGTTAGACATTTTTAAATTAAAATGAAAGTAACATAATCATCATCTCAATAAAAATAAACATCTAAATAGAAATAATTTTATTAAAATTTTAATCATTTCACTCCTTATTTACATAATGTAAATTCATTCAAAAAAGAATCAACAAAAATTTAAATGGAAAAAAGGGAAGTCATGAAAAGTGGCAAAATCAAACATTTAGAGTGTTTTAGACTATTTATTTATTATCTATCAAAGGATTTCAGTTGGGGATCCAGCCATTTTAAAAAGGGGGGTTCCAACTCTATGCAAATGCATTGATCAGCCAAAAAAAAGGGGGGGGTTCCAGAAACACCCTCCCCCCTGGATCCGCCACTGGATTTAATAGAAAATTAGTTTTATGCAGCAAAATTGAAATTTTGTTTTTGATCTGAACAATTTTTTTTCTACAAAAAATAGTTTTAGTTGAGCGGTAAGAATTGCGTTTTTTTTATACCTCAGTGATCTTTTACATTTTAAACAACTTTTAAAATGTATGAGTAGCTCAAAATATGCTGTGAAAAGTTTATCCAAAAAAAGTAAATTATTTGGTGGGTGGATGAATAGAGAATATTTTATTTATTGACCAGTTTCAATGGCATTTTTAAAGTAGGTGTAATACAGATATTTGTGTTGACCTCTTAGATAGAAAAAGTTGATGGTTAAGGACCATAATTGAATGGACGTCAGTTCAACAACAAAGTATTATGAACCTTTTAAAGTGACCTTGATCTTTTAATCACCTATTAACCTTGACATAACAGTTAACTGGTAGTCTAAGCATTGTTGATTAATATTGCATTTGTTAAACTCACTTATTGTTAGCCTTATCAATCAAAGAGAATAGATAAAGGGAAAATACAACCTATGTTTGTTTGTTGTCTGTATTCATCAAATCTTTATAAATTATGAATGGTTTTATTGATGATATAAACAACAGTAAATGCCTTTTAATTCAAAATATCCAGAGTATAATTTTGTGATCAATTTAAACAATACAAGACAAAATAGTTCTTAATATATACTTAGATATTTAATTATGGTTTATTAATATTATTAAATACATTTATATATAACAAGTCAAAAACGGTACAACATCACCATTATATTTTGTAGTGTACAGAATCATATTACATGATCCATCGCCCTGTAAGATTGATCGTTGACTATTTATTCAGTCATTTTATATATATATATATGTAAACAAACATTTAAATAATGTCTGATCCCTTATTTAAATCTTTTTGAAGGAACTAAGTTTATATGCACTTGAGATATATTGGTTATTAAGAGTTGAACATTCACATTTCTAAAACTGCAGTAATTGTTTTTATTGGTGATCAGCTTATAATGACTCTATTAGGCCAAATAAAAAAGTATGTGTGGTTCCAGTTACATCTGAAAAAAAGTTAGGTTAGGTAGGTAGGGATTTTTCTTTATTTTATGGTTTTTTTTACATTGAGTCTATGGGAGCAACATTCTGACTTTAACAGTGCTTAATGAAAAATGAGAATAAAATCTTAAGGGAAGCGCTATTTTTTAGCCGAAAAAGTAGGGACCGTAGGGTTACTGGAACCACACATCTATTTTTATTTGGCCTTACTTTGGTTTAAGCAATACACATTGTGTATCATTTCTACATATATATGCTAATCTGACAAATATTTCTAAAAAGGAATAATTCTAGTCTAAAGATAATTAATTTGTCTAAAAAGCTAGACTGACCTTGAGACAAATATAAATATAATATGCATGTAAAGTTTGAAATAAATTGGTCAATGAATTATGATTACATTTGGATCAGTCCCATAGGCAATTTTTACCTCAGATGAATTTGGCTATTCGTCTTAGGTCCCTATTGGTATACATCATATTTTTTTTAGGTTTTAGTGCTGATCCAAATGTAATGTTTCTAGCGAAGGAAAATCCATGGAAAGCACTTACCATCTAGACCCACCAAATTTATATTTTAAACATCCTTCATTTTAGAACTGTCTTTATACCATGAACATGCATGAAATATTTGCCACTGGACGTTCAGTAACCTAAATTAAATGTTGAATTGTTGTTTGAGCAAAATATGCACAGTGGCTGCGGTTGGGTGGATATTTATTTATACTTGATAAATTGGATGTTATTTAAAAAAAAAAAAACACTTGCAAATATGGTAGTCTAGATAAACTTAAGTAATACATGTATTGTGAATTTTTGTGATTGTCTCAAAATGTGGCATATTTTAAGTTTTTTTTTTATTACATTGTATATGATTATGGTTTTGCTGTCTGACAGCTTGCCACTGACATTACAATTCCATTTACTTTTGTCTGATAGTCAGAATATGAGTCAGGATTACAATGGAAAAACAAATCTTACTATTTTGTGCAACTATTACTAAATAATTACATAAAAAAACATTGAAATCTTAAAAAAATGTATTTATCTATATAGAATTAATATGAATTTTATTGGTTTCTTGAGCTTAACCATTACATTTAAGAACAATTAACATAAATTGCTTAAATGAACTTGAAAATCTTTAAAAATGTCCTTTTCTATGCAGATTATTCATATGAAATTTATTGTTTTCTAATTAAGAAGACCTTTGCATCTAAGGACAATAAAGGGAATGGCTTTTACTGCTTTTTATGTAACAATGGATTCGTGTTAGTGTATTAAGTTGAATATATTATTGACTTTGATATTATGTAATACAAACTTCAGATAAAACCTGATCCATGTTAGCAAATGGGGCATGTTGATAATGACCTCACATTAGGATAAATAAATATAAACATTACAGAAGGTAAATATACCTAGACTATAAGTACATTTTGATTCTTGTTTAATTGTCGCTATATTATAGAAAGGTCAATTAAAAAAGAAGAAATATGCAAAAAGATAATTCCCTGGGGGAGGGAATTGAGGTTGAGGTCAAGGAAAAGGGGATCCATGGATTTTAAAGTAGCAAAATGATTGCTGGTTTGAGAAATACAATTTCCAATTATATGTGACAGTAAATTATATGAATTATTGTAGTTTGTATTGATATTAAATAATTGCAACATTAAGGATCGCCCCTCTTGATTTTCCTGCTAGTCATTTTCTGATTCACTGGTTATGGTGAACTGTTTATCTGAGAACATCTGTCTGAGAGATAAAAAAATGTATATGGTTTTGGATGTCAAAGGTTGAAAATTAAGGTATCGGTAACCTTTTAACCAACACTTTTGGAACGTATTTTCAAAATTTCATCTGCCCTAAAAATACAATTAAGTTAAGAGTGCATTTGTTTCTAACCTAAACGATGTAAACAACTACGCACATAGTCGTTTAATCCATTTGTTTCTTACATTTTTTGGTCAACGTTGACATCGTTCACATAAACGATGTACGCGCAAAATAGTCGCGTAGTCGTTGATCGTTTATCGTTGAGACGTGTAAACGCTAAATTTGTTTCTGCATCTGTCGTTTAAATAATTACGAGCACGTGTTGTTTTCGCAAAGTCCTGGTTATTTATTTCCCACACTTTTACCTGTTTGTTTACAGTGCGTGAGTGTAATCTATTTTTGTCAGACAACGTGGGGTCGATAAAGTTTATTAAACGATGTATTTGTTTCTAGCAGCTTAACGTTTACTAAACGATAGTCATCGATGACAAAATTTCGGGTTAGAAACAAATGCACTATAAGTTTGGAACCCTTTTCAATTCACTTTTGTCCCCAACTTATTAGGAAAACTGCAGTAAATATTTGATTTGACTTTTATAACTTTGACCTTGAAACATATCAACAGGGCATGTACAATGATTCCAAGGTTGTTTAATTCCAAATAAAGACACAATAGAAAGTTTAAAGTAAAGTATGATCATGCACTTATAAATAGAGGCATACTCTAAAACATTGTCTGGTGTTGGTGCTGCAACTTGTTAGTGTGGCACATTTTATTGCAGATTTAACTTAAGCAATACTAATCAAAAAGTTTGTTTGTGGCTCCAATATTTACAGATCTTAAATTTCTTTATGTATATCATATCTGTTTTGGCACAGTTTTGCTTAAGTACATGTATTGGAATAGTGAACTTGTTAATCAATAAAAAAAACATTGAAGCTTGATTTTAAAGAGAACTCATAAAATCAAAGTTTAATATTAATTACTTATAATAATTTTGATTTCATTGATCTCCAATTAAAACATTTAATCATTAAAAGATGCAGAGAACGATTCAAGGTTGTGAGTAATTATAGATTTGTGTATAATGAATGAAAAGAGATACAAGTCTATCCAACGCAGCTCATTTGATGTTATGTGGTTGCTGTTTTTTTAACCGTATGTCTGCGGTACTTTGTAAGCTTAGATTTCTTTATTTGTTGAATCTTATGTTATATTGGGGTTGCTGTCAGACAAGACTCTCCGTATTATTCAATTGTATTATAGTCATAACTTCGTTAGGAGGCTAAGTTATTTAAAAGACTTGTTGATTAAAGTAGTGTATTGTTGAAAAAATCTCATTTAATAAATGTTTATTAGACTTAAGATAAACATTGACAAGACAAATTGAAAAAAAATTGATATCCCTGAGTTAAAAGTCAGTAAGTCCTACCTTCTAAACTTTACAATGTCTGACCTTATCATGACCTGCCAAAATTCCCATTCAAGTTTTCCAAATGTCTGTTGTATGAAATATTTTAACACAAAATGAGATAGTTAAATTTTCTGGATTTCAAGTTCAAGATAGCCAACTTTTCTGAACACAGGTTTGAGCAGGATTATTTGTACTGATGTAATGCTCGCTATAAAAATACGGAGATAATTGGTACAATTGCCATTAAGGCTATCAACAAATGTTCAAATGATTAGTGGATGCGAGCATTTATAGGCAACCACACTACCTCAACAATGAGAAGATCCCGTAACCATATAGTCTGCTATAAAAGGACCTGAAATGACAGATTGTAACGAAGCAAATCAATTCAGATAACTTAGATGGTTTTATTTATAACAAAACAACTTACGAGAAGAAAAGTAAGACAGACCTGAACAATCAATGGGCTTTGCTCATTGTTGAAGGCCGTACGGTGAGCTATAGTTGTTAATGTCTGTGTCATTTGGTCTTTTTTGGATAGTTGTCTCATTGGCAATCATACCACATCTTCTTTTTTATAACCACTCCACTACTGGTTCTGACTTGGGACTTATTAGGCACATAAAGAATGTGGCTGATCTGTTCATTGAAAAACACAAACATGGGTTAATTTGAAAGTTTCTTCAATTCAGATGATTGGTTAATTAGAGGTTATAGGACTTTTTGAATTTAATTACATGAAAAGGGTAGAAGTTTAGACCCAATGGCCTACAGCTCCTTAAACAGTAATTCAGAAATAGGCAACATATAAATTCCTTGAACATTTCATTCCTCAACAGATAATCAGCAGGGGCAGATCCAGCCATTTTAGAAAGAGAGGGGGGTTCAGCTATATGCTCCCATTCAAATGCATTGATCGGCCAAAAAAAAGGGGGGGTTCCAACCCCAGGACCCCCCCCCCCCTAGATCCGCTAATGATCAGGTCACTGTAAACTTACAAAAAATATCCGGGAGTATAATATCCATGGTTCATTGACCTTCCTACATACTTTTTAAAATGGATTCATAAGTCAAAACTAAGGCAGAAACAATGAAAGAATGTTGGCAACTATAAAATTGTAAGGTGACAAGTAGGTGAAAACTAGCTATCAAATCAGCATATATATGAATGCTAAGCCATCACATCAACATATATAAGAAATAATAGGCATTAAATCATAACATGTATGAAGCTTATGGTCATAAAATTACTCTGTAAATATGTCAGCCTTAAAATATTTGTTCAAAGATTGCAGAGCAATTTGTTGCTTGCTGAACAGATCAACTCATTTTTTGAGGGGTAGATCTGGGTTAAGGGAGATAACACTTAAAAGTGATTGTTCTTTTTTTTTACTTAGAAACAGAATGAAAATAATCTATGTTATTAAGAAACTTAGAATATACTTTTGAAAAATGTTTGACAGAAATTAGTAATTTTTATGAGTTTCTTCCCCTAAAATATGTTGTTGGTTAAGACTTTAGAGCAGTCCGGCTGTGTTAGAGCAAAATGTTATTGAAATGCAGGTTTACCAGTCTACAATAATCATTACTGTATGGATTATTTTACATATAAATTTCTAAGAGTAAAATCATGTGCTGTTTTTTTTTTCATTTCCTTTCTTATTTTATGGCATATTAGGGACCATTTTAAAACATCAAAATATTTTTTTATGCATTATAGGTAAAGAAATATATATATAAAAAATGAAAACACAAATTTTGATTCGTTTCTTTTCTTTGTAGAAGAATCGTCTAATTATTTGTTTGAAGATAATACACATTTTGAAATGCTCCCTTTTTAATGTTCTCTAAGGAATGATAATTACAGGGTGTTATATTACCTTGGCTATTTCTTTATGGTAATTATCTGGATTGTGGTGTTCTCAAAGATCAATATGATGTTTTGTAACATGAGATAGTCTAGTTTACCATAAAGTAACTGTATTTTTCAAAAAAGGACTGCCTATTTATATATAATTGTAATCTCTCATTACATATGGAAGATTTTTTGTTTCATGACAATTTTTAGTGGAAGAAGACGTCAAGTCTTCTGAAGACTTAAGGGGCTGACCATTGGCATTGAGTCTCCGTATGCCGCATTCATTTCGTGTATTACAATTTCAAAACAACTTAGATTCCTGACACCGATTTTTACACATGATTAGGCATCTGAATCATTTAATTTGTAAATTATGATTGTAAAACAATCACTATCGTAAATATGACCCTTTTATTTATGTAAATTATTAGATTTCATCTCATCCACATGAACGTTATTTGTTTACTTGTAACAGGATGTTTTAACTGTAGATATTTGTATTACGCATGCGTGAATTTGGTATCGGGACAACTCGCCCTGTTTACAAGTTCGCCCTTGAAGTTACGAATTTGCAATCCTGCAGACAAGAAGATTTTGTTTTTATATAAATAAAAGGATATATCAAGTGTTGTCTTTATTCATGGTTTTCCTTTGTCATGTGAATTAGATGCCCTTCGTAACATACATGTGAACCTCCCGTTTAGGAGAAAAAACTCCCGTGTATGAAATTTTTCAGACGCCATATTTGATCATTTCTTACTACTGTACGGGTGTAATTGACACCTGTGTTAAATTTTACCTGAACATCAAAGAAGATGTATAATTATATGGCTTCACTTGACAGCTTGGGTGTCAAACATACTGGTAATCAACGATGTTTACCTCCGGGTAACTGCCGTTGTGTTATCAAACGATGTGTATTGGGAATATTGAAATACTTTTTTGTTACTTCCCTTTGTTTTATCCTGTTTTCAGTTATTTTGCTTTTAAAAATGTAAATTGTAAAAAGACTATAAATGATTAATATTTTAATCAAATAATCATAAAAGGATGTTGATTAAATGAATTTAAATGATTTTGGACAAATAAAAAAATTAAAATTTATAAATTATTTTAGCAATCTAGACCTCCTTTCAAGGATTAAATTGAAGTTTATATCATAATTTTGTTTACAACAGAATGTTTCATTTAATTAATTTACGATGTTGCAAATATACATGTGGAGCTTATTTCTTTCTTATTTGTCTATACATTTACAAATGATAAGGAGATGAAGACAAGAACAAAAATATATACAGATAAGATATATAAATATAATGATTCATTTGCTAGCAGTGAACAATCATTTGTCAAAAACAAAACAAAACAAAACAAGAAACAGATTCTTCTTATTATTTTATTTTATTCAAATAGAGAGGCAATAATGGAACTGTAAACATTACAATTTGATGGAAATTTGAAGAAAAAACACAATTTCTACATCATTTGGTTACATTTATGACAAAATTTATGTCGATAAAAAAACATGATGTTTTGACCATTCAGTACTTAACCCTTTCCTCCATAATGACGCTTTTTGACGCCACCCCCTTTACTCCATAATGACGCCTTTTGACGCCTGTGTAGTACCTCAGTTGAAACACTTTGACTACAAAGTGTCTGCAGTAGACTCAATAAAATTTGTATCCAATATGAAAAGGAATATCATAGGAATATTCTACTTAAATTTATTTAATGAAATATTTGTTTTTTGCAATGCATTTTAATACTTTAAAGCCTATTTTCAGCATTTTATTGAAAAATTCTATTTTGTGTTCATTTTTTACAGTGGGTTGTGATGATCTTCCAGTTAGGTTACCCTCATTTGGAGTGTTGTTCCCAACCTGTTAAAGGTCCATCTTTGTGCATAATTCAAAATTGGAAATTTCAACAAGCATCTAATATTCTTAATCTGGAAAATAAACCCTGGTCTGCTAGCTTCATGTATATTTTTTCTACCGATTTAATATATAACTAGAATCATGCAAACAGACTTAAGGAAAAGGCATGTAAGTTCATCATACAAATATGACACTTTTTCTAGACAATCCAGATCTTGCAAAATACGTCGCTAAAAATTGTAACCTTTAAAATTGTTGTGCAGTAAAAACCCATATGGGAACTTTCAAAAGTTGGCAGGTATGTAACAAGTCTTACTATTTTTATGCTCCATTTATGGGCAATATGTTTTCTAGTCTGTCCGTCCGTCCTGCTTCTGGTTATAAAGTTTATGGTCGAGGTAGTTTTTGATGAAGTTGAAATCCAATCAACTTGAAACTTAGTACACATGTGTTCCTCTTGATATGATCTTCTTAATTACTGCCAAATTAAAGATTTTACCTAATTTTCATAGTCAACTGAACATAGAAAATGATTGTACGGATGGGAAATCCATGTACTTATGACCTTTTCTTGTTTGAAGAAAAAAAAAACATTTTAACGATAATGGAACAAAGCAGCCTGGGTAAGTGGGGCTGCTTTTATGGTAATTCAAGTTACCTTTTATTTACCTTCTTCCACTTCAGAGCTATCAGCTCTTTGATTATTAGTATTGATAACTTGATAGCTTTAATTTATTTACAAAATATTAGAATTTGGGATGTTATTCAGGGTTTTTTTGCTGAATTAATTTTTTAATGTTTTTAATTTTCACATTTCTTACCAACTGTTAGAGAACCAGTCAAGGTCGTAACAGAACACATCTATCATTAGTTTTTCTTATATATTTATCAAAAGAGACTGAAAAGAATTCATTCACACCACAAATGTTCCTCTTTTTTTTCTTCACTCGATCAACATTTCTCACTTTTCATTAAAGTTAGGAAAGAAACATCATAATTTTGTTTGTTGAAAAATTTAATAAACAAACATATATATTGACAACCCATCAATTACACCTTTCTATTCTAAAGTGTTGATCATAGGTACACCTGTTAAAATATTACTATAAAAAGTTTTGGAGAAGAAAAAAATTATATGACATGTGATGTAATATTATTATAAACACCCCCAAATTGTCATATTTATTTGTAAATGATGATTATTATAATGATTAAATGATGATTCCCTTTATTGTTAATCCAAGGTTGCACTAAATATAGGACATTTGGGGTCAATGCTTCTCGGCACATTGATAAAAATTTGATGTTTATCCATACAGGATACAAATATAGACTTTGTCAGATATCTTGATTATTCCTAAAAATTGGACCGATTTACAAGGTCAGTTTGGTCCAGGCCATAGTGACTTCTAAGTGAGCAATTTTTTCGGTTCGTTTAATTGCCTCTTCAATTGTTGTGTTGTACGGATACTTATTTTAATCTTGTTGATTCTGTAGCACTTAATAAGCTTGAAATCTTGATAAACAGATCCATTGTAACCGAATATGAACTTTTAAATACCGCAATTGGTCTTCCTTAATGAAGCGTTATGGAAGAGTCATTCATGTGTAAAGAAAACAGTTTGCAATGACATTACTAGAGCTAGAATAGCCCATCATGGTTACGCCTGAATTATAACTTAAACAAGTGCCACATTGTTGAGCTTTTGTCTCATTGATTCTAAGTATATCAGAAGTGGCGTGATTGTGACGTGATATATCTGGTACCTGAAAGTAGGAATTACATACAGACTATATTGTTATCGGATTATTTTAAGATTATTTTACAAATGTAGCTGTAAGTAATAGTTTGTATATAGTCAGTTATGAAATGTTTGTTTACGTTTGTATAATTCACTCTTACCTAGTTTATAATAAGGCTTTATTTGTAGCTTGCAGCATATTGGATTTTGGGATTAAAAACTTGATAAAGGTAAAAATCATTTATCAAATAATGAAGATTTCATATCATAAATAAAGATAAGTAATAAAATACCAGATAAAGTTATGAAATTTGTTTATCATATAATATCACTTTTATTGTTATGATATTTTTTAAATACTTACCTATTTGTTGATCATGTGAATTTAAAATTTTATATTTTAAGGATATTTAATTCTTTATTGAAAAGTACGTGCAATTGGCTTACAAACAAATAAAAACAACAAATTACATAATCATATTTTATTTAAATGATATATGTTCAAATATTTTCAAGGTTTTGCTGTCTCTGCAGTATAAAATGGACCCCATAAAATAGGGCCTGCATTGGGGTTTACATGATATAGAATAATGGAAAAAATGTGCAGTGAAAAAAGGGCAATTACTTTTGAATTAAGTAGCTAAAAAGTAGAGAATAAAGATTAATGGGTGCTTAAGATATGCAATAATAGAAAATATTAGGCAAAATTTATAATGAAATGATAAAAATTTGCCTAATTAATTAAAAAATACAGACTTGAAGGACTCCTTATATCTAGACCCTTGTGAAATTAGTTGACATCCTTTTTCCAATTACTAAGTTTAGAATTTGGGAAAAATTCCAAGTAAAATCTGCTTAAACTCAATTTTAATAAAATATTGTATTGATGTTTCCAATAAATTTGTAACAGGTGTGGACACATAAGATTGTTGTAGTCCTTTTGTGAGTGTAAAACAGTACTTTTGAAAATAGAAATATATCAGGAAATATACATCATACAGTACAATTTTATTATCAAGGCCATACATTAACTTTAATGGATCCTTGTGAATTAAAAGATTATAATAAGTTGTTTTTCGTCCTTCAAGAGTTTATTAGCCGAAAGTGCAGTTATTAAGTAAAATGCTTGAAGAGTATTTTTTTAACATGATTTAATTTATGCTAATGAATTTTTGTTTATGCCAAAAAGGTGTTAAAATGAGATAGATTTATGAATTATTCATATTCAATTAATTTGCATAAATTTGTAGTAATAAATAACTCTATAAAATATATCGGACAGAAGAAAAAGGAAACCAGGATTATTTTGGTGCTAAAAAGTTGAACTTTGACTTTAAAAGTAATTCATCAACTTTATAATCATAATAGAAAGTCCGTTTTTGGAAGATGGGAAATGATAAAGCATGTGTGAAATAGACATATAATACAAGTATGAAATAGACATTCTTAATATAGTGTTGACAAGGTGTCATTTTCACTCTTTAATTTTTAAAAGTAAATATATACTTTGTAAGTGTAAGGAAATTGCACCTTTTCATCAGTTGTCTGATCCTTTGTGTCAACTCTCAGTTTATTAGAGGATTGTGCCTTCCTATATTTGTAAATTCAGAAATTAAGCATACATGTATATATGTGATTGTTGAACCATAGACACCTATGCTACATTAACTATTGTATAATATCATGAATGAAATGAAAGTCTTATGATTTGAAACAATGAAATTTCTGAAATATTTGTATAATTTCAACCAATGCAATTTCAGAAATTTGCATTTTCTGTTAGATATTTATCCGGTCTTATTTGAAACAATGTATAACAGGCTATTATTTGAACTTGGAATTATTATCAATTATGGAATTTACATAATTTCTTGGTTTGAAATTTTTTTTTAATAAATTCCATGTTTATTCTATACTTTTTCTATTACAAAGAAGATAGTACATTTTCAATAGAATGTACTGTGCCGCGCACAACACTATCTATACAAAATACATTGTATGGAAAGTGTTATGAACAGCTCAAAACATTATAATACCAAATAAACATGGAATTATTAAAAATTTCAAGCACAAGAAATTATGCAAATTCCATAATTAAAAATAATTCCAAGTTCAAATAATAGCCTGTTGTATTTTCCTTAATATAATATTGTTCAAATTTGAAACATTCCAATTTAATAATATTGTCAATTTGAAATATAAATGGATTTTCCTTTGTATTATTGGTCTGAATTGTAATATTGGTCTAATTTGAAACATTCCTATTATATAATATGGTCTACTTTAATTTGAAATAATGGATTTTCCTAAAATTTAGACTGATTTGAAACATTTCAATTTTTAATAATATTGTCTTTGTTTGAAATAATACATTTTCCTTATATTGGTCTTATAATTTTGAAACATTGCAATTACAGAAATATTGATCTGATTGGAAAATAAATGCAATTTAGAAATATAAATATTAGCTTTAAAAAGGTTCGTTATGCTTTAATCTAATGAAGGTTTCAAAAATTGGAAAAGCAGCCTACATGAAAAATTTCAATTTATTTTTATAAAGATTGTTTCCTTACTCACACATTGTTATCTTGAACAAAACATTTTAAGTAGTTAGTCAAATAAAGAAGGAAAAAAATTCTTACCAACCTTAACCAAACCATAAAAGTCTTGGGTAGACAACATCTTACAAATAACATGTTAAAATTGGCCATAGTCAAATGCAAGAAGAATTATTGGTACAGTTTTCAATCAATATTATCATTATTTGAAGTGTAAATGTACTGGTGGCCAAGGAATGTCGGATTAACTTTTTCTCTGAATAAAGAGGTGTTCCTATATTGGCAGAGATAAAGAATGCAGTTTAAATTCAACCAGATCGTTCAACTTTCTAGAAGAATGAGCAGGTCATGGTTTCTTTTGGCCACATCTTGTTGTTGGATAGAAATCATTGCTTTTGAATAATAACATAATTCACTCTTATCACCATTATGGGTGGCCTGATGTGGAGGGAGGCTACGTATTTGAACAAGTATTTGAACAACCGCCCTTTGTTAATTTCAACATTCCTGACTTATTGTAAGCTGAACTCGGTTATTATGCAACGCTGTCGATTTTATGCTTTAATTATTTTCTTTACAATAAAAGATTCTTGACTCCTTGGAGTTTTATAATGCCTTTGGTGCAGAGATCTTACATACAATTCTATTTACAGTTCTGAACTTTGTAATTCCGACTAATGGATTTTTTTAGTTTTTTGCCCTTTGTAAGGAAAGTGCAGCAATTATTCGTATCTAATAGCATTTTAATTGTAAGTTTTTAATAGCTTTGGGTATTTAAAGAACCAGTTGTTAAGATTTCACTTAGTGTATAGTAATTCTAAAGAATAGAAAATGATTTATTTGTAAGTAAAGCATTGAAGGACTGCTTTTTTAAACCCAAAAGATATCAAGTTGCACGTTTTACAAAAAATCCAATGAAATAAATCACTGTAAGCTTATAGTTAAGGTCATGTAAGATTCAGTTAGCATCAATATAGAATATGTATTCAATTTAAGACATAAAAGTATTTTTTTCTCTGTTTTATTTTCTGTGAAGAGATTTCAACTGAATTGTTTAAAGTTGTATAATTGCATTTGTCTATTTCGTGGGTTGAAATTTACATTGCTTTTGAAGCTGAAATGAAATTTACTTGTTTTTTATATCGTTAGTAAAAACACTGTTTCTAAGCTACAAACGACATGTCAGGAAATCTTTTAAAATGAAATTAGAACACATGAGAAATTCTGTAATGTTATATTTAAGTGCAGTGATTGAATAAACGCCAGAAAAGAGAATTGTTTTAACAAATTTATTAAAAAAAATATAAATAGTATTTGTAAAATTCAATTTGATAAGATTGAATTATATAGTGCAAAATGTATGAATTAGGTGCCATGATTTCAAAATTACTTTGCTAGTGAGAACAAAGAGTTAACTTTGAAAATTCAACCTTTTAGAACTTAAAAAGTACAGATAATTCAAAAGTTGAATAAATTGTTGAAAATCACAGTTATGTGGACTTTTTTTCTAAACGCCTTGAGATATTGGGCTGATTTTTGGTATGTGAGTTAACCGTGATGAGTTATAGATCAAGTTTTAAGTATAAAGGTTCCGCTCCGCTGATTTTTGTCAAAATTGAGGGTTTACAACTTTGAACATTGTTGAAAATCACAATTATAGACTTTTTTCTATACACCTTCAAATTTTGAGTGGAATTAGATATGTGAGACTACCATCATGTTTGTGTTCACATGTCTTGTTGAAATTGCAGTTTTTCATCTTTTTGAGATGATCCGGGCAATTTGTTTCGACACATCTAGTTTCACAAATAGTGATGCACCTTTCCTATGTCGTTGAATCCTGTTTTCTTTGATTTTTTTAAACATTTACATGCTGTATGAGGAACTATAATTTGTTTAATTGAGGCTTATACAGAATAGAAAATAAAGGGCCAATTACTACAGGAAAAATGGACTGAAAAAGATAAATAATAGAGATGAATTGGAATATTATTGGCAATACTACAGGAAAAATAGATTAAAAAAATAAGAATAGAAATGAATAGGCAAAAAAAAAAAGAAGAATTCAGTAATTAGGTTGTAAAACAATTTTAAGAATTGAGGAAAAATTACAAATGTGTATACCTTAAGAGTTAAAGAATACAGAAAGTTAAAAGATAGATTGACTCCTCAACCCCTAATCCAGACCCCACATGTATTATTAAGTTTCATGTTTACCTGAAACTATATTTTTCTACAAAGAATTCAAGCTTTTATCCTTCTTAATGATGATTAAAATGTTCTTCATCAATTGCTTTTAAAGATATTGTAAATGAAAAAAAATAATAAAATTGCTGCACAATACATTTGGAATTTTATGATGTTTTTATATAAAGGACAGAATTATTTTATGATTTTATGATTGTTGCCAAAGTTTAATTGAATTGGAAAACTGCATAACACAGGTATTAACTTAAGGTTAGACCAAATTATTTTTCTGTAAGTCTTCAGGTTTTTTTTATGCGATCAGTTTCAGAAAGAAGAAGTCTTTTGATGAATTATCTCCCCTTTTTATATATGCGATGTGATAATAAAAGTACTTTAAATGATTTGTATCTAGCGTGAATAAGTGGATCACAATAAAAGCAATTATCTTTTAGTATATTACTTATGTTGCATGCCTGGAAAAAAATGACAATTTATATAATCCCAAACAACTTGTTAAGTTACATGAACTAACAAGTTGTTTGAGCTGGATTATATAAATTGTAATAGAGAGCCCCTGATTTATTTCCCTAAAAAGGGTGGCTTATAGTTGCTTGGGTCTCTTGAGGATTAAGTTGTCTAAATAACAAGCATACCTCACATTCTGAGTTCATAAAGTTTTATGACAACTAGCCCTGAATTAGTTTTTGATGCATACTGTGGTACTCATTCCAAGTCACCTCCATACACTTGTACATGATGTTTAGCAATTGCTTACATGAAATGGCTACCGGTACATTAGATATAGGAAATTATTCTACACATGTTTCAAAACCTTATCCATAAACAAAGTGTAATTATGTAAAAGTTCAAGGTCAATCTTAAACAAAAATTGCATCTTAAAAAAAAAAAAAAATTTAAAACTTTTATCGATAAAAAGAAGGTTTAGTTAGTAGATATATGACTAACTAAGCTATATATCACATTTAAGTCAGCTCATGGCTCAAGATAAATTAAACAAAAAATATGCAAATTTTTTATCAATCTTTTATTGATAAAATAAATAGGTAGCTAGTATATATATGACTAACAAAGCTTTATATTACAAGTCAATTCATTGCTCAAGGTCAATTTTGTCATAACTTTTAGATTTTCAGACATTCCCTCTACCTGTTGTGTATATATCTTATCTCCGGAAATTCAAGGTTAAAATTAAATGCAGAAAAAGTTTTAATTAAGGTAATAAAACGGTAGCTATCTGGGGGGTGGGGGGACATGGCATATCAGATTAAAATTCGGATATTTTAATGTCACCGAAAACAAATCATTTTCATGAAAAACATTTTTAAATTAAATGCAAAGTTTTTTTGTCTGTAAAGGAAAATAATTAAGGAGAGATACTTTAAAATGTTGTTTTTCAAGAAAATGAAATTTTCCTCGCATTCCCTCACGGAACAAAAAGACAATAAAAATCATTATTGCATGTAAAACAGACCTTGTTAGATAACTGCCCACACTCAGTTTAATGCTAAACGGAGGGGAAATTGACTACAATATCGTTGTGTTGTTGAATGAATTGATTGATAGTTCGGCAATGCTAAAGTTTATTGACACAACTTTGCATATATACAAGTCTTAACTTATTATCTGGAGATATAGATAGGAGAGGATGAAAAGTGATTGCCAAGGATAATTAACAGTCTACATTTTTTTGTTCTTATTGTAATAACGATGAGTTGTGATGACAATGAAATTGATATCGGAATCGGTCAAATTGGATTGTAAATGAAATAGATATTTGTACAGAATATTATTGAATTATTTGAAGTAGGGATTTTAAGAGAGGACTTAATAGAATAAGGAATGGAACAACTTTGTTAATGACAAGATTTAAAGGTTTGTTCAATTTAGATAATACTGTAATTGACAATTAGATTGATATTAATATAAGTTTCCAATGAAATGTGTATATATGTACATCAAAGAGAAGTTGTCAGTTTCTGGTTCTATATTTGTCAGTTAGTTTATTTTGAATTTAATATAATAAATATCTAATTTTTTTTAATATGAATATTTTGAAGTAGAAATTTAAGAGAGAATTTAAAATAAGCATAGCACAACTGTATATATGACCAGATTAAAGTTTATCAAATTTATCAAATTTTGTAATTGACAATAATTATTAGCATTGATATCAATTTAAACTATTCAAAGAAATGTACATACTGACAGTAAATGTACTTCAAAGGGTTTTGATACTTTTTTTGTCAGCTGATTTTAGATTTTTTTAAATATTTTAATTTTTGATAGAATTATTTGAAGTTGGAGTTAAGAGAGAACTCAATTAAATTAGCAATGGAAAAACTTCATTGATGCCAAGATGTATGTTTGTCCAATTCTATAATTTATAGTAAATGAAATTGACGTACATGTATCATTGATTTTAATTAAACATTTCAATGAAATGTATATACATGTACATCAAAGAGGAATGTCATATTTGATACATATTTTGTCAGATAGTTTATTTATAGCATTTGAATTTTAATATCTATATTTTTAATTGAATCAATCAATCATTCCAGATAAAACAAGTGTTACAATATGAACATTTATAGACAGTTTTAATACATAATTAAATTAATTGAACGATTTAAACTTATTATATGTTGTATTTAATTGAACGATTTAAACTTATAGAGTTGTTACATAATAATTACAAAGGAAAGAATTAAAAAAATATATATCAATTGATTCTTTTGAAAAATGGTTTTTAGTGAATTTTAAGTTGATTTTATTACTTAAATATCATCATGCCTGATGCAGTGTCTTAGGTTTTAACTCATTTTTTTTTATGAGGGAGGATCTTTTTTTAAGAAAGAGAAGGGATAATGTATGGTCAATTTGCAATTCTTTTTCTTCAGTGATAAGGAGGTATGTTTGGGTTTTTATTTAGTAATAATTTGCAACCTTGGAAAATGGAATTGTTATAAATGAAAGAAAAGATTAAATGCAGATGAATAAATGAAGTGTTTTTTTTCAGTTTTTTTTTCAAATTTATTGATGAAAAACTTCTTATTTATAAGAATGTTTTTAATTTATAAGGATGTTTTGTATTATCAATATGCCTAACTGTGGGTTGATAAAAATCAATGCTGCATCATATTTTTATGAATTTTAAACCTTTTCATTTCTTAATAAATTGTACAACTGATAGCCTACCAATTAAAAGGTTCCATTTAAAAATGTATAGAAGTAAAATTTGCCTCATTTATCATAGTAGGTGGCCTTGACTATTTTTATTTTAGGTCATGGTGATTTTCTTAAGAGAGGTTTGTAAATATCATTAGAAGAAGGATTAAGATTACACAAGGTTCTTAATAGGATAGGTATGAAGATTTACACTAACTTAGGGAAAAGGTCAAGATGTTATTATGACATTCTTCATAATAAACCTGATATATAAATGCATTCTTTACAATTTTGTTTATGGATCATTTACATGAACTGGAGAAGTCATTTAAAAACACATTAGAATATTAAGTTTATAACTCTATTTTGGGTATATTTTGGGGTATCATCATGATGGGGCTAATTGAATTGTTTATTTATTTATTTATTTATATCTCATATGACTGCTACATGAGTATAGAAATATAATTGATGAATAAATTAACATATTTTTCAGTTTAAAAATAATCTACAATGCATAACATAAACTTAATGAGTTCTTACAATAAATAACAAAAATTACCTATAATATATCGGAACAGTAGTAGACCATGTACAAGTGGGCGGGCAGACAAACCATACCCTATAAAAGGGTCCCCTGTTAAAAATAGATGTACAATCAACAACACAATAATGTGCGACATGGAATGAATGTCAGGCCTAATAAAAAAGTATGTGTGGTTCCTGAGTTACCTCTGAAAAAAAGTTAGGTAGGGATTTTTTTTTATTTTTTTTTTTTTTTTTTTTTACATTGAGTCTAATTCAATGGGAGCAACATTCTGACTTTAACATGAAAAATGACAATAAAATCTTTAGGATAGGCTATTTTTAAGCCGAAAAAGTAGGGATGGTAGGGTTACTGGAACCACACATATATTTTTATTTGGCCTCAGGGTTTTTTTTTAATTCATCATAAACACCTTATTTTTTTGGAAGATTTATATTGATTATTTTTCTTTTTTTGTGTTGTTGGGCTGTCGTGTCATTGACCCCATATCAAAATCAGCAAAATGTATCAAACAACAAAAACTACCCTAAAAACATTCAATTGAATTCATATTGACAATTTGTGAACAAACAATATATAAGTATTGATAAAATTTTGTCAATTTTTGCTTGGCAAAAATGAAAGCGAGTGTAAATTGGGAAGTTTTTTTCAACTTCTGAGTAAGAAATTGACCTCATAATGTGTCTTGTTATTTAACTATTAGACTTATGAAAGAGAGAAAATATTGGGAGGCCACAACGAAATATTGTAAAGCATCTCTTAATCTGTATTCAAAATTCTATACCACTCTATTAACTGTATAAATTTCTCCTAATTTTCAGTGCAGAAGGTTCTTTTTGATTTATTGTTTAACATTTCCTTTTCCTGAATTATACATGTATTTTTAACCATTTGCTGTTAACAAACAATTTAAGTCTTGAGCTTAAGTTGTTGTTTAGACCCCTTTCTATTTTAAAAGACTGAGGCCCCTTTTGGAACTCCATATATTTTAATAGCAGCACCTATCAAACTATAGAAGGTAGAGTAAAATCTGTATTTATAAGGCAAAAACAATGAGCAAGAAAAGTTCAACAAATGAGTCAAACATAGCCCCAATTGAATGGTGAAAAACAATAGCAGAAAACTATGTTTTTTCTGTAAAATTAAGCTATGAAATTCCATTCAAATCATTTATTCTACCACACACATCTATTTATTTTCTTTTCATTTTGTTTTTCTTCTACCATACAAGTTCCAGCTGTTCTCAAAAATTTGTAGTACAACTCAATATCAGATATAATCTCTAAGAAAACAGCTAGATACAGTGTACTCTCTAAGAAAAACAACTGGATACATTATCAAATTATCAAACATGAAGAAATACAAGTGAAGCATTGTGATATATATGTTTATTTCTATGAATCAGATTAGGAAATGCATATTCTATATGATTGAAGTGTAAACCTGAAGCCTGAAGTTCAAACACTGTTATTTCTTGTAATAGATCATATTTATTTTATTAAGTAGCATAATTATGTTACACGAGTAGAATCAAATGGGAAAATCCTACAATGCCTTGGTCTCAGAAGTACAGGAGGCCTCTGAGTAGTTTAAGTTGCTCAGCTTATTAACTGCCTGTCAGCACTGATATTGCAGGTTTTTTCAACCCTCAGCCAGAGGTTGACAATTGCATGGAGCATTATCAAATGGACCTTTAGTTTTTATGATATATACATGTATGCAAAATACTAAATTATACATTACAATAATGGAATGCAGAGAAAAAAATTCTGTTTTGAAAAAAATGTAGTACACTTTACTCAATAACATCATTTTTATAATCTCGATCTACATTATAAAATTATCAAAGATAAAGGAATATCGGTGAAGCATTGTGATAAGAGATGTTAAATTATTTCAAAAAGATCAAATTTGAAAATGATTATTTTTTTTATGATTTACAAAAATAACAACCAATGTTGTTCAGACTTCTTGTAATACAATTCTGTGTAATTTAAAACTGGTTCTGATAAAAAAAAGTTTGGTAAACAAACAAGACCTTAATTTGATTCAACTTGTCTTTTGTTATTTGAAGTAACAGCTAGTTATTAGTTCTAAACATTATACTCAGGCCCTTAATATTTTTTGCTTTGAATTGTTTTAAAGTTTTTCCTACTGTAATCAGGAATCTGCTGTTCAGTGGTTGTCGTCTGTTTGTGTGGTTCCCAAGTGTTTCTGGTTTCTTGTTTTCTTATATAAATTAGACCGTTGGTTTTCCCGTTTGAATGGTTTTACACTAGTAATTGTTGGGCTCTTTATAGCTTGCTGTTCAGTGTAAGGCTTAGGCTCCGTGACCTTGACCTATAATGGTTTACTTTTATAATTGTGACTCGGATGGAGAGTTGTCTCATTGGCAATCATACCACATCTTCTTTTATCTATTTAGAGTTTTTATCATTGTTGAATGCAGTGTGGTATCTGTATTGGTTGATAGTAATGTATGACCTTGTTGCACTGGCACCCTGAATAAAGAATATTACATCTCCCCCTATTTGTCCGTCAATTTAATATTAGCTATGAAATCAATATCTAATTATGAAATTTACATGAAGATAAGACTGACCTATTTGACTCAATCATTTATACAATATTCATATGGTTATGACATCTTCCTGACATGAGATTCATTATTTCCAAATATCTGATATTTTTGTATTCATTGTTTCCTGTAGAGTCAGTTATATTTAGCAGCTGCTATTGTAATTGCTGAACTATTGAACTTGTAATTAGTACATGTACTTAGCATAAAAACAATTTGTAATACTGTAATTTCAGAAATTGTTTTATAATTATAATTTTGTCATTTTTGCAATTTTAATTGTTTGGATATTCATAAAAATCCTATTTGATTCATATAAAAAAATTCAATATGCTTAAGTTTTAATTATTGCAATTATAACCCTGTTGCATTTTTGGCAATACTAAAAACATTACAATAATTTCTAAATATATACAGAATACAGTAAATCTAATTGGAAGATAAATTTGTTAGAAATTGACAAAGTTAAGGGGGTGATGTTCTCCTAATAATGTAATTGCCAGTATAAATCAGTTGGCTATAATCTTCAAAAAAAAACCTTCTGTGTTAGAAAGGGGGAGACTCACTCAGTGCTTTGAAATTTTGGGGACATTAGATTTTTAATATCTTTCTTTAGGAAAGCTGTAAAACAAAAATTATGACCCATATGTGGCCTGTGAAATCTTTAAGTCCACTAGTGGACTCAGTTCTGACTTTTAAGCCTTTTATGCATAACTTGTGTGATCTGAAGGATTTTTAGACAATCCACTACAGACAATACATTGATTTAACCATTTTGTACAAAACTCATTAGTATTTTTACTTATATAATACACACGTAGCAGACCGTACAAAAAAATATGAATAAAAAATTATATGGTCATTGTGACATGTTCCTCCCAGGCAATCTAAATCTTTAAGTAAAATTTCAAATTTTAAAAATAAAAAAAAAAAATTCATTTTCTCTGTTATTCATTGTCACCAAATGAAAATGAATTTAATTGTAAGTTTCTGGCCAGTAAAGGCTGCTGAGAATCTCTTCCTGAACATGCATGAAATATTAGCCACTGGACATGTATCAGCAAACCTGATCAACCAGTGAGTCAGTCAGAAACAGTGAGAAAAAAACTTGTCCCTTTGCTGTCATTGCAAGGCTGCTCTTATGAAGTTGGTAAAAAGAATTCTGTGTCGGAGATAAAATGTTAGATTTCTTGATTTTTTCACCACTTAAACCAAAAACCCAATGTATTTCAAGTTATGTTCGGAATTTACCATATATCCTTGAAAATAGAAGTCAGTTAATATGATCTAATATTGTATTTGAACTTACTCGAATTTTCTTGGAGGGCATGTTATAGTAACCCTAGCCTTAGAAACGTAATGCTAATAAAATCTCAAGCAATAAAAAATCTGCCAAAACATTTAATTAAGTACTAAAAATTAATTAAAAATCATTTTACCAATTGAAATATGTAATTGTTTTACCAGAGTTTCAATTAAACAATTTTTAGGCTTAAACATAATTTTTGAGAAGATCGGATGATAACATTGAATAAAATAGAAAATAAATGAATGGTTTCTCCTGTAATGTGAAGTATTTGTAGTGCATTCAAGGTAAAATGTAAACTGTTACAGTATATATATAGAACAGTAGTGATTCTTGTCTTTTATCAAGCTCAGTCAATGACTTCTGTATGATAAATAAAGGCAACAGTAGTATACCGCTGTTCAAAACTCATAAATCCATGGACAAAAAACAAAATCAGGATAACAAACTAAAACCGAGGTAAACGCATTAAATATAAGAGAACAACGACATAACACTAAAATGTAACACACATAGACAAAATCCCACGAGAATAACAAATATAACATATATATATAACATCATATATGCTATTATAGTGAGTTATGATTGTTTTGGTTTTTCTTTTTCATTCTTAGACTAACTTTCTAGTTTGAGATGTAATATGTCTGTTTTCTTTTTTTTTTAAATGTTTTTAAGAAGTGACATTTACTTATATCTGAAGTCCTGACTTAAATGTCTCAAAATTGAGCGATTTCAGAAATTTAAAATATTTTCCAAAAGTACCGAAATGCTTTTTACAGGGCACAATTAGTACTTTGAAATTATTTTTCCTTTTTTTCTTCTTCATACAGTGAAACCTGATTAAACCGAACCCTGAATTAACCGGAAACCTGTCTAATCCAAACTTGTTCTGAAGACCAATCATATCACATTTTATGCATTGTGAACCTGATGAAACCGAATACCTGCCAAAACTGAACAAAATCTCAAGTCCCGAAAGGGTTCGGTTTAGTCAGGTTTTACTGTATATTTTGCTGCAAAATTTTTTTGGTAAATAAAAAAACTTCTTGCCTTGATATAAATTAACTTAGCCATTGTAGTTTCAAGGTTAATACTACAAGAAGGCATTGTATCGATGTGTGCATAGTTTGAATATCACAGACTAAATTGATCTCTTAATGAAGAATGTTAATTTCAAAGTTCTTTAAAACACTTATTTATATAAGACGTAATTTTAACCTTCAGACAGCTTTACTCCTTCAGTTCTTAAACTTAATACTTTTTCATTAAGCTTAATTGAGCATTAACAAGGAAAAGTAAACAACAGATCATAATATCATATCATATTTATGAAATTGATCTGTGATTTTTTAAATACATGATAAAGATCACGTCATGGAATATGATCTTTGACCTTGAGTAATTGGAAATCTGTTAAACTTTTGATAAACAATTACTGCTTCTGAACTCCTGTTCATGATATAATTACCAAATGAAAGAAAAGTTGAGAGAAAAAATAAATATAATTTGAAAATTTCTATGGATTAATTTGTTTGTGCGGGTCTCGACTATTTCTTGTGGATTGAGGGCAAAATAATTTCCCTGCCCCCACCCCCTAAATCCACCTCTGTATAAGCCTATATAGCATATGAATTTGTGGTCCACATAACTATACCAGCAAAATCCCTGATTTTTTATAGAGATCGATCCATATAGATATAGCAATTTTTTTCTGCTGATTATAAAATTCTTGAATTGACATTGTAAACCATATGTGATTGGCTTTACAAACATCTTGATGTCAATTTGATATTTCTTAATTATTAACACATGATTCTGACAGATTTCTGATTTGTTCATTTTGGCATCAATAACAACAACAAGAAATAATCGTCAAAACACTAATGATATCTCATACTATATCAATGTATATTTTACATGCTGTATCTACAATATATCATTGACGTAAATTTAAGTCATGTGATCTTATTTACAATAAACAATCCTAGTTAATTACGTATAGTTGTTATTCCAATGAAAAAGACATTGTTTTAATAAACCAATTTTTCAAGACATTTCAACTACAGTGGCTGAGAGGAAAAATAAAGAACTGAAGAAGGCCAAGGGCCGAAACATCTTGAAAAATTGGTTTATTTATACAATTATATTAAGTATGTTCCCTATTGGAATTTTGAAAACAAGGACATTGTTTTAAATTAGAAAAAAAACTAAAAGACAGTTCAAGAATTCAGTGTTGAAAAAAAGTCTACAGAAAGTTTAGGACTGTTTGCAAGTTGAATTGTTAATCAATTCTTACAAAACGGACCAAATTTCCTCTTTTATTTCATTTGATTTCGTAATGAATGTTTCAAAATCAATCATCAGGTATTATACATTTACAGTCTTGTATTATTTTAATTTTAGTTTCTTGTGTACAATTTGGAAATTAGTATGGCGTTCATTATCACTGAACTAGTATATATTTGTTTAGGGGCCAGCTGAAGAACGCCTCCGGGTGCGGGAATTTCTCGCTACATTGAAGACCTGTTGGTGACCTTCTGCTGTTGTTTTTTTCAATGGTCGGGTTGTTGTCTCTTTGGCACATTCCCCATTTCCATTCTCAATTTAATTTGTTAACCAAATTCAGTGTTGAAAAAAAGTCTACAGAAAGTCTGGGACTGTTTGCAAGTTGAATTGTTAATCAAATCTTACAAAACGGACCAAACATCCTCTTTTATTTCATTTGACTTCGTAATGAATGTTTCAAAATCAATCACTTAATTGCATATGTTAGATTTTTATCCAACGCTGCTCATATGTTCAATTTATTTAATTCTTTAAAAGTCATTTGGGATAAATATTCATATACTAACTCTCGAAGCTGTTGCAGTTAAATTGATTAAAAAACTTTGAAATTTTATTTTTCAATTGTTAGAACAAAAACAAATTTAGAAATATATCTATATCACTTCAATATATAAATTCTCAAATATTTTACCATTGAAAGGACAAATTGATTTTAAACTGTTAAACATAAACAAAAACAATTTAAAAGCAATAAAACAGTTGAAACAAAGAAGTGTGATGTTCACTTGCATGGCTGAATAAAAGAAAAAAACCAACATATATAGTACTTTAAACTACAAATAGATTTTAATAGTTATATGTCCAATACTGTAAAATATAAATAAATTAAAAGTACAAATATCTGCAAATATATAGGAAATGACATTTTGCCACTATGAAACATATTGATTTCAAATTAAAAAAAAACAAACTTTAAGATTGATTCAAATTAAGATATGTTTTGCCATATAAATTTGTAACCGTATAATGTGTGTTACAAGTACTTAAGTTAAGTGAATATTATATTGTAAATTTCACTTATTTTCATGGATTCAGGTACTATTTTGTTTTTGTAGATTTTCCAAAGTTTACATAAAAGGAGTAGGTCCAGTAAGGGCCGATTTTGGCCTCAATTTTCAAGTTCATCTGACGAAATATTTTAGACACTTTTAAAACACTTGAGTGTCTATTTCAATTGATTCAATTAGTTTTTGTGAAAGATATTAACTGATTTAGTCATCAAAAACGCTCCGATTCAAGCTTGAATATGAAAAATCTATCAAATTTACCATAAATCGTCACTTTTCAGATGGTTTTTGTCAAAAATGAAAGTGGCCGCATCCGTGTTCATCCTCAACCTTTATATATATTATGTATTATCATCAAATACAACTTACGTTTCAATATTATGAATGAACACGAATGCGGCCACTTTCATTTTAGACAGAAACCATCTAAAATTTAACTAAAATGCTAAAATTGTGAAGATTTCAGTAATTTAGCATGACTTTATGATGCTAGTACCCAATATATATGTGCATTGTATTGTCAAAAACAGCCAATATTTATGTAGCAGAATCATTCTACTTTCCAATAAATAGCTTAACGATTACATTATCACAACTTTGTTAAACTGCTATATTTTGGGGCAAAAAAGGGGCCTTACTGAACCTACTCCTTTGTTATTTTGAACATTTAAATTTCTGGTTCACTTGTACCCACAAACATTGTTATCACAATTACTCAACAATGAATCCCATATATAGTAAAATTGAGAATGGAAATAGTGAATGTGTCAAAGAGAAAATATGCATTAATAATGGATAAGTTGCAAGAAAGTTGGTCATCACGTTACTGATTTTTACTTAAATATTATTTATGAAATAATTATACTTCATCTGATACTTAATTGGAAATATTAATGTTATATTAGATTGGAATTATTGATGACCGGTTGTTGAACTAGTATTGTTTACTGTAGGCTATTATATCTGTGAAAATGACTATGGATCAGCTATATCATAGTGCTGATTGACGTCACAAGCTTTGTAATATCATAATAAGGGATTATAAAATGGAAAGAACCTATAAGTTTGACTAAGTAATAATATGATATTTTGTCTGTTTTTGTAAGATTTATTAAGTTTGTCTGAAGTTTAGCGGAACAATATGAGATCAGCAAATTATAAGTTTTTGGCTTCCCTCATCATGATTTAGTCTGTCTCAATGACTTCTTTGACTTTGTGGAAACTCTGAAATTTTAGAGGTTTTTTTCCTCTTATTGTCGAAGCGCTTCCTGTATTGATTGATCCTAGACTATGTTGGTCACTAAATTTGTTAGATTTGTAAAGTTTTTAGTTTGTTTTTTTCCTCATCCATGTTAGAACAATGATTCTTTGAAATTATGGATTATTCCTTTTCACAGACTTTATATATTAGACTTAAAGAAATTGTTTATTTGTATTCCCCTCCCCCCCCTTCCTGCTTGAGGAACGAATGTGATATATATGAGGGCCTTGATAGGGGGCTTACTGAAAACAACATGCCAACAAATAAAAAAGAGCAAAACATGGAGAAAAGAAAACAATAGAGTGCTTGAATATTTGATATCAAGAATAGAGAAAAAGTGTCAAAATAATTAAAAATGACAACTGTGAATGATCTACTTGGACCACTTTCAACATTGAGGCCCCTCCTCTAACAGAAGACAATGGTCTTCCATGTCATATGTCAATCTATATTTAAAATTGCTAGCCAAGCATGTTATCAATTTATCTTAATTTTTCAGGCCAGTATCACAGAGAAAATGATAACATGGATTATTTTTATCAGCTTGAAATCTGGAAGGGAAACATCACTGGAGCGCTCAGGATAGCAAGGGAAAGAGAAGAACTTTCAGACTGGCTTGTTGCTATGGCACCAATGGGTACGATATTATTATCTAAATCTCAGTTTTACATTCTGGATCTAAAGGTGCAATATCAGATTTGTTGCTATGGCACCAATGGGTACGATATTTAATTATCTAAATCTTAGTTTTACATTCTCACAGGATCTAAAGGTGCAATTTCAGATTCTGATGAATTCTGGGTAAAAAAAAATCAAAAGAATTCTCTAATATGGTAAGGTTAGCCAACAGAATCCTAAACAAAGAGAGGTGAAGGATACCAGAAGGACATTCAAACTCATAAGTAAACAATAAACTGACAACTCCATAGCTAAAAAGATAAAAGACGAACAGATGAATAACAGTACACAAAACACAACATAGAAAACTAAAGACTGCATGAGTAAAACATACCCAACCAACAACAGGGGGTGAGGGTAAGCGCCACATATGACACCTGTCATATATGATACATAAAAAAAGAAGATGTAGTATGATTGCCAATGAGACAACTATCCACAAAAGACCAAAGTGACACAGACATTTAACTATAGGTCACCGTACAGCCTTCAACAATGAGCAAAAATGTTGCTCATGTTAGTACAATCCTGGTAATATTCTATTTGGGTAGGTCACATTCAGGAAAAGGGGATAAAATAAGGAACATATCAATTGTCATTCTTCTGATGATCACTGTAATGTTATTTTCTATTTGGACTGTTAAATTAATCATTGTTGATTCTAAAATGGAAAATTTCACTGTTGGTACATCAAAATGGAAAATATTGGAAATAAGCTTACACCATTGGTTGAATTCCAATTGTTTAGGAGGTTACTAACCAGTCACAACATCTGTTTAAAATGTTTTATAAGCAATCACAACTTATCTTTAGAATAAAGTTAACCATTCACAATCTCCATTTCAAATAGTGTTAACCAATCACAATTAATTATTGCAAATTCAAAAAATGCTGCGTATATTATATAAAGCTTTCAAAATTTAGAATGCCAGTTTATTTTTACAAAAGGCGTTCATTTATAAAACATTCAAACAAAAATGAACTTAAAGAAATATAATATCACATATTGGTGGAGACAATATTTGGAAAACAGTTTTATGTAAACTTTAGAATTCAGTAAGACATTCAAATTTAAAATTTTGGATTTGGTTTGTTCAGTTTCTGTTTTATTTTAACTAACTGTAAATGAGCTCATCATAGATACCAGGACTAAATTTTGTATATGTGCAGACGCGCGTTTCATCTACAAAAGACTCATCAGTGACGCTCGAGTCCAAAAAAATTAAAAAGGCCAAATAAAGTACAAAGTTGAAGAGCATTGAGGACCAAAATTCCTAAAAGTTTTGCCAAATTCAGCTAAAGTAATCTATGCCTGAGGTAGAAAAGCCTTAGTATTTCAATAACTGGTAAAGCAATAGGGTGAACTCATAAAAAACGCCCTTGAGTTTTCTTTTCATAGGTGTTCATCTGTCTTAATTATCAGAAAAAAACACACTCTTTATTGTCAAGTAGCTAGCAAACAATTGGTTAACAAAATTACTTTTGAGGAAAAAAGGTATCTGATGAATGTTAAAAGTCGAAACTTATTGCTTAAGAGATCAATCAAAATACCAAACAAGTTAAAAGTTCATGGTCGTACTAGACTCTTTGTTGTTGATATGTCAGGTTTTAGGTCAGCCTGTTTCTAATCAGAAGTTGGTATATCATAACAAAATTGACATATTTTTGGTTGGAAACATGTCCTTTTGGGTTTAACCTGTATATTTTATTGATAGGTGTCATATGTTGTGATATGAACTGGATTGTATATTTTATTGTTTGAGGGGGGATAGGACCTTTATCGGGACTCCGGGATCGGGTGTTTTTAAGCTCGGGATTTCGGGATTGATCCTTTTGGGATCCGGGAATTCTCGTTTTTGAATTTCGGGACCTCGGGATTTTGTGATTTTAAGCCCGGGATTTCAGAATTTCATGTTTTTAAGCCCGGGAATTCGGGATCAGGACCCCTCCTACCCTCCCTCAATAGTTGTATAGAATGTCAATAAATGTAATGTATGTTAGTGCACAAAGGTACATACTGTTTATTGTAACAGACAGGAACTATCACATGGATGTATCTCTCACCTGTCCATGATGAGAAGGAGTATAGAAACAGCAAACTAATCGAAAATTGCCTTTGTATTTCTTCATTCTGTACTTACCATTTCAATTCCTCCACTGTAAGAATTGAACATACTTAATTATGAAAATGTGCCCATTCTTGAGTACAGACTTCCTGCTTAAATTCATGATAAGAATTGAACATTTCTTAATGAGAAAATTGAATCATGGGTTTTTCTATTTTTAGCTTCCTTTGAATCATGGGTAACTGTTTGTACAGACTATGCTATACAGCTGGAATTGGAGGGACAGTACCACAAGGCCGTTTCCTACTTGTTGGCAGCACACAAAGTCTATGATGCGATAGACCTCTTCAAGAAACATAGACTCTTCAAGTTTGTATAGAAGACATTTTCTATAACTTTGTATAGATAAACATGTTTTGGCAATACTTTCATCTCACCAAATGCTGTGGGGCATTAAGTTTTACCCTTACAAGTCTGTTCGTACATCCCTAAGTGGGTTTCCATTTTCTTACTCAACCAGTGTTTTGAAAGTTATTTAACCAACTCTTATTACTTCAAAACACAGATTGACTTTGAATTTTGGTGGCGTCAGTTTAACCGTTCTTAAGTTATGGCCCTTTACATATGAAAAGATTGCTTAATTTTTGGTTTCTATTCTCTTAACTTTATTATTGTTTAAAGGACATATTTCACCCCATATGAAAGTTTAATGTGTTGAATATGACTAACACGATATCGTGTTTTCCTGCATCCCAAAAAATATGTATTGCCTACATTTTTTTATTCAATCTTTCAATAAAATAGAAACCTAATTAATGTAAGATATGGAAGAAAACTGATTGTATCTTTCTTAATTACAGTCACAAACGTAAAAACAAGTAATAAAAAAGATAAATAATTTATTTTTATTGTAAATAAAAGAATTCATTACAGATTTATGAGAATACTTGGGATTTTGATCAATAAAGCATTCATTGAAAATATTGCAGTTACGATAAAATATCTTCATAAATCAATCAACTGTGTCATAGTTTATTCTGATATATTTAAATTTGAATGAAATTGTTTGTTTGTCTTAATGACATGGTCTTAATGAAAGAGTATTTAATAGAAGTGAATTATTGAGTTTTATAGATATTCTTAATTTTGTTGTTGCCTTTAAATGTTTCAAAAATTATTATTTAAAATGAAACTTCACCAAATGGGAGATAACTCTAACTGATTTTTTTTCAATTGATTTATGAACAAAACAGAAAATAACTTTTATAATTATTTTTAGAGTTTAATTTTCTTATAACATCTTAATGTACTCTTCTTTTTCTTGTAAGAGCCCTATAAACATACAAAGGTGATGACTTATGTGTTAAAAGGATATCGATACAAATAGAACATTTTTTTCTTTTATCACTTTTGACAAAATCACCACCTGCACTTTTAACAGTAGGAAGTTTCCCGTGTATTTCTGATTTAGGAATATAACTTCTGAAAAATTAAATATTTTGGGTTAAACCTATATATTTTATTGAGAGGTGTTATATTTTGTAACAAGAAATTTAGTGTATATATTTTATTTTTTATTAGAACAATATGTCAAAAATAAGGTGTGTAAGTCATGTTAGTTCAGAAAGGTCATTTTTTCACAATCATGTAGATGTATGTCTTCATTATTTTTATTAAAAAAATATTTTTGATAAGAAACACCCAAACAAAAAAAAAACAAAAACAAACAAGCAATAGACTTATATAACATAGGATCTTTGTTTATATAGGAAACTAATCGTGACTTTTAGATTTATTCTCAATTATTTGCTTAAATAAATGAAACTGTTAAAACACCAGAAATGCATTTATCATGTGCCATAATGCATCAATTACTGAAAACTGAATAAAATTAACATTTGTTTCGTTCTTTGGGTGTGAAAAAAGTTGATGTTTAATTCTGTTGATAAAAAACAAATATCCATCAAAAGATGTAAGAAGAAATTTATATGTGTTTCAAAGCAGTTGATTGATCATATGGTTATGTCGCAAAATCTAGGTATTTCTATAGGATTATTCAAAATTGAATATAGGGGAGTGGGTTGTTGACGGCTTAATATCCAGAAGATCCCCACCCATACAATATCAATTAGAAATAAACTGCATTGTGTGAAATTTTGAAAATGTTTGAAATGACCCCTACCATCCTTATATAATTAACACATCCTTATATACCAAACACACCCTACAACTAATGTTCGAACAGCCCAATTGAGATGTATCATTTGTTATGCGTTTTATGCTTGCAATATATATTTACACCCACGTTTATTTTTCTAAAAGCTAACATGTAGGTTGTAAACATTAACATATTGGTGTCAACTTTTAAAACATCAAATAGGAAGAAAGAAGGCTGAAGAAGTGACACTTTTCCAAAGGAAAATTTTTAGTTCAAGATTTTCTATAAAAGAAATAAATGTATTCATCAGAAATAAAGCAATTTTAATTTTTCCCTAGCATATGTCATATGAAATTCTTTCTAAAATATCTACTTTTGCTACCCATCAATTTTTGTTGAAAATACTTTTTGTGATTTATAAAATGTCTACATTGTATATTACAGAGAAGCTATAGCTTTGGCAAAAGTCAGATTATCTCCCTTTGACCCTGTGTTAGAAGATTTGTACACACTGTGGGCACACCAGCTGACTAAAGATGGCAACTACGAACAAGCAGCTAAATGGTATGAATATTGTACAGTAAAAGTATGACAGTCTGAATATAAGATAACTACCTTTGTATTAGCAGATATTGAAAAGTAAAAATTATTAGGTCTTTCCACTTTTTTGTGGAAAGACCTATTGTATTTCATCTGATTATTATTAATTTTTTTTTTTTTTCTGCCAAATTTTGTTCTTGCATAGTTCGTTTCACAATATGTCGCTTAGATATTTCTTAGATTGTATCGTATAGTTTATGCGCTTTTAAATTTCACCTATTCACTGTTTATCATCAGAGTGCATCTTCTCGTAACAAAAAAAGATAGCGACAAAATTGTTCGTTACATCCTCAGGAATTTATGGCTTATTTGGGTCGAAGCAATTCAATGAAATTTTATATGAGTTATCTACCTTTACGAAATAAATTTGTCCATATGTGTTATTACCTTATAAAACATTTACTGTATAACCCTGGAATGTTTTTATTTGAGGCCCCTATGTCCTTACTTAGAAAATGAGGTCAAGGTCAAGTTCTCAATTGTGACTTTTCCTTGTTTTTGCATTTTCTCCAGCACTTTAAAAGATATGAATAAAAGAACAAGTGCATAATGATTACTTTATGGTAAGGGCTATTCCAGAAAAAAATGTAGGGGGGGGGGGGGGTTGGAAGGCAGTTTTTGTCAGCACCCTCCACCCAGACAATTATAATTGAGAATTATATTGCATTTTAGTGTGAAAAGTTGCTCTGATACCCATCACCCATGTATTATTAATACAATGTGCCTTCCAACCTCCCCATACATTTTTTTCTGGAATAGCCCTAATGAAGATATGTTACATTTGGTCTGATACAATCTCATGGCATCTTATAAGAATTATAGTGCCCCTGAAATGTCTAATTATAAGGTTAATTGATAATTACTCTAACTTGGTTCATTATAAAGCCAAATGACTTTTAACAAAAGATTGGGTGACATATGACCTTGAAAAATGACAACCGGAAGTGACCTTGAGAAAACCGGAAGTAGCCTTTTTTGGAATCCATAAATTTTCTAATTTTACTACCTTTTCTTCTCACTTAAGACTAAAACTGACTTTTGATAAACTGGAAGTGGCCAATTATGTCCTGGTTTACAAACAAAAGTATTAGAAACTAAAAAATTTGGGAATCAGTGTATAAGAAGCTATCATATGAGACTGAAAGTGACATTTATTTAACCGGAAATAGCACATTATCTCCCTTATTTCATTCAAAAGTATAACGAAGCCATTATTTATCGCATCAGTATGAATAAACTAGCTTCTTTTTATAATTTCTTTGATGTGGAAAGACCTTCAATTGTTCTCTGAACGATTGGTTTTTGATTATTAAGTCTTTCCACTTTTCTGTGGAAAGACTTATTGTATTTGTTCTAATTATTTTAATATTTTTTTTCCGCCTAATTTTGTTCTTGCGATAAATATTTGTTTCCCAATATGTCGCTTAAACATTTTGTATATTGTATAGTATCAGATTATTACATGGCATTTTTCATATCGCATGTATTATCAGCCCTAGGTTCAATATCAGCCCAAGAGCCGCATGGCTCGAGGGCTGATATTGACCGAGGGCTGATAATACATGCGATATGAAAAATGACATGTTATGATCTTTTTATCATATGTTTCAACAGAAGAGAAAAATAACAGATTTATATATTGATCCTTTTACGTGGTTCCCGAAGTTTAAAGAGTAAAAACATGAGTTCAAGGCCGTCGGACCCAAAATTTGATACATTCAATCTGAAATCTTTCTATTATATGCCTCAATAGAGAGAGAGAAAGACAAAAAAAAACATATAAATATGGACGAATCGACAAAAAAATAAGTCAACAATATACATAATGATCATTGTTTGGAAAAGTCAACTTTTTAAAGAAACTTTCTAAATTATGTTTCAGAAAAACTTAAAAAATGCATTTATTAAATAATTTTTTTTTTTTTTTTTTTTTTTTTATTATTTTAAACAATATACTTTCCAGTATTCAAGAAATTATTTTGTACACTACTTTGTAATGTTTTATACTGAAAACGTAACATTAAGGTGTATTTTCCGGAATTGGCCGAGTATTACCGGAATGCCATGTGATAACGTTACGGAAAGGCATGTGATAACAATCGAAGCATGTGATAAACTTTTCATATCAGCCCGCTAAGCACCAATTCGAAAAATATGAAATTTACGTCAATTTAATGCTATTATCATACGGTAAAATTTATATGTTATTTAGTCTAAGTATATGATAATATAGTTTATGCGCTTTTAAATTTAACCCTGCTAAGCCGAACCATTTTCTTTGTAAGAGTTATCTCCCTATTCACTGTATATCATCAGAGTGCACCTCCTGTGTACAAATTTTGTGCAGACATACAAAAAACACTGTTGAAGCTGGAAACTAGATTTCATCCATTAACTATACACCTGATATGAAGGATTTAACTGATAGGTTTACCTCTGTCATCAGTCCCATGAAAATTTGTCATTTCTCTCAGGAACTACCATTCAGATCTTACTAAAATTGTATATCAACACAATGTCAGCATGCTTAACCCTTTGATGCATTTTACACATTCAATGCTCATCAAGTCTTGAACAAGAAGTCTTTAATATATATTCTTGCACACATCATGGCCATGTATGAAATTTTTGTCCCATTTTTCTTTCAAACAATTCTGAGACATCTGATATTTAATATTAAGTTTCTTTTGAGCATGCTATACTGTAATATGATGTTATATCCATCAGTCCTCCAACAGGATCCCTCATGGACTACTGTGGATTTACTTAATATCTTGGGTATTTGATTTAGTGATTTTGCCAATTTCTCCACACAAAGCCTATAGAAAGAGTGTAGTTCCTTGAACATTTTAATTTGTGGTTCAACTGTTTACACAAAACCCACAAAAATTGGTATCCAACCAAAAATAATGAATCCACAGTACCTGTTTTGCAAAAACTTAAAACAAGGGTATCATTAGTGCACTATAGCTCACAGAAACCCATCTTATGCAGCCACATCTGCAAGTTGAATACTGCTGCTCAATTCAATTTACCACATTTTTCTTTTCAGCCACTTGGCTATGAGACAGGTTCAGGATGCTGCTAACCTTCTGGCACGTAGATATAACCAGCCTAGTCTCCGTACAGCCTCCCATGTCTGTATGATAGCTAAAGACAAACAGCAGGGGTTGGTATACGCCCAGAAAGTAGTGCAGCAGTACCTTATACAGAACCAATGGAAAGAAGCATACAGCTTCCTCAAGGAAGACAAACATCTTCAGGTATATTTAACTGATTACTGGGGATTTAATTTTTTGTTATGCCCTCGCCATAGCAGATTTCTGTGGATTTATATTTTTTGTTATGCCCTTGCCATAGCAGATTTCTGTGGATTTATATTTTTTGTTATGCCCTCCCCATTGCAGATTACTGAGGATTTAATTTTTTGTTATGCCCTTGCCATAGCAGATTTCTGTGGATTTATATTTTTTGTTATGCCCTTGCCATAGCAGATTTCTGTGGATATATATTTTTTGTTATGCCCTTGCCATAGCAGATTTCAGTGGATTTATATTTTTTGTTATGCCCTTGCCATAGCAGATTTCTGTGGATATATATTTTTTGTTATGCCCTTGCCATAGCAGATTTCTGTGGATTTATATTTTTTGTTATGCCCTTGCCATAGCAGATTTCTGTGGATTTATATTTTTTGTTATGCCCTTGCCATAGCAGATGACTGAGGATTTAATTTTTTGTTATGCCCTTGCCATAGCAGATTTCTGTGGATTTATATTTTTTGTTATGCCCTTGCCATAGCAGATTTCTGTGGATTTATATTTTTTGTTATGCCCTCGCCAATGCAGATTTCTGTGGATTTATATTTTTTGTTATGCCCTTGCCATAGCAGATTTCTGTGGATTTATATTTTTTGTTATGCCCTGGCCATAGCAGATTACTGAGGATTTAATTTTTTGTTATGCCCTTGCCATAGCAGATTTCTGTGGATTTATATTTTTTGTTATGCCCTCGCCATAGCAGATTTCTGTGGATATATATTTTTTGTTATGCCCTTGCCATAGCAGATTTCTGTGGATATATATTTTTTGTTATGCCCTCGCCAATGCAGATTTCTGTGGATTTATATTTTTTGTTATGCCCTTGCCATAGCAGATTTCTGTGGATTTATATTTTTTGTTATGCCCTTGCCATAGCAGATTACTGAGGATTTAATTTTTTGTTATGCCCTGGCCATAGCAGATTTCTGTGGATTTATATTTTTTGTTATGCCCTCGCCATAGCAGATTTCTGTGGATATATATTTTTTGTTATGCCCTTGCCATAGCAGATTTCTGTGGATTTATATTTTTTGTTATGCCCTGGCCATAGCAGATTACTGAGGATTTAATTTTTTGTTATGCCCTGGCCATAGCAGTTTACTGAGGATTTAATTTTTTGTTATGCCCTCGCCATTGCAGATTTCTGTGGATTTATATTTTTTGTTATGCCCTCGACTGTACTTGAGTTATGTCCCTATATTACGTTATATGCATATGTCCCTATATTATGTTATATGCATATGTCCCTATATTACATTATATGCATATGTCCCTTTATTAAGTTATATGCATATGTCCCTATATTACGTTATATGCATATGTCCCTATATTATGTTATATGCATATGTCCCTATATTACGTTATATGCATATGTCCCTATATTGCGTTATATGCATATGTCCCTATACTACGTTATATGCATATGTCCCTATATTACGTTATATGCAAGGGAGCATCACATTCCCCATTTATTATTCCTTGGAAAGTATTTTACGTTGACTTCAGGAGTACAGGTGATTGTAAATATTCCAACAAATGACAATTTTGGTTATTTTTTGTGTGCAGACTAAAATTGGTAAAATTACATAATTAGATATCTTTGAAGTTTCCTCAATCTGTGAAAATTGACACCTATTATAGGTCAAAGTACAGTCTTCAACCCGGAGTCTCGGCTCACACTGAACAGCAAACTATATTAAAAGGGCTCTAAAAATTGCTAGTGTTAAACCATTTAAACAGGAAAACCAACTGTCTAATCTATATAAAAAACGAGAATCATTTATAAACCACAGCATAAGAACAAAGATATAATAAACATGTGAAAACTCTCTCAAGTAAACAAGATAAATTAAAGAGAGACTGAATAAATCAAGATCAAAAAAGAAACAAGCACTACATAAAAAAACTGGGCAGCATGCACCCAAGAAAAAAATTGTATATTAAAGCAGCTTTCTGCAGTTGAATCTTAAAAATGATTAAAATTTTTGCTTCTGAAGCAAGGAATATACATAAGGATTGCAATTTTTCTCCATTTCAGTTGTTATCTGCAGTAACAGCTATGCATGAGTTATTAGCAGTAGAGATCACAAAATGTGGTGACGACTTGCTCACCATAGAAAAGGACAATTTGACTGATTGGTCAGAGAAACTTCAAGTTACTCCTATTTTACCAGGTTTGTATAATTGTAGAATTAGTTGTAATATCTGTCATAATTGCACCAGACTTTTACAGACATATGACATGGAGTTTTGAACCTGCTAGATTCATATTTTTCATAGATATAGGAAGATGTGGTGTGAGTGCCAATGAGACAACTCTCCATACAAAGAACAATTTAAAAAGTAAACCATTATAGGTTAAAGTACGGCCTTCAACACGGAGCCTTGGCTCACACCGAACAACAAGCTATAAAGGGCCCCAAAATTACTAGTGTAAAACCATTCAAACGGGAAAACCAACGGTCTAATCTATATAAACAAAACGAGAAACACGTATATATTACATAAACAAACGACAACTACTGTACATCAGATTCCTGACTTAGGATCACCACCATCAGGGATTTTTCTGGTTCCTATACCAAAACATGAATAAATCATTTCTGCTTTTATTTTTTTTTTGTTAATCTTTAATTTTTCTTTCACCTGACATAATTATGTTGTGCATCTGGTATTCTTGATCTGCTTAATTCTTAGGGGTATTACTCATATTAAAACATAGACTATATTGAGACATCAGGTGAGGAAAAAAGTAAAATAACAAAAATACTGAACACTGAGGAAAATTCTAAACAGAAGGTCCCTAAGCAAATGGCAAAATCAAAAGCTTAATTCATCAAACGAATGGATTACAACTGTCATATTCCTTTATACTTGGGACAGGTATTTTCTTAGAGAATGGTGGATAAAACAAACAAATATGTCAACAAAGAAAAACAAAAAAGCATATATACAAAACACGTTAGCAAAAACGATAGGCTTTATAATAAAGGAACATTTCTATTTCTAAAACAAGCACATTTTTTATTGAAATAATTGAGAAGTGGCAGAAGTTGGGGAATTTTTTTTCACAAATTTAAAAAAATGTTTATCATAATGTCTGGCGACTGTTTCAAAAAAGTATATTTCAGAATATTTTGAAAAATATTGAAAGGTTTTAAACTTGAGCCGTGGAGTTAATACTATGAAATTATATACAGTAGAGAAGAGACACGTACAACTCTAAAATAATACAAAATATATATATCTTTTTTTTTTCAGATTTCATTTTAGACTCAGATGAGAATGATCCAATATCACCATGGCAACCAAACATTGTTGAAGGTCATACATTTCCCCACCATGTTTTGAGAATCTGGTATGGTAACCTAGGAATCACCATGGATACCAATAGTCTTGAGGAAATGTACAAGTCATTGAGTGTGTTGCATGCTGGGAGACAAGCTCAAACAGAACTACCACAAGTAAGCCTTATGTGTAAGACTTGGAATAACATTGTGAATACGGTGTAACCTGCCTTATCCGACACCTGAGTATTCCAACATCCTGCTTTAACCGACATATTTCCATGGTCCCAAAATATGCCTTTCCTTGCAGAAAAAACCTGATTTTCTGACACCCTGTTTAATCCAACATCTTTTTATGGTCCCCCAGTGTGTCGGATTAGGCAAGTTACACTGTAGTAATGTTTAGGTTTGATTGGTTTTTGAGAAGGGACCTTTGGTTACTTTTAAAAAAACTAAATTCCTCTTTGTACGTCATTTCTTTCAAAAGCATTATGAGGTGCTTAACAGAAAACCAATTATAAAAAAAAATCAAAACTATAGCAAAAGAAGTCACATTTCCTTTTAAAAAAACCTTCAAAATTTATTATGCCATCCTTTGAAAACTTTTGAAATTTAAGTAGATAAATGCTTAAAAGAAAGATAAGCCAAGAATATTCATGATCTTTTTCTATATTTCAATTAAAAATAAAGGCCATGTTTGCCATGGTATTCTCAAATATGCCACTTAGATTTTCTTTTGGTTTTTTGATACACCAAACTATAAAAAAAAAAAAAAAATTGTACAAGGGGATAATTTGTTTTCTCCCTTATGACAACAAACTTCTCTTAGACACATCGACATTGAACTCAAACATTTTTAGACAGAACAGCATTTTTACAACTTAAGACATAATTATGCTAAATTATTTTGAAAAACCAAATTTTCTTACAATTTATTAAGAGACAACATAGGTTTGGAAAAAAAATAAAACTTGCATTTTAAAGTTTCATAGCTATGTTGTTATCAACATTTCCTTTATCGAAAAATTCATCTCACATTCTTATCCCTTGTTCAACATCATAATATTAAATACAGTGCAACCTGTGTTATCCGACATACTTGGGGACCAGAAAATAATCTCGGATAATACTCAGGTTTTTTCTGCAAGGATAGGGATATTTTGGGACCATAAAAATGTGTCTGTTAAAGCAGGATGTTGGAATACTCAGGTGTAGGATTAGACAGGTTACACTGTACTTAAAAAAATTACTACACTATCACTATAGGAAATAATCAATTGATATTTTTTGTTCTGCAACATCCAATAGGAAGATTCAGGGAAGTTGTGGCAATATCTGATACTTTATGAGTTATCTCCCTTTTGAAAGAAAAAGTTTGTCAACAGAATGAAAAATACTGTTGAGAATTTAAAAAGATTGTTTCGTTTTATAATGATTTGAAAACATGTCATTGTAAATAATAATTTTATTCATATTAGATTAAATCAATAAGTTAACCTCCTACGTCTAACCTTGATAATGACTGTGGAATGCAATAAAAATGTGACATATCTAATTTAATAGCTAATTTCCTATATTTTATGTACATGATTTACCACACAAATACCACACATCCAGCCAGATTTATGAAAAATTAATAAAGTGTGTTATGTAAACTGAATTTAAGAAGAAAATATTTCAATTTTTGAAATTCCAACTGATGATTCAATGAATAGAAAAAAAAACTTTTTTATTTGAAACTTATAAGGTATTGCAAATCAATTGAAAAAAATTTTTTTTAGGAATTAGGTATGATCTCCCAAGTTTGACAAATAAGATCTCCCAAGTTTGACAAATAACTTGCATTTTCAAATATTAAACAAAGGGAGATCACTGATCACATTTGAAATACAAGATTTTGCTAAATACAATATACATGTATTTTCTAATATCAAGTTCACATTCCAAAAAGATAGCAATTTTTACCCTCCAATGCTTAAACACTCTTTGGATGTCATGATGATTCAAGTTTTATTTGCGGTTTGTGATATACATTCTATGAAATTACATTTGTTTTGCTTACCCTTTGTTTTCATAATATTAAAAGGGATAAGCTTACTTACTTTTTTAGCTCACCTGGCCCAAAGGGCCAAGTGAGCTTTTCTCATCACTTGGCGTCCGGCGTCCGGCGTCGTCGTCGTCCGTCGTCGTCCTGCGTCCGGCGTTAACTTTTAGAAAAATCTTCTCCTCTGAAACTGCTGGGCCAAATTATTTGAAACTTGGCCACAATCATCATTGGGGTATCTAGTTTAAAAATTGTGTCCGGTGACCCCGCCAACTAACCAAGATGGCCGCCATGGCTATAAATAGAACATAGGGGTAAAATGCAGTTTTTGGCTTATAACTCAAAAACCAAAGCATTTAGGGCAAATCTGACAGGGGTAATATTGTTAATCAGGTTAAGATCTATCTGCCCTGAAATTTTCAGATGAATCTGACATTCTGTTGTTAGGTTGCTGCCCCTGAATTGGTAATTTTAAGGAAATTTTGTTGTTTTTGGTTATTATCTTGAATATTATTTCAGATAGAGATAAACTGTAAAAAGCAATAATGTTCAGCAAAGTAAGATCTACAAATAAGTCAACATGACCAAAATGATCAGTTGACCACTTTAGGAGTTATTGCCCTTTATAGTCAATTTTTAACCATTTTTCGTAAATCTTAGTAATCTTTTAGAAAAATCTTCTCCTCTGAAACTGCTGGGCCAAATTATTTGAAACTTGGCCACAATCATCATTGGGGGATCTAGTTTAAAAATTGTGTCCGGTGACCCCGCCAACTAACCAAGATGACCTCCATGGCTATAAATAGAACATAGGGGTAAAATGCAGTTTTTGGCTTATAACTCAAAAACCAAAGCATTTAGAGCAAATCTGACATGGGTAAAATTGTTAATCAGGTGAAGATGTATCTGCCCTGAAATTTTCAGATGAATTGGACAACCTGTTTTTGGGTTGCGGCCCCTGAATTGGTAATTTTAAGGAAATTTTGCTGTTTTTGGTTATTATATTGAATATTATTATAGATATAGGTAAACTGTAAACAGCAATTATGTTCAGCAAGGTCAGATTTACAAATAAGTCAACATGACCAAAATGGTCAGTTGACCTCTTTAGGAGTTATTGCCCTTTAAAGTCAATTTTTTAACCATTTTTCGTAAATTTTATATATCTTTTACTAAAATCTTCTTCTCTGAAACTGCTGTGCCAAATTGATCCAAACTTGGCCACAATCATCTTTGGGGTTTCTTGTTTAAAAAATGTGTCCGGTGACCTGGCCATCAAACCAAGATGGCCGCCACGGCTAAAAATAGAATATAGGGATAAAATGCAGTTTTTGGCTTATAACTCAAAAACCAAATAATTTAGAGAAAATCTGACATGAAGTAAAATTGTTAATCAGGTCAAGATCTATCTGCCCTGAAATTTTCAGATGAATTGGACAACCTGTTTTTGGGTTGCGGCCCCTGAATTGGTAATTTTAAGGAAATTTTGCTGTTTTTGGTTATTATATTGAATATTATTATAGATATAGGTAAACTGTAAACAGCAATAATGTTCAGCAAAGTAAGATCTACAAATAAGTCAACATGAACGAAATGGTCAATTGACCCCTGTAGGAGTTATTGACCTTTGTAGTCAATTTTCAATCTGCTTCCTTTGTTTAATATTCACATAGACCAAGGTGAGCGACACAGGCTCTTTAGAGCCTCTAGTTTAATTTCTGATAGTATAATTGATCTGTTGCATTTCATGAAATCATATTTATTATTCTTACATAGTATTCAAAAAGAGGGGCGAAAGATACAAGAGGGACATTCACATAGTTTTCTACAATCCCAAAAATAAAAACATGTACTGCCAATCCAGTTATTTTTGAGTGTATTTATAATTGTGATTCATTATTGCGATATCAATAAATCTGCATACACATCTATATGTATACAGATATACAAATGAGAGTTCTTATTATTACAATACTCACATCAGTGGCGGATCAAGGGGGAGGCTTCCGGGGGTTGGAACCCCCCCTTTGTTTGGGACGATCAATGCATTTGAATGGAGACATATATAGTTGGAACACCCCCTTTTTTTTGACGATCAATGCATTTGAATGGGGACATATAGTTGGAACCCCCCCTTTTTTTTGACGATCAATGCATTTGAGTGGGGACATATAGTTGGAACCCCCCCTTTTTTGTCCTGGGTTGGGACCCCCCCCCCCCCCCCCCCCCCCCTTTTCAAATGGCTGGATCCGCCATTGCACCCAGTCACATTATTCTCATTTATAAAATTCTCTTTAATATTTGTGATTTTACAGTATCTGTTGATTTATTGTAGTTACTGGTACAGATCAGTATCGACCTAGTCTTATGTCTGCTGTCCTTGTTGATGTCCGAGACACCCATGGCAATCTCACATCTGTTGAAAGCTGTCAGTAGTCTACATGAAGCTAATCACTTACAAGTAATGGAAATATTGCTCAAATTGTTCCTTCCACAAGGTGAGTAATTGAGATAATTTGATAAACACAAACTGGATTTTTTATGTTTTAATGGCATTTTTAACAGTATTGTGCTTTTTCCTAGTGGTCAGTTGTTATTGGTAGAGAAAGCTGAAGTGAAAAGAAAAAATCACTGACATTGGCAAGAAAACTGACAAGCCTAGTCTGAATTAAGATCGGACATTAGCTTATCTGCACATTATGCAAATTCAGAAATTATTCCATTGTTTTTATTATTGCGAAAATTTGATAGGGTTATAATCACAATAATTAAAACTCGCATTTTGAAATTTATTATATGAATTAAACAGGATTTTTCTCGATATTGCAAAAATTAAAATTGCATTTTTAATAGTTGGAAATGATTTTTTTTTTTTTTAAATGCACGCAATATTATCTGAATAAACAGTATAAAGTCTCTCAAACTCAAAACAGTATTGTTGACAGACTTAAGTAATACAGTAGTTAGACTACCTAGATTACTTTAGTTTCTTGATGCTGTATAAGCCAATCAAAATAAATCATTTTTCATATCACTTTTTCATATTACTTAATTACACACCAGATACTTCTTTCTCAATGTGAAAAATTAACGTATTTACACTTTTGGTATTTAGCTTGTTTTTGTCTCCAAATGACCTGAGATCTGCTCCGTATAACCTTCTGACGTCAAGCAACAAACTGTTTAATTGTGACATCAAATTTTTTAAGGAAGCTGGCTTGTCATGTTTTAGATTATTTGTCAGATTTTTGGAATCCTCTGGTTTTATCCATTTGAATCCCTTGAAAAAATTTGCCCGGTGACCCACATTTTTCTTTTTGTAAATCTTTCACATGTATAGTTATAAGCCATCTGTAAAAGTCTTATAAAATTTTAATTACTTTTTAACAGTTTTTGAGAACTTCAACTTGTCAATGATAAAGCTATGAAAAGTCAAGAGAGAATATTTTCCCGCAAAATTTCAATGGCTAATATCTCGAAAACAAGCACGGTGACCTATATATTTTTTTTTGCTCTTTGGATTCCTTTATTAATCCCCTATCTATAAAAACTAGTAGTTTTTTGAAACGTTAATTACTTTGAAACGGAGAAGCAAACTACCTTAAATTGTGATGTCAAATTTTACGGGAACTAGTTTAACTATACGTAATGGTGGACAAATTTATATACAAGTGTAAATATATCTATTGATGTTAAACAGGGGAAGTAATCATAAGAGAAAGAATTATTGAGAACCAGTTAAGCTCCATTAAATGATATTTTATTATTCTTTTTGTATATTGTAGGGCCAAAATATATGTTGAAGTTACAACAAGAGATTACTGCCATGAGGGTGGTTATTAGTATGGAGAATAATATTGACTTTGATACGTCAAAAATGCACACGATCAAACGTTACATGTCCGAACTTAAGGACGAGGACTCTGTTTCAAATGGAGGCTTACGATGCAGGGAGTTAGACTGCCTTAGAGCTTATTATTTTGTGGCCATTTTGAATTATTTGCGAAAGAACTTAGGCAAAAAAGAAGATGAACAAAATGAAAGTGAAAGCTCAAAATTAGAAATCAAAAATGAAAGTAAGAGTGATGTGAAGGGAGATGATAAAATTGATTCAGTTGAAAATATACAAGGTATTGGAGAATGTGAAAATAACAATTCAAAAACTGAAGAAATCTCTAATACCAAAAGTGAGAAAGAAAATTCAGAAGCAAGCATTCAGTTGGGAAGTAAAAAATTGCCTTCTACATCTGATAGTAGTGTAAGTGCTTTGGCCTCTAGTTTTGACACTAGCATTAGCCTATCTGGTCAACTTGAGAGCATTAAATCATCTGATATCGAGGAAAATTTGGCAGAAAAAGTCAAATTTTACGTTAAATGTGATGATGACATGAATCCAGTTGCTGAATCAGCTGATCAAAGTTTAGTGAGCGGAAAAGGGGCAAGGCCAAAAACCTTTAGATTCTTGTCTTTTGAAACCCCTGAGTATCGTCTCAGTGTCTCGAAGCTTTCACATGTGGCTCGCGGTTTACTTTGGGATATACAGGGCAAACGTTATGCACTGACTGAAACATTAGGTTATATATACAAGGGAATTTCTCAACTTCTGCTGGACTTAAAACCTAGTTCAATTTCACCTTCACCTTCTCAAGCAGAAGTTAATTCTCAAACCATGGCAGAAAATCTTCCTTTGGACCATCAGGCAATACCAATGTCATATCCTGAAGTAAGTGGAGAGTCTGTTTCTGCAAGATCGTCTGTTAGTTCATTAATCGATTTTCAAGGGTCGGCTATGGGTAAAAAACGTCATTCCAGTGAGCCTGTCATTCAAAAACTTCAACCCCACGAGACACTAGATATGTGCCATCGTTCAGCATCAACAGGGAGTCAACCAAGTCTGGAAGCCATGTCTCTTCAATACTCTAGCATTGATAAAGATCTTATTGAGGATCCTGATTTATACATGTCGTCTGATTGGTTGATCAAGTCAAGGAAGGTTTTATGGGAGGATGAGCCTCATCATCCATTAGCAATTGTGCATTCTGGGAAAGAAAATTTAACCAGCATTATTAATCCTAATAAATACATTAATGTGCCTGATGAATGGTACAACATGCCTGCTGATCAAAAATATACAATGAAATATGTTACCATGGCAATACTGAAAGAGGAACAGGAGTACATGATGCAGGAGTTGAAAAACGGTCCTGATGCCATACAGGTAAAATTGCTAATAAGTTTTCTCTTCAAGAGTTATGTCACCTTTACAGCTGTAGCTTTTCTAAAAAGCTGTTCAAACACCACAATAAAACAGCCACTTACAAAATAATTAACCAGACCTGCCAACTTTTGAAAATCTCCATGGGAGATTTAGCGCGTGGCCAGATTTTTAAGGGTTACAATTTTAGCGACTTTTCTGTGTGCGTTTTGTTTACTCCTAAAATAGTCTAAGTTCTCTTCTTTTTTCTTTTGGTATAATAATGATGAGCTTGTAGGCCTTTATTTCTTTTATTTGCATGATTCTTGTACTATTAAATTATAAAATTGACAAAATAACTGAAGAATAGAGAAAAATGGCATTAAAAATAAAGGATTCAAAGTAGAGACTCACCCCCCTTTTTCCCCCTCTAAAGACCTTCTTATCTATGAACCTTGACTCAAAAGACCTAAAACTACATGCCCTAAAGTTAGAAGGATGAAGACAGATTTTGATTTACTCTTACTTATGGTCTTATCAGTATCAATGAGAAAATGGATAAAATTTGAGTTATCTTTCTTTGTATTCAGAGGTGCTCTTACCGGCGGAGGCTTATTCAGTAACACAGTAGAAGAGAATACAAAATGGCGTCGATTTTAAATCAACAGACATTCGTCGTCTGGTTTCAAAAATTAAACGGATTTCAAGATAAACGATGTTTTCTTGAGAGTTCATTACAGTTCTCAACTTTCAATTAATTATGATTTTGTTGTGAAACTACGGCAATGTTGCAAATTGTGCTGGTATGATATAAAATTGATTAAAATTGAAAGGCTGTTTGACCAAATTTGTGTATACAAATTAATTTTGAGGACTGTTACGACCCATTAGGTAATCTGATTACATACAACCAGTAATTATGACACCTGTTGTGACTGTTAATTAGCGTAGGGTCGTTAACTTGTCATTATATGTCCCCAGGTAAAATTATAGATTTTTTAAATTGATCAGAAAAACTTCAAAATCGGTAAACAACAATTTTTTCGGGTAAAATTGGTGAAAATCGGGATTTTGACTCATTTTACAATCCCGATATCGGGATTCGGGTTGAGGGATAAAAATCGGGATGATACCGCGAAAATCAGGATAGTTGGCAGGTCTGATTAACTAACAAGTAGTTATTTATAATTTGCATATAAGAATCAATAACTTGATGACATGAATTAATTTACTGCACAGCAGAGTGTTCCTAGCCATGGGTTTAATCTCTGGCTAAGTCAAACCATAGACTTTAAAATTGCTTTTATTAGTTATTCGCCAAGCACTGAACATTCAGAAGTTAAAGCAAAAACATAAAAGAAATGTTCTAGAGAAGAATGACATATATTCCTGCTTAATGTTACCTTGTGAGCAAAGACACTAAACAAAATGACTCAGTTTGTCAGTCTTGTACAAAAACATGTTCTTTTTGTAAAAAAATAATTTCCAGTTGTATGAAATTTTTTACTAATTTAGCCGTTAGTGAGATTAATACTTATATTTAAGGAATGACTGTAATATTTTTATACCCCCGCTTTAAAAAAGGGGGGGTATACTGTTTTACCTCTGTCTGTCAGTCCGTCCGTCCGTCCGTCCGTCCATCAGTCCGTCCGTCAGTCCGTCCGTCAGTCAGTCAGTCCGTCCCATGAAACTTTCATCACATTTTTCTCAGGAACTACACATCCACCCTTTCTGTAATTTGGTATCAACATTTATATATGTCAGCCACACCGTGTGATGCGTTTTCAGATTCATCACTTGACAACTTCCTGTTTACCGAACACTTGTCTGATTTTACACATGATAGCCAAGTTGAAAATTTTCGTCACATTTTTCTCAGGAACTATAATACAAGGATTTCTGAAATTTGGTTTCAGGATTTATATAAGTCAGCTACACCGTGTGATGCGTTTTCAGATTCATCACTCGACAACTTCCTGTTTACCGAACACTTGTATGATTTTACACATGATAGCCAAGTTGAAAATTTTCGTCACATTTTTCTCAGGAACTACAATACAAGGATTTCTGAAATTTGGTTTCAGGATTTATATAAGTCAGCTATACCGTGTGATGCGTTTTCAGATTCATCACTCGACTTCTTCCTGTTTACCGAACACTTGTATGATTTTACACATGATAACCAAGTTAAAAATTTTCGTCACATTTTTCTCAGGAACTACAATACAAGGATTTCTGAAATTTGGTTTCAGGATTTTTATAAGTCAGCTATACCGTGTGATGCGTTTTCAGATTCATCACTCGACAACTTCCTGTTTACCGAACACTTGCATATTTTTACACTATTAATATTATCCACTTGCGGCGGGGGTATCATCAGTGAGCAGTAGCTCGCAGTTTCACTTGTTTCTGTCTATGAAGAAATAACATAAAAAATTTGGTGCACACTGAAAAACGCGTGTAGCGGGTTATTTAACAGTGTGCACCACATTTTTTATGTTTTTTCGAATAGACAGAAAAAATATTGCAGTCATTTCTTATAATTTAATTCTAAATTCCATTTTAAACCATAGAAAACCATGAAAAAACGTTGATGACGTCACGGTCACATGACTAAATTATGTCTATGGGCTCATAACAAAATAACGTCAGCCAATCAGAAGACGTGTTACATCCAAAATTTAATTATTTTAGTTTGAACTTTTACAGTTAAGGAATGACTGTAATATTTTTTCTGTCTACATTGAGTGTAGGAAGAAATAACCTAAAAAATGTAGTGCACTCTGAATAACGTGGCTAGCGGGTTATTTAACAGTGTGCACCACAATTTTTTATGTTATTTCAAATATACTGACAAAATATTACAGTTATTTCTTATAATTTAATTCTAAATTTCATTTTAAGCAAGCTTAAATCATGAAAAAACATTGATGACGTCATGGTCTCATGACAAAATTGTGTCTATGATATGATAAACAAAACGATGTCAGCCAATCAGAAGATATGTTACATCCAAAATTAATTATTTATTGATGATTTTTTTTAACAGACACCATTTCCTAACCCAATGGATTCTGTCAAACTGTTGTTAGTGATGTGTGGAAAGAGTGATTCCCTGACAGAAAACGAGAGACATATGTTTGCAGAGAAAATAGTCACATGGGCTATGAAATATGCTGTGTCATCACAACAGAAAGACTCTATAATAGATCACATGCATCAAGCTTTGACTCATTTGTAAATTTTATCGAAAAATTCATAAATCGTGTATAAACTCTTATATTTACTGTGACTATGGCAAAGGGGAAAATTCAGGAACTATAGTTGAAATGTGGAAATTTTAATAGTCTATTTCACACTTTGGCCTACTGTGATATTGTTCTTTTAGTCATTTAAACCAAAAGATTAACAATATATGCCATTGTTTAACAAGTTTCAACTCTTTAAAAAGACATGATAAAGATTTACAGAATTGACCATAAAGTTGTGAGGAAATTGAAATGCCTTTTATGTGAGTGATTAAAAAAAAAAACCTTTCCTAAAACATTTTTTACCGTCTATTACCATTGTTAAACGGTACACATGAGTCATTTTTCACATGTTTTAAAAAGTATACGAAATTATGTGAAATAGACAATATACTATATGTATATTTCTTTAAATATAGAACAATTTTGTATCATCTATGACCTTGTTCATATTGTTATGAAAAAATGTCAAGGATAATTTCGGTCCTGTCTATATATATAGCTATTGCCAAGGTCATACAGTATCTATCAGTCATTTTCACATGTTAATAGCCTTAGAATAATGTAAGAGAGACAATAAATTATATGTATATTTCTTAACACTGTATTGAACAATTTTTGTATCGTCTATACAGTACTTCCATCATTTTTAAAGTGTAGGGGAGACATGGAACCATTTGGAAACTTTTTCCCATAAAAATGAAGCATTTCAGAATGTTTGGAATATACTTTGCAGGTCTTACTGATTAATTAATACATAGAATTTATTACAAATCTTAAGAAATTATGCTAATTCCATAATTGAAAATAATTCCAAGCGTAAATAATAGCCTGTTGTTTGTTATCTTTATAAAAAGCATACCGTAGGTGTCAACTTTTCAGCAGCCAATTTGAGCAGCTAGATATTTAAATAGAAAATTGTTATGTCCCTTTAACGACAAAGATATTTTGACAAGGAGTCTTATTTCTTTCTTTTTCAATGCTATTTCATTTACATAAATGTAGGCTTGAAAAACCCTATTGGATAAATTGAATATTGTCAAATATTTTGTTCAGAATATATTCCCCTAAGCTTCTGTATGAAAGTTTTGTTGGTAATGCCCTATTGTTTGATTCTATGGTAACTTTTTATGCCCCACCTACGATAGTAGAGGGGCATTATGTTTTCTGGTCTGTGCGTCTGTCCGTTCGTCCGTCCGTCCGTCTGTCCCGCTTCAGGTTAAAGTTTTTGGTCAAGGTAGTTTTTGATGAAGTTTAAGTCCAATCGACTTCAAACTTAGTACACATGTCCCCTATGATATGATCTTTCTAATTTTAATGCCAAATTAGAGTTTTTACCCCAATTTCACGGTCCACTGAACATGGAAAATGATAGTGCGAGTGGGGCATTTGTGTACTGAGGACACATTCTTGTTCATTGTGTTTCAGTGTTTTTACTTTTTTGAATTCCTTTTACCTAAAATATCTGTATGGTAATTTTGCACTGAATTTTAGGTCTTATTAAATTACACCAGTAACTCATCCTTTTAAAATTTCAAGTATTTTTTTATTATTCAAAATTATAAGTCAAAACTCACCACCTGCACCAGTCAGCTTTCTTCTGATTCCAAAATTTACAAATATAACACCCATGCATATTTCGTGCTTAATATGTACTACATTCTGATATGTGCCTTTTTACTGGGCTAATTAGTGGTGTTACACCTTTTTTCACCACTGTTTAATGTAAAAAAAAAAAAAAATTGTAAGTGAAAGATGTTCAACTTTTGAGGTTTGATAAGTTGACACCTATGGAGGGGGATAGGACCTTTATCGGGACTCCCGGATCGGGTGTTTTTAAGCTCAGGATTTATAAATGAAGCAAGCCCACTTATAAAAAAGTTAAAACATTTTTTTTTGTAGAAGGGAAAATGTAATTTTGAATGAATTGCTCAAATGATTAAATTGAAGTGATAAAATATAAGTGCCTTTTTTTATTGGACATCTGCCTAATAAATAGTCATTTGAAATTAAGAATTAGTCATTTTTTATTTTAGATTGTCAAAACAATACACTTTTTGGGGAGTTTAGGTAGAATTTTTTATAAGTTAACAAGACAATTTCTTCAAAGTTTTTCAGCAGATATTTGAAAGAAAAGCAGTTATTGATTTGGGGATGTATGGTGGGAGGGCGGCAGGCTGCCAAACAGTTCCATAATATTTTGCTGCAATGATTATGTGAAGACATTCTTTGAAGGTAGTTGAGTTTTATACTCTTCTATCACTAAACATATGATGACTGTTTTTGATACTGTAAATTCAGAAACTATTGCATGCATTTATTATTGCCATTTGACCAATTTAGACTTTTTTTGCAATATTGGGAAAAATCTGGTTTAATTCTTATAAAAATTTCAAATTTTCCACCCAATTGCTATTCATATATAAATACTTACCAATGATTCCATATGCTAAATTTTTGTTATTTCTGATCCATAACATATTTGAAATACAATAAATTATAAACACAGTTCTTTATTAATTATGTTAAGTTTTCTATAATTCAAAATTCAACAATTTTCTATAGTAGTTTTATGCTCCATTCTGTTGTAGCCTCCCAGTATAAAAGTGCTTTGCTATTCACATTTGTAAATATATCATAACAAAAAAAGTGTCTTCACTCTAAACATGACATTTTCTACACATTAGGATGAACATGAAACTGTCATGACACTGTTACACATGGGGATAAACATGACATTGTCATAACATTGTTTCACATGCCAATGTCATAATACATGGGAATAACATAACATTGTCATAACACTGTTTCACATGGCAATGTCATAACACATGGGAATAAACATGACATTGTCATAACACTTTCTCATGGCAATGTCATATCACATGGGGATAAACATAACATTGTCATAACACTGTTTCACATGGCAATGTCATAACACATGGGAATAACCATGACATTCTCATTACACTGTTTCTCATGGCAATGTCATTACACATGGGAATAAACATGACATTGTCATAACACTTTCTCATGGCAATGTCATTACACATGGGAATAAACATGACATTTGCATAACACTGTTTCACATGGCAATGTCATAACACATGGGAATAACCATGACATTCTCATTACACTGTTTCTCATGGCAATGTCATTACACATGGGAATAAACATGACATTGTCATAACACTTTCTCATGGCAATGTCATTACACATGGGAATAAACATGACATTTGCATAACACTGTTTCACATGGCAATTTCATAACACATGGGAATAAACATGCCATTGTCATAACACTGTTTCAAATGGCAATGTCATAACACATGGGAATAAACATGACATTTGCATAACTCATGGGAATAACCATGACATTGTCATAACACTGTTTCACATGGCAATGTCATAACACATGGGAATAACCATGACATTCTCATTACATTGTTTCACATGGCAATGTCATAACACATGGGAATAAACATGACATTTTCATAACACTGTTTCACATGGCAATGTCATAACACATGGGAATAAACATGACATTGTCATAAAACATGGGGATATTCATGTTATATTGTTGTTACTGCTTCATTGTTGTGTTAATTATGACTGAAATAAAATTATTGAATTTGTAAACATTTGTATTCTTTATTATGAGGAGTGACTTCTGAAAGAGAACGCTTACTATTCGTGGCTAAAAGCCATTAAATTGAACCTACGCTGGTTGACTATCAATCTTGAGGGTATCACCAGCCAGCTAGTCAGTAATTGGTGGTTGGTACCGACATCATTTAACACTGTCCGTTTATAAATTATTGAAATGATAAAGGAACTAAGGTTGCAACTCCCTCAGGCAAAGTTGGCCTCAGTTGGATTTGGCTATTGTTGTTGGTTATATAGCAGTTGAATTGTTCCAGTTCTTATAAATTCTTGGCTTTCAAGTATTTGGCTGTGAGTGTTTCTGATGAAGGTAAATGCAGAAAGTGTTTCAGACGGATGCAATTTATAAAATAATGTTTTTTTATTTTTGTCTGTGTCTTGTACATCGATAGTGTCCTATGTTTATAACAATATTTATGTCTTTACATGAGTAAGTTTTTAGCACACCTTCCCAAGGGAAATGTGAGCTTTTTCCATCACTTGGCTTCTATCATCGTCGTCCATCTGGTGTAAACTATTTCAAACATCTCCTCTGAAACTACTGAACTAGTTCCAACCAAATTAAATCTAAAAGATTCTTAGGGTATGTTCGTAAAATTGAATTTGGTTTTTTTCCTCAGACAACATGGCCATTATGGCTAAAAATAAAACAGGATAAAACGGAGTTTGTGATTTGTATCTCAAAAATTGAAGCATTTACAGCAACTCAGACAAGAAGTTAAGTATTCAATAGGCCAATGTTTATTGCCCTAATCGGGTATCTGATTTTAAGGTAATTGCCTCTGATTTGATGTTTTTAGGGGAATTTTACGGTTTTGGGTTATCTTGAATATTATTGTAGAAAAAGATAAATGTAAACAGCAGAAATGTTCAGCAAAGCAAAATCTACAAATGATTTAATTTGGCCAAAACTTTCAATTTACCCCTTAAGGAGTTATTGCTCTTTAAGGATTTTTTTTTCACAATTTGTTCATCTAGTTTGCTTATATTCAAAGATATTCCTTTGAACATATTAAAACTGTTGAATTAATTTCAGCCAAACTTTGGCTGAATGAGTTTAAAAGTATCTAGTATTTTTTTTGTATTTTATTTCCTTGTAAATCAAGAAACATAGCAACTATGGCTAAAATGGACGAAGGGGTAATAAAATATGACACATACAAAAATCATTTAAATGTCATTTTTAGCCACTCATTGATATATCTATGCCATCATACAGGTTATTACTTGTACAAATACAATTGTACTAGTAATTACTTGCTCAATTTTTATTGACAAAAAGATAAGAACTTGTACAAATCATTATTCTAGCTTGGCATATTTCCTGGCTACAACAGAAATTTCCCTTTGAACAAATAATTTATTAGTGCATCAGTATAAACTTGAAACATTTTAGATAATTTTTTTTATATATATATGGTAGCCAATTTGTACAGATTAGTAGGGTATTAAAGGATAAAAATGGAAAACATCAAATAAAATCTTCTAATAATTCAATATTCACTTGTGAAAGATAGAGATATTTTAAGTAATGTAAAGGAAGCCAAGTTAAGTTCCAACAAGACAGCACTTCAAAAATAATTCTTAAGATGGCATGATGTTTTGAATGTAGCAGGAATTGAATGAATATAAACTCATTTGCAAAGGAGACGAAATTATTTATTAATGTAAAGTTGATCAACTTTACCCTCTGATTAGAACAGCACACTCTGGAGTTAAAATTGGTCACGGAGGCATACAAATAATAATTGTAAGGAGTTAAAAAAACAACTCTTTTAAGGTCATTTTTTAGTAGCAATAAACAAAAAAAACTGTCAATTGGACATGCTTTGATACTATATGTGCCCTTGAATTTTTACTAGATAACATTTTTGTTCACTTTGAAGATTCTGTATATCGTCATGTTATCGGAATTCCAATGGGACTAACTGTGCACCACTTATTACGGACCAGTTTTTGTATGGCTATGAGTTACAATTTATGACAAAAATCAGTAAAGACCCATCGAAACAACATCTAATAAACAAATTTAATAATACTTTTAGATATTTGGATGATATTTTGGCTCTCAATAATGACGACTTCAGTATGTATACTAAAGAAATTTATCCTATTGAACTTACTTTAAATAAACCTAATACTAACAATGACCACTGCCCTTTCCTCGATCTTGATATCTATATCACTAACGGAAAGCTTAATACTAAAATTTATGATAAAAGAGATGATTTTTCATTTCCTATCGTTGATTATCCATATTTAGATGGTGACGTTCTCTTGTCACCATCTTACGGTGTTTATACATCTCAACTTGTATGATTCGCTCGTGTATGTAACAATGTTTTAGATTTTAACGAGAGAAATTTATGTATTACTGAAAAATCATTACACCAGGATTTTCGATATCTCAAACTAGTCAAAACATTTACTAAATTTTATCATCGGTATAAGGACATCATTCGTAAATATAGCTCAACATGCAGACTTCTTATACGTTCAGGTATTTCACATCCAATTTCTTATGGAAATATTCTTTATAAAGCACAAAAATGTCAGTATTCACCTCAGAAACTTACAAAACCTTTAAATAGACTTATTCAGAAGGGATATAGTTACGATACTGTTGTCAGGTCATTAAAGATTGCATGTTTTGGCATTAATATTGATTCACTTATAGGGTCTTTGCATCGGAACTAAACACATTTATTCAAAAACCAGTTGTTGGCATGACACGGGTTATGTTCTTCTCATATATGCTATGATGGTATGATACTAAACACCTAACGGGAAGGATTGTGCCTGATATACATATGATAAAATCATAATCTTTCAATCAGTTTAATTGAAGTCTGGAGCTGGCATGTCGGTTAACTGCTAGTAGTCTGTTTATGTATTATTGTCATTTTGTTTATTCTATGGTTTCATCTTCTGACATCAGACTCGGACTTCTCTTGAACTGAATTTTAAATGTGCGTATTGTTATGCGTTTACTTTTCTACATTGGCTAGAGGTGTAGGGGGAAGGGTTGAGATCTCATAAACATGTTTAACCCCGCCGCATTTTTGCGCCTGTCCCAATTCAGGAGTCTCTGGCCTTTGTTAGTCTTGTATTATTTCAATTTTAGTTTCTTGTGTACAATTTGGAAATTAGTATGGCGTTCATTGTCACGGAACTGGTATATATATATTTTAGGGGGCAAGCTGGGGGACGCCTTCGGGTGCTGGAATTTCTCGCTATATTGAACACCTGTCAGTGACCTTCTGCTGTTGTTTTTTCTATGGTCGGGTTGTTGTCTCTTTGACACATTCCCCATTTCCATTCTCAATTTTATTTACAATTTACCAATATAAGCAGAGAAATTATCAGGAATTTCACTCATATGTGTGAATATTTTGAAAAAGGTCGCTCCTACTATCATTACTACAGTCTTTAATGCTTGAAGTAAAGTCAAAGTCAAAAATATTGGACATAGTTACATTAATGTTCGTTTCTGTGTGTTTTACATTTCGGTGTTGTGTCTCTGTTGTGTCGTATACGTAGTTCTCTAATATTTGATACGTTTCTCTCAGTTTTAGTTTGAAACCCGGATTTGTTTTTTCTATATCGATTTATGACCTGAAATATCAAAATTAAATAACCAACTGGTAATTTCCGATTGACATATTGACGATTACAGTAGTTAATAAAAAATGTTACCACACACATCTGTAGAAAATTAATTATAGTAAATTTCTTTTTCTTCACAAATAAATAGTTCAAGTATGTTTATTCAAAAAATTTAATCATCACTAAAATCAAAATGGTTTTCTCATCTTAGACAGGCTGACTCGTAAAACAAAATTATTTGATCTCATTAATCAAAACTGACCATATTTACCCTTTATTAAGTTATCTATATAATAAAAAGTAGTAACTCAGTTATATTTTTATGTCATAATGGACCGTATAATACAATTGACAGCAATTTTGAAACCACCGTGACCTCTTTTTATTTAAAATATTGAATCGTAAACAAATTTCAGTAGATTTTTTTTTACCTCAGACTGACTCGTATAATAAATGTTTTTTGTCCGCAACAACCAAAACTGACCATATTAGCACTTTACTATCTAAATCTATATAGCCGCATAGTAAATGAGTTATATTTTCATGTAAGGATTGATTGTATAATACAAAAGGTAGCAATATTTGAACATTATGACTAAAACATTTTTGTTAGCATCAATTAAGAGTGCCATGGCATGTCTTTTTTTTTTATTCAAAATATTGAATCGTCAACAAATTTCAGTAGTTTTCATACCTCAGACTAAAGCTATGTTCACACTGCCGATCAGATCAACTCGATCAAGCCCGATCTAGACAAATTACGTGATCGGGAGACTGGTCTGACTCAATCGACAAGGATGTTCGAGATAGTCTACCTTACTCATCATCGATCTGACTTTCTACCCGAGAGTTTTTGACATGTCAAAACAATCGAGTAAGGACCGAGAGGCAAGTCACTCGAGAAGAGATCGAGAATTTGTCGAGTACCGGTCGAATTGATCGGGAAAGGATCGTGTAGAGATCGAGTTTGGTCGGAAGACAAAAATTTTACCGATCAGTACTCGATCATTTCGACCTTTGCTCGACTAATGTCCGATCATTTCCAGATTAACTCGACCAATGTCAGATCGCTTCCAGATCACTGCGACTTCTATATTTATTTTATCCCAGACCAACTCGACCAATACCCGATCCCTTCACGACAACATTCGACCACTCTTCGATCTCTACTCGCCCATACACGAGAACACATAACTGCTACACGATCTGATTAACATTCATAACTCTGCCTCCGCAAAAATATATTGGCAACATCATATTTAACTGTACAAAAATTCCTCTATGTACAATACGTGACTTAACTTTTGCAAGGAGAGGTAACATTTTAAAAGAGAGTCAAAAGACACCAAAGGACAAATCAAACTCAAACGTCGAAAACAAAACAAACGACACAGCCATTGCAAAAAACGAAAACCGACGAGATGACAAACAGCAGTCCACTGTCATATAGAAAACTAAAAACTTAGCAACACATAACACAACAAATACCGGGGATGAACTCATGTGTTCCGGAAGGGAAGAATATCCTGCAATTTTGGTACCGGCGGATTTTTCAAATATGAAAGTAATTGTGCAATTCAGTATTAGACTGCTGACGACTAAGTGATCTTTCGAAGTTGGTTTGTAAGAACATCGAACAAGATTATATTTACCTGTTTTATGGGCTATTTTCTGTTTTGTCTGTCCGTATTTTTCGTTTGTCCAGAAATGCTTGTACTAGTATAAAAAGGAAGGTGTAGTACAGCTGCCAACGAGACAGCTCTTCACAGAACACCAAATGACATAAAAATGTTTAAAAACAGCTATAGGTCACTTTACTGTCATTTTTTTTTTTCATTCGAACTTCTTTACGTAATTTCACACAAAAAGGAGACGAAATACAAATAATTTCGTTCTTACACTAGGCGATACAAACATTCAGCTTGTACACGTTTTGATCATTTGTTCCTAACATAACGTAATAAGTCCAAATAACAACAAAACGTGAATGCGTTTTTTGACAGTTTAAACAGGGTCATCAAACTCTGATTAAACGATGCATTTGTTTTTACTACTGTAACGTTAAACAAACTATAACAAATGGCACACAACGTTTACTAAACTTTAGTTAGAAAGAAATGCACTCTTAATCTCTTGATATATAATATGTGAAGTCGTAAACAGTTTTAGAAAAGGTATCACTCCGGGGATTGAAATTATACTTTGGGTCAAATTTTGGGTAAATATGTGACATCTTTGCCCTCTTTTTGCCATATTTTTAAGCATATACATGCAGATTGTTGCCATACAGCAAAACAATAAGTATCGTTAACCATTCAACTGCAGGATATCAAATCTATGAAAAATACTGATTACATACTTATGCACATATTACACAAACAGTATGCTTTATTTGTAAGAAAGCATGTAAAAGTGTATGGTAAAGTTTATGTATATTGCTATCTAATATAAGTACTAATACAGTGACAAATCTCATTTTGTGGTGTCATTTCCAAAAAAAGAGCAATGTAACTACCATTACATATCAATGTCCACTATGAGGCAGTTTTTATAAGCATTGGGGTCCTCTTTGTTAAGTTAGTACAAGTCTCTCATACTGCCCACATATGGTCGGCGTGTCAGCCACTGCCTCATCTAGATTTCTCGGCGCCCGTTGCTGTCTACACCTTATTATTCGTCTTTTTTCACTCTCCAAGCTCCATTACAGCTATTAACCTGTCTATCTTAGCTTTTACCACCTTGCTCACAAATCCAATTGCTTTATTTCTATATAGATATCTTAAATGTATGATTTTACTCGGACCGTCTACTGAATATAACCAAATATACGGAAAACGTGTCCATGGGACACTGATAATACCCCAGCTAGCATATATAACATTATAAAGGGTCATTACTCAAGAACGGCCACCCAAATTCGCATTTAAACTGTATTTTATGCATTGTGTATTTACGGCGTTTCATAAAATTTGGTTGAGGCAATATAAAATTGGAAAACGGAAAATAATATTGTTGGGACGTACGCGCATAACTATTTGGAACTATTTCATCTGCATCCAATGTAAATTTTACATTTCATGCAGGAGAGAAGACATCTTTGTTTGTTGCCTGCATATCAATTGCATGTTCAAATTTTCAATGTGTTGAGGGTTGTAATAGGAGTTATCTGATTTCGTTTAAAAGAACACCAATTGAATACTGTTTATTACCTATATCTTGAATATTTTATATATTATAATAAAAGATTATCCATGTATTATTTATTTACAATTTTTATGTTTTAAGTAATAATAATTGCACAAAAATGTATAAATCTATGAGCTACCCTACATTTGGCCTCACACTGTATGGTCATATCACTTCTTGTCTTTTACACAAAGACTAATGAAATACAGATGGCACATTACATTTCTTTCACTAGCTCACATGTCTTTTAAGCAGTGTAAAGCCCAAGAACGTTAGAACTGTTTTATAATCACCTGTCATTTTATTCAAAACTTGGGATGGAGTGACATCATGGACTTGGTGAAAGTAAGGCTCATTTGCATCCAATATGGGCAGATCTATCAGACCTCACCTTTGATCCCCGAAGAAGTAAACCTTTGGCTAATTTGTGTCTCAAAGCTTTTTGTAGAACCCAAACTCAGTGCTTCTGTCAGGGAAGCAAGTCCATTCATACTATTACAAATTCGTGCTAATAACTTTTGGGTTTGTGTTCGAAGTTAATCGCATCCCGATATTGATAGATAAAAGCACTATAAATAAAGGCAACAGTAGTATACTGCTGTTCAAACTCATAAATCCATGGACAAAAAACAAAATCGGGGTAACAAACTAAAACTGAGGGAAACGCATAAATATAAGAGGAGAACAACGACACAACACTACAATGTAACTAACACACACAGAAACGGACCAAGCATCAGACAAAATCCCACAAGAATAACAAATATAACATCAAAACCAAATACATGAATTTGGGATAGACAAGTACCGTGACACGTCTTATCGCAATGTCAATTTACACTCAAAAATAAGAGAAAACAAACGACGCAACGTTAAATTGTAACACACACAGAAACGAACTATAATATAACAATGGCCATATTCCTGACTTGGTACAGGACATTTATAAGCGCTATATACAATTGAAGACCCTTTAAAGAGGAACATGATATTGTGTGTATTTACAGGTACCTCTTATTGTGTTATATATAAGTAGTCCAGATTAAAGTTAAAACAACACTAGAATATCCATTGTTAAAAATATGTTATTTGAAATGTACCTTTCAGCTGATATGCGACAACTACATTGTTTATGTTTTGTTATACCCTCATTTAAAAACAAAGGGTGTATATTGTTGTACCTCTGTCTGTCCATCCATCCATCCGTCAGTCTGTCCGTCAGTCCGTCCGTCCCACGATTTTTGTTACATTATTCTCAGCAACTACAATACAAGGATTTCTGAAATTTGGTTTCAGGGTTTATATAAGTCAGCTTGACCGTTTGATGTGTTTTCGGATTCATCCCTCAACAACTTCCTGTTTACCGAACACTTGCATATTTTTACATTTTTAAAATTATCCAATTGCGGCGGGGTACCATGTATTTTTGGCATTCAATGATCCTACCCAACCCATTTTGGAGATTGAAATTCGACATTTGAAATTTCCGCTTTATATGAGACAACCTCAACCTCTTGGAAGTTTTAATTTAGGAACTGAATTACAAACCCTTCTGTTTAAAATAGAAAAAGGGGGTTGACAAATTTTATTTATTTGTCACATGAGCCGATTTGGTAAAAGTCCATTTTTTCTGTATTATAATGTCTACCATCAGTCAGTGTTATTTTACAATTCGGAACATAAAATATGTTGGAAAATTCCCTCTTTACCATTGTATAAATTAATTGGTAAAACAAATGGTTGGTTCAATGTTTCAGATTTCTTAAACTCTTAAATAAAACGAGAAGATTCAATTTAACGCTGTTCTTAAGACATTTTCAAGTTTGTCCTAATCGCAGAATTATGATAAACTAGTATTACAAGTACATTTGGTTTTATTTTTTAAACCTTCATAGAGTACAGTGTAAATTACAGAAATTATATCTTGTACATTAATGTACTATATACTAGTACTATTACATAACATACATAAAGGTACATGTATAGCCAGTAGCCGTGACAGTCGTTGTCCCGACATCAGACATCACAACTGAAGACGTTAGCTTTGAATTAAATGCATATTGACAAACAAAATAAGATTCATCGATCACAGTAGGACGTCTTAATTATGACCAGTAAAGTAATTCAATTGGTTCATTATCAAACAAATTGAACTCCTTAAGACGTGTTCTAGCTTATGTGTGATCATTAACATTGAAGTTGTTCCTATGTTTTATCCAAAACGCAGACCTGAGAGAATGATGATGAAATATAACAAGGTTAGTTTATTAATTTATAACATTAATTTAATAGTTTCATGATAACAGAGTTTGTTATCTTACAGCCAAAATCTGCCATGAAGTACTTTTTAAGGTAAAGTGTATTTCATACTCGTAATAAGTGTATATAATGTTGTTTATTTATTATTATTTTTTTGATTTTTTTTTTATAATTGTTTTTAATAGTATGGTGTTTTATGCTAAGATATATTGATATATGTTATAGATGTAATATAAATGTATTTTAATGTGTGTTTTACGGTCTCTCCTAACTCGTTTTAGAGCGGCTTTTTTTTATAAATTGATCTGTTAATATTATATAGTGTTTAATATTAAATTTTTTAAAGAGGTGAGACTCTAATAAATTATTTGTTTGTTAGTTTGTTATTTCAAACATTTTCAAAATCCGTTAGCCGGGGTAAGATATGTTAAGCTCATGAAATAAAATTTCAACACATACAAACTTTGTATATTTAATAGAGTAGGGGTATTAAGGCCTGGTTTTGGCCGAAGAAAATAAGATATTTGACAACTATTTAAAATGTACACATAGTGTTCGAAACTGTAAAGAGTCGGGAAATTTCAAAGAAAAACTTCAAATTTGTTATCTGATGATATCACAGTCACGTCATATTATGTGCCGTTTTCATGAAAACAATGAAAAATACAGAATTAATGCAGTTTTACATTGTTGTTTTCATTGTGGAAACATCGTGCGCAGCCAAGGAACAACAAATAATTTATGAGAAACTTTTTTTATAAATTGACATTTTTCAGATTATACTAATTTTCTCGTGGTTTGTTACCATGGTACGTGAAATTTGTTTTTATTTTCTAAATACCTAATACCTTAGTCTAGATATGACAAATTTAATTATGTATATTATGACTTACTTTAATTTGCTGTATCATTTGGACCAGATAAGGGCCTTATTACCCCATCTCCTTTCATATTTGATCAAATATGAAGTATGTATATATATACATGTATTTGATTTTATGTTGTGGTTTACCATCTTTGACTCTAAAAAGTTTATTGTTTTCTACTTGGTATACGATTAATATAGAGATCCATGTTTGTGCTGTAATAAGACCCCTCTACAACGAAACTTGTTACATGCACACGTATAAAAATTGCGGTTTTTATCCAACGCCATCATAAATGTGATCGTTGTTTCCAATTTCGACTTGTGTGTATTTATTTCGTTTGGGCTTGTATTATATTTTCCCTCCTGTTTATTTTATCCGTTCATCCTATTTTGACTCTTTTGAAATTCAAGAGTTTATCCTAAATTGAGGTAAATTAAATGGCCTTCCAAATACTTTTCGATCCCTAACATCACTGAAGAGACATTAATTGTCGAAATCCGGATTTGGTGTTTAAACGGAGTTTTCAATTTAGACTTGTTTATATTTATTTCGTTTGGGGTTGTATTATATTTTCCCTCCAAATCGTACAATCCGTTCATCCTATTTTGACTCTTTAAAATTCAAGAGTCTATTCTAAATTGTATCCTAAATACTTTTTGATCCCTAACATTACTGAAGAGACATTAATTGTCGAAATCCGGATATGGCGTAAAAAAAATAGCACCTCATGTTTTGATTTACCATCTTTGCCGCAAGTTTATTGTTTTCACTTGGTATAAAATTAATATAGAGATCTATTTTGTTACACCTTGTGATATATTTATTTGGCAATTGCCAATGGCAGTCAGCGGGGTTAAAGAACATCAGTTGTTCGACCTGCTAGTCAAATGCGTTTTGTTAAAATATGTTTTTCACTCTTTTGGATTTTTGGAAAATTTTGTTTGTGCTGTATTTAGACACCTCTTCAATGACAATTGTTACATGCACACGTATAAAAAAAAGTGCGGTTTTTGTCCAACGCAACCATAGATTTGAACGTTGTTTTCAATTTAGACTTGTTCATATTTGAATTTATATATACATATGTTTATTAAGTTAGAAAAAATTCATGGAAACAATAGAATCATTTACGCATCCTCTTAATTGTAATGCTTTTATAACAAATATTTTTACGTGACGAATTTTAACACAGAGGTGGAAAACTCATTTTGTCATTATCTGTAAAACAGAGTCATGTATTCCAAGAGAGTCAACAAGCTTGTGATTGTGTTAGTAGAACTTTAAAAGGGATGATTTCAATCTCAACACTTGAAACTCTTGTTTTAATAGTGTAGTGTAAGCTTAGCAGTAAGCCTCTATCAACACAATCATGATTGGAAATGTAAACCCTGTAATATTGAATAAACGGGGAAGATATGTACTCCATATGCAGGCGATGCATGGATGAAGGACCATAACTTTTAAAACATAATGTGTATTTTGAATATTCTATTTATGCGAACATTTGTATGCCCCGTTACTGAAAGCGCCCATAACATTGACTTTTTGTGGATTTCGTGGGACATAAGGTGCTGCATTGATAGTAGACAAGCTTGAAATATTATTCTAAATCACTTATCTATATTTGATAATTATTGATGATGAACAATATCTATATAATGTAAATTTTAATTACAGCTATATTTGATTATAATTGTGGTATGCCATGTTCAAAGAAAATGTAAAGCAAATATCATACCAGGACAGAACCCATTTGACCAGCGGTCAGATTTTATTTTTATTGGTGACAGTGGAACTTTAGGTAAAATTATTCATAATCGATTCACATTTAGGAATACATCTCGTATACCAATGTAAATTAACTCATCATAGATACCAGGAAAGAAATTTTATATCTGCGACAGACGCGCGTTTCGTCTATAAAAGACTCATCAGTGACGCTCGGATAAAAAAAGTTAAAAAGGCCAAATAAAGTACGACTTTTAAAAGCATTGAGGACCAAATATTCCTAAAAGTTTTGCCAACAAAGGTAATTTATTCATGAGGTAGATATGCCTTAGAACTTCAAAAACTCAAATATTTTAAACGGTTATTTTATGATTATAAACATTTCAATGATAACTCAAGTCAACATATTCAGTATTCAGATGCGACTAGTTTATATACTAAATGTGTACGAATTTATGTATAAAGACGTAAAATACATAAATTACATCAGAAAAAAATGTTGCTTTTAATGGACTTGAAAACATATCTAATAATGCATGTTTGAAAATTTCCTTGCTGTTCCTTCTAATGAAACAATGTTTTAATGTTCCATACGAATAAAAAAATCTATTTTTTATATATAAATCTACATCATGCATCAAATATTCGCCAAGTCCTCAGATCTATGCTGCGTTATGTCTTGGAACTCAAATATGTAAATCTATCTATGTCGAGCTTCAAATATCCGTCCCATCCTCAGATCTATCTCCCATGGTGTCATGACACTCAAAGTCAAACTCAGGATTATGGTGGGGTTCGTGTTGCTCAGTCTTTAGGTGTCTGTTTTTTTCTTCTGTAAACTGCTGTTTGTCTTTTGGTATATTTTGCTATCATTGCCATTGCGTTTTCAGTTCCTTTTTAAATTATGAGCTCGGCTAACAATCTAGTTTCTTTTGTCTTTCTCTTTTTCAGTGTGTTTAGATATGTAACGTAATTTTGGACATGCACATATGTAATGCATTATGCTTAAAGTGATCAGCCCTCTTGTATTTGTACATATGTGTAACAACACAACATAAGACCAGGCTGTAAATATTGGTTGGATAGGTTTTGGTTTTGAAGTTCGGCATTAGACACTATCAAACAAAGTAACAGAAAAACGAAAAGACAAATTGCACAACGTTACAATGATCAAGTACTCGAAATTGTTTTTTTTTTTTTGTTCTAAAGGGCGCTTTTTTCAGCTTACTGGACAACGCTCTCCCCACCACAATCATTAAACCATCAGCTTTTCTCTCTGTAAGACTTACAAATAATAGATTTTATAAATAGAAGCTTAATTGTCATTTTTTTCAATTTAGGAAAACAAAATTAAAACGCCAAAGGCAAAAACAAATGATCAACATTTATCCCACTGAAAAACCGGGGTTGATTGCATTTGTTTTCATGTCCTCCTGAAATGGTACTTATAAAAGATTCTGAGAAATATGGAGATTATGAATGGCGTTATGTTAATACATCCTTTATTTCACATTTTCAGAAACCACATTTAACTTAGTGGAGGAAAGTGGAGTAGACACAGGATCAGCTTTTGGATTTCTTCCAATTTCTTTTGTATCGATAGCGCTACTCATGATGGCAGTTGGAATGTTGACTATGCCAAGTTCTGTTACTAGTAGAGCAAGTGTTGAACCAAGACCTATTGCGCCAAGACCTTATGTTCAATCATTTCTAGCAATAGAAGCAGCTGCACAAACAACTGCACCAGCACCTACACCAGCACCTGCACAAACAAGTAGGTATTTCTGTTCAATGAACCTCCGTATAGTTTGCAGAGATAACAAATTACATTCTCAGTCGAAATCAACGACAAACCAAGAATTATTACAGCTTGTAATTACCGCGGCCATTCACTAACTCCTCCATGATTTCTTTAATTCCATTAGTTACCGTGAATTCAAATTTTCGTGGATTTAAATGATTAACGAATTACACATTTTCTTTAAGGTTGTATGCAGACATTGGCAAAACACGAAATCAAATATCCACAAAAATGCAAGTTTTTTTTTTTAATTCAAGAAAATTGGTACACACGCAACACGCAAATAAATGAATCTAAAAAATGTACAGTATGATTAACCTATAAATTTAAAATTCAAAGCTCTATTACATTGATTCTAAGAGATTAAAAATATCCAAAACAGATACATTTCTAAAATATTGTTTATCAAAAGCATGCAAGTATACCTCTTTTCGTGCCACATTCGCCGTTCCTCCCCAATCATCATCGCTTTTTTGTTTTCTACACTTTTGGGGGTAAAAAACTTCTTTTTCTCTGCATTCGTCTTTGACAACTTCTTTGGATGTATTGTCTCATATTAAAGCTATAAAAGAGGCCTTTCCCCAGTCAAACAGATTTGATATAAAAAAAAGTTACATAAGTAAACGTAAATCGGTTCGTACGCATATACAAAGGGCGACCAAAACACATGCGTCACTGTGTTGTCTGCTTATGATGAAGTGTTGTGCGAATATCTTGTTCATATGGGGTTCAATGTATAAATGTTTAAACAAAAATTCTAGTTTTTGTCGAGCCTGCAACTTTTGTTGCAGAAAGCTCGACATAGGGATAGTGATCCGGCGGCGGCGGCGGCGGCTACGGCGGCTACGGCGGCGGTGTTAGCTAACTTCTTAAAAGCTTTATATTTTAGAAGGTGGAAGACCTGGATGCTTCATACTTTGTATATAGATGCCTCATGTTACGAAGTTTCCGTCAGTCACATGTCCAATGTCCTTGACCTCATTTTCATGGTTCAGTGACCACTTGAAAAAAAAGTTCAGATTTTTTGTAATGTTGAATTCTCTCTTATTATAAGTAATAGGATAACTATATTTGTGATGTGCGTACCTTGAAAGGTCCTCGCGTCTGTCAGACAGTTTTCACTTGACCTCGACCTCATTTCATGGATCAGTGAACAAGGTTAAGTTTTGGTGGTCAAGTCCATATCTCAGATACTACAAGCAATAGGGCTAGTATATTCGGTGTATGGAAGGACTGTAAGGTGTACATGTCCAACTGGCAGGTGTCATCTGACCTTGACCTCATTTTCATGGTTCAGTGGTTATAGTTAAATTTTTGTGTTTTGGTCTCTTTTTCTCATACTTTATGCAATAGGTCTACTATATTTGTTGTATGGAATGATTGTAAGGTGTACCTATCTAGCGGGCAGATGTCATGTGACCTTGACCTCATTTTCATGGTTCAGTGGTCAAAGTTAAGTTTTTGAGTTTTGGTCTTTTTATCTAATACTATATGCCATAGGTCATCTATATTTGATGTATGGAAATATTTTATGATCTTTATGTCAGTCGCGCAGGTTTTATTTGACCGTGACCTCATTTTCACGGTTCATTGCACAGTGTTAAGTTTTTGTGTTTTGGTCTATTTTTCTTAAACTATAAGTAATAGGTCAACTATATATGTTGTATAGAAGCATTGTTAGCTGTACATGTCTGCCTGGCATGGTTCATCTGACCTTGACCTCATTTTCAAGGTTCATTGGTCTTTGTTTAGTTATCTTGGTTAATGTTAAGTTTATGTGACAGTTGTAATAAAGCTTAGCTTTATACTTAGGACTATCAACATAATATCAATGATTAGTATAGAAGGCGAGACATTTCAGCGTGTGCACTCTTGTTATATACATTTCAACACAGTTGCCTGATAGGGAACGTTGACGATCAGAGTTGCAGCCGAAATACATCAAATAAAAAAAAAGCAAAACAGCATTTATGATTAAGATCCTGTTTGCACTAACTATTTCTAAGAACTGCGCCGTATAGTTCAAACATTTATATCGATTATTTGTCGTCAAATGAACTTTTGTTTTCATAAAAGGGATAACTTATTAACATAATTAAGTTTTAATTTGAATCCTATGAATTTCGTATATTTACTTTGTTAAGATGATTTAAATATCAATTTAACTTTATGTTGTTGCTTTTCGTTCAAAACATAACTCATATTTTGTAATATGAATAGCACCATGTATTCCAACAAATTGCCCTGCAGATTATTCGTTGTTAGATGACCAAACAGCTGGTCAAAATTGTTACTTATACGGCGGAAATACTAAGGAAGTTTGGTCTGATGCCCTGGTGAGTATTTTTTATCAGATTAAAAAAATATTACAACTTCAGATCAAATTTAATATGCCTAGTAATTCTATTCTCGAATTTAGTTTTTGAAAACATTTATCTTGAATACAAACTTCCGTTTTATGAAAGCTAAAATTTTGAAAGTATGAAGCATGATTCTAGACTTATTTGATTCCAATGAGAAAATATAAAAAAAAAACTAATCCATGCATACTTGCCTCCATTTAAAAAAAAAATTATATTTGTAAGAACTCAACATTAACTATTATTCATGCATTGCTATCTAAATGATGACAACAATGTTTATCGATAGAACAAATTAAATAAATGACTTTACCTAAGATACTTTTCGCCTTCATTAATTGAAAAAAAAAATATCAAACACCTAACCGTACACATATTTTAATGAAGATAATTGATGTAGGTATTTTCAGAGCCGAACATATCATCACGTGTCATACCCTTAAAATACAAACAAATACAACCTTTTCTGCCATTCCTTTAGATGTTGCATGCTTCTCACAAGTAGGTTCTTGCAATGTAAATTACAAGACATAGGAGGTTTACATCAGTATGAACACAAATAGGAAAAGACGTCATTAATGAAATGGAAGACTTGTGTCTAATCCATTTGTCCTTTTTTAACAATAAAATACGTTAAAACTTGCAAATTAAAAATGATTTAAAAAAAAACAACAATATAAACTGAAAGATTCGATTAGCAATACTCGCAATGCCGATACTCGAAAATGTACGGCATTAATTATTGATCATGCTTTTCTAATTTTAAGGCATAACATCAATGTATCATTTCTTGTTTTATGTATGAAACTGCATATGTGTCTTGTTTTCAAATTTTAGAAGGTGTGTACCTTGACACCAGGAGCGTACCTATGGAGGCCAAATACACGAGCAGAAGCTGATGCTGTCAAAAATAAGTTTACTATCGGTAAGTTATGAGTAAAGTAATTGATTTTTTTTTGTATTTATGTATGAAAAACAATATCGACTATGCCATGTATTTATTGAGGAAGCACTCCCAGTAACATATTCTATAAAAAAGGAAAAAAAATTCTGTATCAGTTTTAAGCATATGCCAATTAAATACAAGTATCGAGACACCTATATTTGTGTCATCTATTTGACTGACATGCTTTAACGTAAAAGATTGATAGATCATGAACTTCTATTTCGGTTACTCATTTTTTGATTTTGGTAAAGAGTAAAAAAGTGTCATGACTTAAGATGAAGATTGCGTTTCTCAAGCTTTAATTATTTATCCAAGATGCAATTCTTCTTATCTTTTTGTTTTATACATGTAGTTTTATCACCATACAAGGGCGACAAGTTGCAAACTATCTTCAAAGTGTCAAGAAACTTAGTTAAATACTAGGAATAGTTGATAGCCAATATTAAGTACTGACTTTTGTAAATTTTGCTGTAAATTTTGCTGTAAAATGACTAAGTTCCCAAATCCGGAATAACATGAAAAATGTGGGATCTTCAAATAGTAATTGCAACACGTTAAGATATGTGTAATTTTTTCATGATGTTTCAAGGATCTTGACTAAAAAAAAGGGCTGACTGCAAATATTGAAACTAACATTGAGCTAGTTTTTGTCGTGCCTTCGACTTTTGTCGCAGAAAGCTCGACATAGGGATAGTTAATTCGTCGGCGACTGGGTTAGCCTACTTATTAAACGCTTTATTTTTTAGAAGGTAGAACACATGAATGCTTCATACTTTGTATATATATGACTGGTGTTACGAAGTTTCCTTCTGTAACATGACCATTGTCCTTGACCTAATTTTCGTGGTTTATTGACTACTTGAAAAATAAGTTCAGATCTTTTGTAATGTTAATTTCTCTCTTATTATGAGACATGGGATAACTATAGTTGGTAAATGCGTACATTGCAAGGGCCGGCAGACAGTTTTCACTTAACCTCGACCTCATCTCATGGATCAGTGAACAGGGTCATGTTTTGGTGGTAAAGTCCATATTCCAGATACTATAGGCAAATGTCTAGTATATTTGGTTTATGGAAGGATTGTAAGGTGTACATGTCCAACTGGCAGATATCATCTGACCTTGACCTCATTTTCATGGTTCTGTAGTTATAGTTAAGTTTTGTGTTTCGGTCGTATTTTCTCATACTGTATGCAAAAGGTCTACTATATTCAGTGTATTGAATGATGGTAAAATGTACATGTCCAAAAAAGAGGGACGAAAGATAATAAAGGGACAGTCAAACTCATAAATCTAAAATAAACTGACAACGCCATGGCTAAAAATGAAAAAAGACAAACAGACAAACAATAGTTCACATGACACAACATAGAAAACTAAAGAATAAACAACACGAACCCCAACAAAAACTAGGGGTGATCTCAGGTGCTCCGGAAGGGTGAGCAGATCCTGCTCCACATGTGGCACCCGTCGTGTTGCTTATGTGATAACAAATCCGGTAAATAGTCTAATTCGGTAGGTCACATTCATGAAAGGGAAGGGATTGTAGTTACGACGTAAGGAACATATCCGATATCATTTGTGAAACGGTTATTCCATAACGGTCAACCAACTCGTGATGGCGTCCGTAAACTTTACGAAGGGATGATTTCAACTTTACCATTTGAAACTATTGGTTTAATAGCTTCCTTGTGAGTAGAAAACCTCTATCAAGAAAATCGTTATAGGAAATGCAAGCACGGGAATATCGTATCAATTGGGAGATATATACCCCGTATGCAGGTGCTGCTGGAATGTTGCTACTTAGAAATGGAAAGTTCACAATTGGAAAGCTGAAATCATCTCTTTTGTAGTAAAGTTTTGTTTTCAACCAACCCTCATTGTCAATTTCTAGATGTAAGTCAAGATATGAGGCCGACTTAACTGTATCTGTAGTATCCTTTATCTCTAGTTTGATGGGATAGATGCGTTCATTATAGTCACCAAATTTTGAATTATTTAGTGAAAGTCCAAAAGTTTAAGGCAAACCATTCAACAATCTTTTGATTCCAAAAATTTCATGTAACTATTGTTGCCATGCATAAAATTAAAGCAGGAGTGGTTTACCAATGTCAAACAAAATATATCGATTAAGAAGACAAATCAGTAAAAAAACAAACTATGTCACATTACAGACTATAACTACCAATCGTATCGATTTACACATGTATGATGGTGAACTATTATGTAGTATCGACTTAAGTCGCCTTCTTAATAACTCTGTATTGTTTAACTGACTTGAATAATAAATCTAACTATGATACTAATTACAATTCTATTCTTCTGAAGGAAATGATGTATTTATATGGACTGGCGCAAATAGTCCTACTCATGACGAGAATTTTGTATTTGCCGTTGACAATGCTGCTCTTTCTTTGTTAAATCTTCCATTTGGAGTCTGTAAGTTTTACTATCTAGGATGATCGAGTAAAGAAATGTGTTGTTAAAATGCTTTGTTTATACGGCTAATATTCTGGTGTTATTGGATGTGCAATCAAGAAATTGGAACAAAACTAATTATATATGTCAAAGTAACAATGAACAATTTACACAAAAAAATGGACACAACGATTTCAACAGTAAGTCTTCAAAGTATACAGTATTTCTGCTGTTATCTGCTCTTTTGTCGGGTATTTGTCTCTTTAACGTATGCTCCATTTTTATTCTTAATTTTACTAAATGGTCCTGAGCCAATATAAGCAGGTCAGTAGTTTTTAACTTGAGAGAAACAAAGACTGTAAGACTTCCATCAGATTCCCTGAGATAGCTAAACGATATAATGGATTACAAAATACCACCACAAACAAGTTTACTGATTTGAAACTTACAAATAAACGTATGGCTAGGGGAAATCAGTTGATAACATTAACGGGTGATCAGTATTTGATTTGAAAACTAATACACATACGATTCAGAAGATAAATCAAATCAGCGCAATCAAACATTCAAACAACAAAAGGAGCAATATTAGTCAAATGGTACACCCTGGAATAGGAAACAATCAGTTAAATAACATTTAAGAAGACTATTCTGTGATCTTCAGAGCTTAGACGGGAACATGTCGCTGTAAGTGAGTTGATTAACAGAGATGATGATGACTATCTAACGTATGAAGGGTTGATTTCTGAGATTTTTCCTTAAACTTCTGTTCGAGCAGTTTTTATAAAAGCAGCACAACATTGCAAATGTTGACCGTATAATGTGAACATGCTCGAGCATTACATATCAATTATGTGATATATATATATATAATCTATCAGAGTTGTCAACGGTTAACCAGTTAACCGTCGGAAGGATCGAAACCGAAAACGGTAACCGGTTTACCGGAATTTTTTTCAATTTTAATAGATTTGATATAAACATGACTTTGTATTGAAATCATTGAATAATTTAGTTCTATTTCGTCGTGGTTATTAATTTGTTAGACAAATTGTCCAAAATATTGATTGCTATTGTCAATCCAAAAATCTAAAGTTAATTAGAACTAAGACAACTTATCTATCACCTCTGGACAAGATCTTAATTAAACATAATTAGTATACAAGGTTTTTTTTAAACAGTAATTTCAAGTCAGAAATTCGATTTTTTTACGAATTACTTAACTATATTTTTGATATTATACAGCGTAGACCTTCATCTGAATGTGCGATCGCCATCGTGCAACGCTTTGTCTACTTAAACAAAGTGACAACTAAAAAGAGTAATTTGCATATTAAGGCGAACGTTATTATTGTATGCTTGGTGGTACGAGTAACACACTTAATCTGTTCAAATTAAAACACTCCATATTTTTGTAACACCAAGAGAAAATGAAAGATTCATCGGTTCCAGACATTTTCATTATTGTCTTTTCCATCTGAAGTTATCACAAAAGCCATAGTAGATACGGTAGTACTATTTTATTTATAGTCAAACCTCGCCAGGAATCCTCTCAGACAATGCCAAGGGAGAAACGTCAATTTATCGTATTATTAAATACGTAAATTTGTAGGGTACTAAAGATAAGGTCATCAAACATCAACTTCACGAACAATCGCTTAACCGGTTAAACTGTTCTATTTGACAACAGCAATATGTATGTAAAAGCAGAGGATATTTTACTGTTGAGAAATGAGAAGTTGACGATTGGAAATCTGAAATCATCACGTTTTTAATCGACTCCTTGCAGTTTGCCAGACATTGGCCAGAAGCTATTTGATATGTTCGTATGACATTGAATCTGTTGCATGCATAAAAGTCAAGTGATACAAAAAAGGCTCATAGACTCTCGACAAATTAATAATGTGATCACTGCTCATTAGCAAGCAAATCATTGGTAATTATTGTTTTGTAAAATGCCAATTTAAAGCATTACAAATCATGCAATCTACATTGTACCCTTGTAAAATTATTAATATTTATAGGTTAAAATATTATACATTTGTTCCTTTAAATGACAATTCACATTAGTAGATTGCACTTCTCGTCAAATTTTGCTAGATTCTCTACTATTTACCGTCAAAGGTGTTCTTCCTTAAACACTAATGTATAGATAAATACCTTTTTTTTACAGTAGACAGCGCAGGTCGTCTCGGGGAGGACTGTGTCAATATAGAATTTGACACAAATGGTGGCAACAACGGTGACTGGGAATGGGAAAATGATGACTGTGATGACGATCATCGATATATTTGTGAACTTCCGAGGGTTAGTATTAAGGAGGTTTGCTACTCAGTTTCAAAATAACAAGCTTTTTATAACACTAGTATATATTGATAGGGGATTAATAAAAGAATCAATGTGCTTTTTTTTCGATATATAAGCCATTGACTTTTTTGCGGGAAAATGTTCTCTCTTGATTTGTCTTAGCTTTATCATTGACAAGTTTAAGCTCGCAATCACTATTAAAAAATAACAACGATTTTTTTTAAAACTGATACAGATGGCTTATAATGATACATGTAAAAAAATTATAAAAAGAAAACTGGGGGGTCAATGAGCAATTCTTTTAAGGCATTCAAATGGATAAAACTAGAGGATTCCGAAAATGTGACAAAAAATCAAAAGCTTGACAAGCGAACTTCCTTAACATTGTTTTTGAAGTTTCTGAAAATAGTGAATACATCTTGTATATTATATTTGACATGCTGGAGCAAGACCACTCGTGTACACCATCATATTGATAATGGTAAGGAATTTTCTGAATTTCTGAACAAAATTTAAATTTGATTATATTGATCATTTTTGAATATTTCATTTCAATTTAATTATATGAGCTAATTTTACATATGTTGTTATATTTAAATTAAACTATATGTTAATTTTTCTTTCAGAAAACCTGTCCGTAGAAGTGTATGTAGCCGTTGTTATATTCCAATGGACGACAAATATTTCTTATCCTTAGCTAAAAAAAAAACCACAACCAAACTAGAGTCATATTGTTAGTGTTTTTTAATTTGTCTTAGTCTTAATCAATCAGTGACAGTTATTCCTCCAATCTCTTTAATCTAAAAGTATGAGATGTGGGGCGATTGCCAATGAGTAGATAACTATCCACCAAAGCTCAAATGAAGTGGATGTAAGCAATTATTGACAACCGAGCGGCCTCTAATGTGACAAAAACATACCGATTTGTTATAGTTAAATCGATATAAGACTTATAATAGCGGTACATTACTATTGCATTTTATTATACAATATAGTCAGCTATGTATTATAGGAACAGACACATAAAATATAAAATAATTCATTTCCGAAAACAGCTTATTTAATAAAAAGCATCTTTCAAGAATGTGCATAGATTCTGAACACAATCAAGCATATATTCTTTCCATAGTTTCTTGGCAAGGCTTCATTATTCACATTTTAACCTAACATATTAGTTTTAAATAGATATCAGTTCTCGGGGTGGGGGTGGGGGCTGGGAGTGGGTGGAGGTGGAACTTCATTACATAATTGTAGGGATGTTGCTGTAATTCTGTTACACAACCCTTTTCATAGGATAAAGATCTTAGAAATGTACCTTTTCATATATTGTTTTGGTTTCGTGTTGTGTTTTGTAAGATTGGAATACCAGTGTCAAAAAAAAAGAAAATTCATTGTATGATAAAAACACAGCAGGAAACACCACGAAATTTGATAGACGAAAACAGTGTTATCGACTCTTTATTGGCCTTATCATATATTTTTGATATTTTTCCCGACCCATTCACATATTTTCAAACATGAAAAGGTGACTTTTTCCAGCAGCACATCCTATCACCTTGTATTTAGGAAGTAGCAACTCCTATTATAGATTTTAAAGCAATAACACATACATTTTAAGCTTTTTGTCGAGTAAACGCAGCGAACGAGATAAAAAAGCCTTCATATTGTGTCAAGCAGCTTATATTTTACAATATCAATATGCAAATAAGCTGATAATAGATTTATCGGGCTGTTTTTGCTTCTTTTAGAAGTGTTTTTTTTAGTTTCACCAGCAACCGAAAGACGATTTGATAACTTATCAGCGTCGGTTCAAACATTATGACGTGGCTGATATGTCCGGGTCAAATTTATTAAGGCCGGTTCAACGTATTTGACGTCAAAAAGCCGTGAGAGGCAGTTTTATTAAGAGCTGAGCAGATTAATATAGACAGGGGGACGACCGATAAATTCGATTATTTATGCAATTATCGCCTAACATTCATTTAAACACCAAATAAAAGTGTTGCACCGTTATCCATTGCGAAGGAAAAAATTATTGTTTTCAACTGATGCTACTATCTGATAGCATGGTTAGTGTGCACTTGTTTAAGTTAAATAAATCAATTACGAATAGATTAGAGTATGTTGGTTTCTTCGAACTAAGTTTATTTACTTGAAAAAAGGGTTAAGGTTATCTGCATTGAAAATAAACTATGTTAAACACAACTCAAAATGTTGATCTCAACAACGAACATAACATCGAAAGCAGTATCAAGATGTTTTCGCATTTTCAGGAAGTTAACTCGGTACATATTTTTAAAGCTGTTAATTGAACAAGACGTTGACGAAAACGAATTAAAATCTTATAAAGGAACGACCATTTATTTCTAAGGGAAAGGGGCAGGTTAGTTTTTTTTTCCTAAAAAAAAAATCTGATCCGCAATTTGATGAAAACATATATTTCTAAATCCAAAGGTTCCCCAAACTTAAAAGTGGAAAAAATTTGCAGAAAAAAAAATAAGCATTCGGACAAAAAACTGTACTCCCCCTTTAAAAAAAGTAAAATGGTTGTTCTCTAACAACGTTAATAACAGGTAATATTTGCCTGTCCCAAGTTAGAAGCCTGAAATTTAAAAAAAGTATTCAATTCCGATAATTAATTGTATTCTCTTTAAAAATGTAATTTGGTTATGACAAATGATTTATTTGTTTTCTTTTGTAATATTGTTATGTGGTAACAGAATCGTGTATTTAAATGGATGTTGTATTTTATTTGGCAATAATAACTTACTTTGGAGTTTAGGTATTTTTTGTCTGTCAATTAAAATTAAGGATTCTTGGGGAAAATAGGTCTAATAATGCAATCATAAGCTAAGAAACTTTGGCATATGATAGCCTTTTTTTTTGGTCCAGGCCCATTCGATTTGAAGATTAATGACACAGAAAGCTGTCCGATTGTAGTATTGCAGTTCAATAACATTGTACCACCAAATCACCACCATGATAACATTTTTGCATTCTTCCAGACAAAATGAATAATAGATATGGGTTGATTAAAACAGATTTACTGAATTTACTGAATGTTCCTGGTGAAGGTAAATCAAGAAAACCGCTTCGATCGTGTATGTTTTAATATAATTATGGACTTTAAAAACGCAATACTATTTTTTTAACAACATCATAATTGATCCTCATATGCATACAATTACTAGTAATGTTTACCATACTTCTGTCTGTTTAGAAAAAAAAACGACATCTAACTGACCTAAGGTCATTGAACATACAAGATTATTAAAAACGTTATTAAAACGAAATTTTAAACCTTTTATTGTTTTTTTATTTAAAATTTTCCTCCAGAAACATTATTTTAAATCCATACTCGTTATAAAATCATTTAAAAATGTTGCATCTCCATATTGTTAAGACTGAACATTAAAAAACTGAATCAGCAAATACGAATATTGCAGATAGGAAAACGTAAATGTGCTGTAACCATTCAATTTAACATCAGAAACTCGTCTTACTATCCTTCAAACAACGATACAGGCAAACGGGGATTTAAAGAAGATCTTTGCTGTAACCATTTAATTTTACATCAGAAACCCGTCTTACTATTCTTCAAACAACGATACAGTCAAACGTAGATTTAAAGATGATCTTTGCTGTAAAAATTCAATTTAACATTAGAAACCCGTCTTACTATTTTTCAAACAACGATACAGTCAAACGGGGATTTAAACATGATCTTTGCTGTAACCATTCAATTTAACATCAGCAACTCGTCTTACTATCCTTCAAACAAGGATACAGGCAAACGGGGATTTAAAGATGATCATCATTGACAAGATCAATATGTATACGTAGTGACAACGTGACGTCAATAAGTTTGATTATGCAACGTCATTTGCTTGATATGTACATGTATACGGACGCAACGTAAACTTCTAAATAAATTGCCGAATGCCATGGCACAAATATTCATGCCTTAAATGTTAACACAAAAGCTGAAATGTCAATTTATTGACTGCAAAAAAAACCCATTTAAACCGTAACGTGTCAACCGCATACTTACCAAAAACACACCATAATCATGATGAAGACAAAAGGTGCGAATCAGAACTCAAGACTTGCCCAACAGAATTGGTTGACCTTTCTGATATAACAATTACTTTGGTTATTTTTTAGTTATCTCTTTTTGTATAGAGTTCAGTAAATGAAGTGAAATTGGGAAATTAAATGAAGATCACAATTTGTTCACTACATTGTATGTTTTTCACTATTGGTAAATAACTGATCGACAGGTGTATACCTGTGCCTCAGGTTTGTCAATATTGACATTTATATAGATCTGACTTAAATTAATGTTCAAATAACGAAATAAGATGTTGCTGTTTGTAAGCCAGCTCAATAAGTATAGAGAACAATAAAAAAATAAAACTGAATGACCTTGACATAGAACAGGCAAAAATTGCATGACGCATGAACGAATAGAAAAATAAGAATACCGATATATTTTGTAAAAACGATTTGGATTTAGGATACACAGACATTGTAAAGCACAAAATTCTTACAACGGATGAGAAAACCAATTACAGTTGCGGATACACGTATTCCACCTAATCAAATGGAAGAAGTTGGAGCACATATCAAACAATTGTTAAATCAACACATTATTCGTAAGCGTAGTAGTCCTTATGCAGCGCTCATAGTAATAGCCCGTAAGCATGACAAGTTTATAAGGCTGTGTGTTGATTATAGATTATCTTATCTTATATACTTTAGGATACTATAGGCTTTAGACACATTATACGGAACAAAGTTTTATACATCGTTAGATGCATCTTAAGGTAACGATCAAGTGGCAAGCGATGAAAAGGATATTTATAAGACTGCATTTCGTGTTTGAACGGGAGGTCTTTATAAGTACATAAGGATGCCGATCGGACTTTCTGATAGTACTGCTGCATTTCAAAAAAATGGAAGCAAGTTTCTTTGACAAGAAATTTGAAATATTACTAATATATTTAGATGATATTATTATCTTTATCTAAGAGAGTAGACGAACAGCTAAAACGCCTGGAGCCTATGTTTCAACGAATAAGACAGCATGGTTTGAAATTAAAATTTTCTTTAAGAAAGTTAAGGTACTTAGGAAACGTTATTTCACAAGATGACATTTAAAAAAAAACCAGACAAAACAAAATAAATTCAAAATTGGAAACTCCGATCATTTTTTGGAATATTCAGTTACTATAAAAAGTTTGTTCCAACGTTAAGTAAGATAGCTGCTCGGTTACATTACTACAAAATCAAATGGAAAGAATGGTAAATCAAAACAATTTAAGTTACTGAATGCTATGGAATTTAAAGGAAATGGGAGGCAAAACGTTAAAATATAAAAGTCGCCCAGATAGTCAACTGATTTTTGGGCTCTGCAGTTTTTTGGCAATTGTATGTGATTTTTGACAGACCTAATGCATGATATCTATATCAGGATGTTCAGCGTGATTATCTCTACATAGTGATGTAACTTTTGTCTAGAAAATTTGGATTTTAAACCTTGGAAATTTTGATGAAAGACTTTTTCAAACGTGTAGTGAGCACTTTCAGTAACACTGTTCATAATTTGAAGTCCTCTATTTACTTGTCTGGAGTATTTTTGGGATTAGATTTGTGAGTACTTATTTAGATTAACAATGGCAGATGGAAACTCTAACAACAGTGATAAAAAAAAGGTGACAACAATAATGTACAAACTGTACAATCATTGCTTGCAGCTAAAAAAAGTAGTGATAAAGGAAATACAGCCAAAAGAACTCACACAGATGTTTCCATGGATAGTAGTGTAGATATGACAATTGAATTATCAAATCTCCAGCATGATTAAGATAGTATAAAGGAAAGCCTAGCCTGGAGGGTGTTGTTTAACGAACAGACCTTGACAAAGCACTGAGCAACATTGTAAGAAAAGATGATTTGGAAACAATAGTGACCTCAATTGTCACTAAATTGGTTGACAGCATGAAAAAAGAAATAGAAGGTAACTTAAAAGATAAGACAAATAAACAGACAAAAGCTGTTGAAGAAATGTCAAAAGGGAACGAAGGTTTAAGAGAGTTGATCGCTAGCCAAAGAAAAATGATCCACGAACTTCAAATAAATGTTAAAGATAATGAAATTATAGTCAAACAAGCATTACAAATGTCTAACTATAACCAGCAGTATAGCAGAAAGTGTAACATAAAAGTGATGAACTTCCCAGAAAACAACATGAAAATTTTAGAGAGATTTTAAAAATAGAATTGTTAAAGACACTTTGAAGGTAACCATTCGACCTGATGAAATCCAAGCTATTCATAGGATACCTGGTAAACAAGGAGAACATAGACCAGTTATTGTAAAAATCCTTAACTCTGAAGTGAAATACCGCATTATGAGAGAAAAGAAAAACATGCCTAAACAATGCACTTTTAGACTAGTTGATGATGTTACAAAATCCAACATGGAACTGATTACTAGACTTCGTGATAGTGATCAACTTGATAGTGCTTGGTACTTTAACTGTGCTGTATATGGGAAAACTGAAGTAGCTAGACGTTTGAAATTTGATATTTTTGATGACATTGCTAAGCGATTGAAGTAGCTGGTAACTAATTGAGGAACATATTTTTGTATGACAGATACAGATTCTACTGAAATTCAGTTGTCTAAATGTATAATATTTTACTTACACACAAAATATACTAGTATTTATTGGAACTATCCACTAAAATCTTCATTATTTTTATGATTAATATTATCATTATCTATAAAATTTTCATTTTAAAATATTTGCAATGTGAAACATTTATGATTAATAGTGACTTTTCAATTATTATCTTTTGACGCACATTCAATTCTTTGTTTTGACATATTTACTTAGTTAAGCTTTTTGTTTATCTCTTGTACATTGTGTATATAAGTTTTTGTTTTTTTTTTGTTTTTTATAAATCAATGAACATATAGAAGGCCATTTTTGTTAGTGTAAATAACATGCATTTCAGAATTGTAGTATTTAATGCCATAAACAAACTGTCGATAAAATATCAGACAAACTGTCTAAAATGAAAACAAATATGAATATTTGTGGATCTTGTCTATCTGATAATTTTGGAAATGTGTAGTTAACATGTAAATCTTTTTATTATAGTTTAAAGCAATTGGTTAAAATTGTCATCAATTATATATATATTTAGCAGTTACTCTTAAAAAGGAGTCGTCTGACAACTGTAGATCGTGTTTTCCAATGCATGTTCTTTTTTTTTATCTCTTTCAAAATAAGAAAATTTCAAAAAGTGTTAAAATTTAGACATTTGTTAAAAATAACTCCTATAAGAAGTAGTACGAAAGTTTTGACCTTAATAAGATACCTAACACTACAGGGAGATAACTCTGTAAAATCAGCAGAACGTTTTAATGACGTTGTGTTCATAAGGGAATATTAAGCTTCTCAATGATCAAAATTAGTGTTTGTCAAACTGCTATATAACCAGTGTAATTTTTCTGATTAAACGGTTGGTTCAATTTTTTTGAAATTCTTATATTTTTGTCAAAGGGTCAAAGTAAGTACTTTGTCAAAATTTTAAGAAAATTAAACGAGCCAAATTAATTTTAGTTAAAGTGTTAGGTACCACCTTAATAAGATAAATCCCATCAAGATATCCAAATGATGATTTTGATCAAATTTGAATAAATTTTGCACAAAGGTTTCAGAGGAGTAGCTTGTTAAGAATTTATTATCTTCACACTAAATGACCCCGCTTTTTTTATCAAGGGTGGAAAGGATGGTAGACTTTTCATTTTTTCAATTTCGATGTCACATACCTCATCTGACAAAGCCTAAGCAAATGAAGCAATATCAATTGATATGTAGATTTTGTGAAACTTACAAAGTCAGGGTTATATATGAAAATCTCAGAGTGCATTTTTTAAACGCTGTGTATGTGCAGCTATCGCTTATCATTTTCTAAATATTAAAAGTTGAATTTTAAGCGTAAATATATTTTTGAACTTTATGATCTTTGACCTTTGGTGCAAAGAAATGTCACATTAACTACAGATTATTGGTGAAAATTTGATATTTTGCGACATTCAGTTCTTAATAAATTTTCAAAAATAATGTAAGATATTTCAATGGAAAAACTGTCAAAAGTTTGATACAAAAAAAAACCTTGATGTTACTTAACACTATCATCTGTTCTTGTCAATTTGTAACCTGTTCTAAAATGTAGTTTTGCCACAAGAATTTTTCAAAGTTGGGTAATTTTGTTTATATGAATGTCGGTAAATTCGTATTATCGAGCATACCGTTAAGTTTATCGTTGGGACAACTCAATATAATGGAATTAATATACGTTAAATTTTCCATCGCCGAATTTAAAACATTTCTTTACTAAAATCCTTGGTATAATAAATTAAAAAAATCTAGATATAGGCTTAGTTGCTCGCAGTAACTTTTCTTTTCTAGAAAGCAATGTTTAATAACATTATAAACCAACATATATACTTTCTTATGTGACAATAAACTGCAGACTGTCTTAGTTACTGTGAGCACTTTCGATAAAATGACAACCACAACTTTTCTTTATATAATACGAGGTACGAAATGGTCAATGTACGAAATGACTTGCTGTCAATATAGACCCTTGTTATGGCGCCTTGGTGATAAATTATATCGGCAAATGGTGTTATAATCTAAGAAGAATGGGTCGAAAGAAACTTTTTTATGATGCTTTAAGGGAGGGGCCCATACAGTCCTGGGATGGTGTAAACTTCCAACTAACACCATACACCATTACACCATACACCCTGTGCCATTACACCATACATGTAACACCTTTGCACCATACACCTTACACATTCTATCTACACCATCCGAAATAACCAATAATGCGATTTGATTTTAAAGAAAGCGTGAGACTTCAATATCATTTATTTATTTAAAAACAACTAATTTTGATCAAAATATTGTAAATTAATGTATAAAATAAGAAATTAGTTCTTTTGCATAGTTTTAGACTTTGAAACCCAAACTTTATATACACGTTACACAATCACACAATTCCTCATACACCACTTCACCATTCACTTTACACCATACACCATAGCACAATACACCTTCTACCATTGCCCCATATGACAAATGAAAGAACAAAATAACACGTTGTTAAGATGATAAACAACGTCAGGACGCAGAATCTATACATCAAGACCATCATGTATTATTTGTAAAGTTGATACGGGATATTTATCAACTAGGTCTTGGTACCTTCCGATGAACTTTTTTTAGGAAAAGGACGAGACGTTCTTTGACATACTCCTGGTTCATCAACTTTCTTCTCAGACACTGGTGACGTTTTACAAAGTCTGAGTAGAAGCTGCAAGCTCTTGAATATCGAATAAGTTGGGAAATGTATATCCCATATGCAGGTGAAGTTGGTATATTGCTACTAAGGTGGGGGAAATTTATAATTTCAAAATTAAAATCGTCTCGTTTGTCATAGATTATGGTAATGAGATGACTGTGGATGTCAAATTCGAGATATAAGTCTAAAAATGAGGCGGAGGAAGCTGCGTCGGTTGTTTCTTTAATTTCTAGTTCTGGAGGATATATTAATGGAACCCAATCAGAAAAGTTCGGATTTATGGAAAGTATATCCTCAATATATCTGAAAGTGAAATTGAATAATCTGGGTTCTTAGATCTTCTTGTTTTTGACAAGTGTCTGAAGGAACTCCGATTCATATGAAAATAAGAAGAGGTCGACAAGGAGAGGCACACAGTTCGTTCCCATAGGAATGCTGACAATTTGTTGGAAAAGTCTACCTCCAAACTCAACAAATATGTTGTCGATAAGAAACTCCAGCATACTGACCACTTGTTCTTCTGTGTAGCATGTTTTACCTTTTTGTTTGTCACTATTAACGAAATATTCCTTATGACATGTATGATATCCCAAAGTTATAAATTTATAGTGTATGCTACCATTGAAGAAAATGTATTTATGCATCCTTTGTCAAGTGCAGAATCTCTCAAACATTTAAGAAAATTAACAGGCAGTGAAAAAAGAATAGGTCTAATATAATGTAACCCTAGTGGATGATGAAGATATGATAGAAGGTCATCAAAACTCCCAGAGGCCGATCTAGATTTAGGAGACTTTTTTTACATTAGGCCGATGGTAATGTTCTTTGCACGTCATTTGAAAAGCATATTGTTTATAAAGTAAGGTGAGAAGATACTCTCCCTTTTTTATGGGATTCTTTTTTTTTAGTTTTCTGTGTAAAGTTCCGTAGAGTTTGGTTATCTTGTGTCGGTTTTTCTCCATGGTAGTGTCAGTTTACCTTCGACGTATGGTTTTTATATCACTTTGGTATTGTCTGCCCATATTTTACACGCTCTCATGATAGACACTGTGATATGAAACGGTACTGTATCAATTATATACTAAACCTTTCTGGACATCGGGTTCTGTCATTTTAATACTTTTTACCTATTGCTTTAATGCGACCGACCGACAACCAGAAAACGAACCAATCGTATTTCTCTATACTAGGTGACTAATGAAAAAAAAACAAGTGATAAAAAAAACCCGAAGCATATTTTAAAGTCTGCAACAAGCTAATTGGGCTACATTTTAAAAAGGGGAAAACACAAACAAAAACAAACTGCAATTGTTTTACTAAAACAAAGTGTAAATGGGGTACAATTAAGTTATATATTAAGCAAACTCTAATAATGCGTACGGAAACAATAACATCAAAGCCAAATGCTTTGAATTTGCTTTGAATTTGCTGCATTCGATTATTTTCTTTCTTTTTGTCTATGAGATATGTATGTTGGATATAGTTGCCTCTAATGTACATAACTCAATGAATCATACTATTGATTAAACATTTTAAAGCCAATATTGCCTGATAAATTTGTAAAATCAGGTTGAGTCAAAATTTACCAAAGGAGTAGGTCCGGTAAGGACCGATTTTGGCCTCAAATTTCAGGTTCATCTGACGAAAGATTTTGACCACTTTTAAAACACATAAGTGTCTATTTTATTTGAATTAATTAGTTTATGTGAAAGATTTTAATAGATTTAGTCATTAAAAACGATCCGATTCAAGCTCAAATATGAAAAATCTACCTAATATGCCGAAAAATGTCACTTTTCACATTGTTTTTGGTAAAAATGAAAGTGGCCGCATCCGTGTTCATCCTCAACCTTTATACATGTTATGTTATATCATAAAATACAACTTACATTTCAATATTAAGGATGAACACGAATGCGGCCACTTTCGTTTTACACGAAAACCGTCTAAAATTAAACTAAAATGCTAGAATTATGAGGATTTCAGTAATTTAGCATGACTTAATGGTGCTAGTACCGGATATATGTGCATTGTATTGTCAAAAACAGCCCATATTTAAGTAGCAGAAGCATTCGACTGTCCAATAAATAACTAAAGGTTTACATTTTAACAATTTTGTAAAACTGCTATATTTTGGGGACAAAAAGGGGTCTTACTGAACCTACTCCTTTATATGCTAAGAGTTCATACAAAGTCTACACCATAACTTTAGACAAATTTTCTTGTGCCGGTCGAAATCATTTCTTTTTTGTAGACCATTGCACTCAGTAATTTCTTTGCAAGTCATTTGAAAATAGGAGCATATTGTTTATAAAGTAAGCTTGTATTTGGATACGATTTATTTGTCTATGAACTCTTGTTTCCTTTAAAGGGATATATATTTCATTGTTTTGCGGAAATGTCAAATAGAAATGCATTTGTACTCTGATTAACGACCAGAAGACGATCTTTAAGTTTGTCGTAGTGTAAAACTCTCGGACTTTTCAATCCATCGATATTTGTTAGTAACACTCTTTTATCCTGACCATCTGGAGATAATATTACAACAGTGTTCAACTGGTAGCACACAACATATACAAATCCCCGTACATCGACTGATATTCCTAATGGATTTTTCAAAACAGTCTTGTCAGTAAATGTCCATAATATTTGACCTGCCATATCACAGCATGTCACAACATTTTTGTCGCGGTCAGTGTAATACAGTTTGTTGTTGAAAACTGTAATGTATCCAAATGATAAATCAGCTTTGACAATGGTTGACACTTTATTGTTGTCCAGACTTATCTTCTTTATACCTTCTTGGTTAATGTAGCACAGTATTGAGTTATTGATATATGCAAGTCCATGACATGCATTCTCCGTGCACGTGGTGATTGGTTTTTGTTCTTCTTGTGGTTTACTAATGTCAACAATGTCTATCTCTTCACTACCAAATCCATGTGAGATGACTAGTTTGTTATTACTATTGATACATGTTATATCCAGGCAATAAGTGTTAGACTTCTTTAAGATATCAAACAAATATGTCCCATCGGTATCAAAAACAACAGCATGTCCATCAGTAATACAGTTATGCCCGCGTCACACTGTCCCGATTTTTACACCGATGGCAACACGATAATGGAAATTGTCAAAATCGGGACTGATCGTATCCAGATCGGGCTATTCGTAGTGCCATCTTTAACCATCGTAGAACCATCGGCCACTTTTTCTAGCCTTCGGGGACAACTTCGGGAAGGGTTCTAAATTTTTTAACATGTTAAAAAATCCTCGAAGGTGCGTCCGATGTTGAGGGTTCGTATCACCATCCTCACCATCGTAATGTCACCGGGAATGCATCTTTGCACATCGTATTGCATTCGTGTTTCCATCGTTTCCATCGGGCAGTTTTGACATTACGATGTCTACACGAATGAATCACGAAGATACCCGAAGGTCTTACGATGGCAACACGACTTCGTGAAGTCCTCGTAATCCCGTCGTGTTGCCATCGAATAAAAGTACGAAGGCGACAAGATGGAACTACGACGGCAATAAATCCAGCTAAATGTAAGTTAATTTTCGCGATAAAATACATTTGAAGTGCCATGCGCAATATGCACTGGTCAGTCTAATACAACAGTTAAAAAGACTTTCACAAAACATGGAGCTCATATCATATGATTCTATGAGAACAAGAAAGGCGAAAGCGTTGTTTCTATTAATTCAAATGGAACAAGAAGAGCAGCTATTACAGGCTCAGGATTTATTTTTACAAGTAAAATATTATTTTTGTCAATTTTGCATATCAAGTAACATAATGAAAATCATAAACGCGCCCCGTACACTAACACTGCAGGTACACATATATAGGGAAACCAACTTTTTCTTCATTATTCTGATTTTTTATGTAACGTCTGATTTGTTGTCGCATGAATGTTTACTCCATAACCATTTTGTTTTTTATATGTCATATTTTGCCGCATTTGTTGCTTTCCCCACATCCTTCCTTTTGTCTATATTATTATGATATTCTCCTGGAAAGAGCTCTTTTTGAATAAAAGGGATCAACGAACCCATTACCTTACCTTTAAGATAGATCAGTAAACATGGGCATAATTATGGGTGATTATTCAGACTAGTGCACACATTTTACAGTGCAAACAAGGCAATGCCGAGCATGACATCCCCTCGTATGTAACATATTGGGGACAAATATGGACACTATATGTGTATATGACACATGCAGAAAATGGTAAATTGAATATGCATATTTGATACATAAACTCTTTTTAGAAATCAACCAAAGCATTGAGTAACTGGAAAAAACCTTTAATATTGTCTTTAGAACCAGCAGGTAAAAAAATGAGCAACCAATTTCCTGTGTATTATGCTATTTCAAGGAGAAAATACAAGTCCATCTGCATGACCTTGACCTTTGGCCTTGAACGTTAAAAATGTCAGATCATTACAAGGAGGAACAATATACCAAATGTGGTTAAAATCTTTTGAAGCATATTGGTTTTAGAGTGTCCACAAGGGTGATATTGCCTTGTATTACAACTGCCACTATGACCTTGACCTCAGTTTGATAGTCAATAGCGCTTAAGATATTCTTAACGAGTAACACCATACCAAGTTTTGATCGAGCATTTTGGTTCTAGAGTGTCCATAACAATTCTATCTACACGCACCTTACATGTAGTAGGCGAGGGGATCATAAACTAAGTTTTATAAGAATTAGACAAAAAGATCGATTTCCCGCCATGCATGGCATACTTGTACAGAAACAATATGTTGTCGAAATTCTGTTCGTATCTTTTAGACATCGTATGGCCATCGCGCCATCATCGTAATCCATCGTGTAGCCTTCGTAATCCATCGTGTAGCCTTCGTGATCCATCGTGTAGGCTTCGGCTGAGATATGAAGCTTAAATACCCGTCTTCGGTTAACCTTCGTATGTCCATCGTTTGCTATCGTATATAATTTCGGCACCATCGTATAGACTTCGTTATTCATCGTACTTGCTTCGGTCACTTTTTGGTATTTTAACGAGATCGGGACCAACTTCGTACGAACTTACAATTTTCGCATTCGGGTGTCCATCGTATATAAAAATCGGCACAGTGTGACGCGGGCATTACTAAAAACCATTTTCCCATCAGGCAGAATTTCACATCCCCCGATTTGGTTACATCTTGTATCAATAGTTTGAACTAATTTCAGTTCAATGTCATTAATCGACTTTATCAGTGGTGGTCCCATTCCAACTAGCTGTGCTTGCTTATCCTTTTGGCGGCAGAGAGCCAAGTGACAAGCCTTTTTCTGTACCTGAACAATACCGAACTGCTGGATATTGCTTACTGATTCGTTTATCTTTTCATCAAAATTCAAGCTGAATGCATCTTTTTCTAAATTGCCATCTTTAGCAACTGACTGCACAAAAGATTCAGTGGATTCCATCGCAAATGATAATTGTCTTAGACCGAGGAAAGTTTGAAATTCGGATGCATGAGTCTCTAAATCTTTCATTTGCTGCAAATGTTTAACAGTCTCGGATTTTCGACTATCAAGTGTCTGTAACAAAACTTCGATTGCCTTTCGTGATTCTGCTGTTTCTTTTGTCAAATCTTTTCTTAAGTTGTCTTCGAGTTGGTCTAAATGATCATCTATTTTCTTCCTCATCGTACCAATATCTGACATGAGAATCTTCTCTTCATCATTTGTTTTTTTCTAAAGACAATTTTAACTCATTCTGAATCTTAGTTATATTTTCAATTATGTCTGTGAAACCATGTTGTGTTTCTTGGAAATTCGTTGATGTTTTAACTGTTTTTGTTATTTCACTCAGCGGAATTATGCCCTTACAATCATCATGTTTTGGTAAACACTTAAGGCAGAGAAGCTTATCGTGTTGCGGACAAAATATTTGGTAAATATCAGTATGTTCAGCGCATACACTTGAAATAGCAGAGAATGAGGGCTCTAGCGACAGAAAATCCGATATCGGAATCGTTGTATGATTTTTTGATAACCTTGAAAATGCATGATAGTCCTTGCATTCGTTGCAAAAGGCCTGTTCACATTCGGAACACCAATCAGTTGCTTGTTTTGTAATGTGTCTGCTGTCGCATGTATTACATATTTTATGATCAGTTGACCATGTTGACATTCTTAAAAATAAATGTGATTACGATCAGTGTTTTTCTATTACTATGGTACCATGAAAAGAACAAATTATGGTGAAAATCCGGATACCTTCCTCTTTATAGCTCTTACATGAAATGAGGAAAAATCAAATCATATGTAATCAGTTACATAAACAAAGGATTCTATATTAAATTATGACAATAAGTAAGAAATGGACTATTTATATGGTTGGTAAATTTTAACACTCGTTTACATCTGATAAAATTCTGAGAACAAACTACTGGTCAAGCAGGTGGTACATTTTCAGTAAAACACAGAAACAGATAAATGAACTTAATTAACCAAGAAGTAAATATATGAAAGTCACCATAAAGATTAATGACATGTCAAAACAAATGCGTAAAACAAATAAAAAATACTCAGCAACATAAATTCAACTTTAACCGGGGATCTCAATTGTCCTGGAAGGGTAAGCCTAATAGTCTTTATGTTGTACCTGTAATTCTGCTCATTGCTAGAATAATTTTGGTGATGAAAAAATCGAAACAAAAAGAAAGGGATTTTGCCTCAGACAAAACAAAAATATGTGTAGTCATCTTCGACATAAATATGAAATAAAAGTAGAAAAAATGATGATGGCGACCGCGTCCATATAGGAGTGACATCAACTTTGCCACTAGGCACACTTTGTTCAAGAGCTTTTTATTAAAAGCATTTTCTTTCTTCTTGAGAAGCTCTGGTTGTGAAGTATTTCCGACCAAGCCAGCCAGAAAAGGAGCATTACTAGTTCTCATTGCTCATATATTGTTTATAAAACTCAACGTCATAATAGGTCTCATGGTAAACGTATAATAAGAAAAGAAACGAATTAATACCGTTTAAATTATTCACTGGCTGATTACCCATCTACATTATAAAACAATAGTAGGCATCAATTATTATGTAAACTGGGTCAAATACCAATTATTAAATTACCTGATATTTTCAAGGAGTGTGACATAATCTCGTTCTTCATCTAACTTTATTTGATATTCGGTACTAACTGTCCTTCCCTAGATTTAAATAATTCAGCTTTACACAAGAAACTCAACACTTGAATTTTTGACAAAGGGGACAATTTTCCGTGACCTGTTGCTATTTTTTCGTTGAATGTTTTAGGATGGTGATGCTATTTGACACATACCATTTTTTACTCTGTTTGTATATCATAACGCGTTTGAATATGTCCGTATTTGTTGTGTCGTTTTCACACCGGAGTTCTCAAGATGAAAGAAACGTAAAAAAGGGACGAAAGATACCAGAGGGACAGTAAAAATCATAAATCTGAAATAAACCGACAACGCCATGGCTAAAAGTGAAAAAAGACAAACAGACAAACAAAAGTACACATAGAAAATTGAAGAATAAGCAACACGAACCCCACCAAAACTAGGGGTGATATCCGGAAGGTATAAGCAGATCCTGCTCCACATGTGGCACCCTCAATTAATGTGTACTGGTTGATGATGAAAATCAATACCACAAATTACTCAAAACATTTACTAAATTCTTCCAAAGATATAAAAATTTGGTTTTGAAGTTAAGTTGTGCCTGTACAAAGCATATTGCAAAACGGAATATAACATCCTCATGTTAAACCAGCCTGGAATTTTAAAACGATTCCGGTAAGCTTATCGGTCCTTTAGATAAATTTATTCTAAAAGGTTACCAATTGAACAATGTAACTAGATATTTTAATATTGTTTATTGTATTATTATTGACTCTGTTATCAGTAAATTTAATTTAAAACTGAATATTATCTGTTTATACATATGCCCATTCATAGCTCTACAATCTGTCGATACCCGTACCTCGTCACTGCACAAGGTCGTTTTTTCTCGTCTTTTTATGAACTCTACACACAAATCCGTTGGATGTAGAATGTGTACTAATTGATATTTAAGTCTTAAGGTGTATGATTTTTTTCGATAGTTGTTATTGGCTTTCAACTATCTATGAGTAACTGTGAGTACTCTCATACTGGTACTTATATAGTGTCTTTTTGTAGTCGGGATGTAAAGATACCATCCACGTTCATTCCAACGTTTTGTTAGATTTATTTCTATTTGTATTCATTTGATGTAGCTTTTTTTAATTGATTTGTATAGTGTGTTCTTATCTTGTACTGTTACACCACTGCCCCAGGTTAGGGGAGGGTTGGAACATTCAAACGCGTTTAACCACTCCACATTCTGTATGTATATATATCGAAGACAGGATCCTGTAATTCAGTACGTGGCTATCGTTTGTTTATATGTAACATATTTGTTTTTTGGTTCGTTTTGTTTTCTTTTTTGTGCGTAAATTAGCCTGTTATCAGTTATCTCAAACATGTGAATTCAAACATGTAAAATTTTCTTGATTCCCCATAATATTTCATTATTTTTATTTTACCCCCCCCCCCCCCCACAGAAACATTAAAAAAAATGTGATCCCCCTTCTATTAAACATGTCAAAATTTTAACATGCAAAATACTTGTTATATGGCAGATATATAATGCAAACATGAAATGTTCTCAGTGGAATGAGTCCAAAAAAAAAATTTGAGGGAAAATTGCCTTGAATATTATCCATGAATATTAAAAGGTAGGCAGCCAGCCAGTGCTTTGGGAGGCTTTTCAAACTTTTTTTCTAATTTCCTATAATGAGCTATTAGAGAAAACTTGTTCCTAAGTATTACCAATGTTATTTCAACTGATCGGGCGGAGCTTACGTTTTAATTTGCATAAGGACAGTCTACTTGAAGATGTGTGTGATTAGAATGATTGCTGTTATAATTATTACTGATTTCTAATCAACTATCAGTGTCACCAAAGAAATTTACAAAAGAATGACTGGACACTTTATAGATGAGTTTATCCTAAAACACCTATCTATAGATGAACTGGTTTATTATGAGCGAACCGGTTAAACTCCGTCCAGTCAAGTGAAATAAATCGAGTAATAGTTCTGTAAAAAGTTTTTGATACAGCAACAACACATTATTTACTAAATGGGATATCTAATACCCGCAGCTAGTATATGTTCCTCACTTGGACGCTGCGTAAAACTTTTGTTTTACAGTAGGCCTTATTGGAACCTCCATTGAATCGGTAAACGTTTATATGGATAGTTCATTCTTTTTTTTTCATTTTTGCATACTTGCTTAGTTATTGACACATATATCATTCATAAATGAAGGATAGAAACCCCAAAATTTTGAATTGTTAGCCTAAAAAATACAGATTTTGAGGTAATGAGAGTAGGGATTTTATAATGAATTAAAAAAGGTACCATGATTAGTGATGTTCGAACTACTCATTTCTTTGTGCAAAAAATATGGATCCCCCACTGTGAATTTACAATAAAATTTGAAATTTGAAATCAGGTTGAGTTAGGTTGAAATCAAGTCTGGTTTAGGTTGAAATCAGGTCGAGTTAGGTTGTAGTTGGGTCATTTGTAGGTTGGTTGAAGTGATGGTTTTGGGGTGTACATTAATCCTAATTGGCACGTGTTCAAATACAATAACAAAATACCTGAATTATGAAATGAAAAAGCCACTTTCAAGTTTTATTTCAATTTAGTGTCCATCAACAGTTCCTTTCTCATTAAGGGACTCCAGAAGAGAATAGTAGACAATAACAATCAGAAACAAAGAAAGAGACAGTTACAATATCAAAATTTTATTTGAAACCAAATATATCAATATTAACAAAGCTTACTTTTCTAGCACATCAAATTTCTCAAAGCAAAGGAAAAAAGAAAAACTTACTACAGCACACTGGTTTGATTCTGGTTGATCAAGTTTTCCAACTTATACAAAATTATGTAAATGCAGCAAATTTGACACAGTGACACAAAATGCCTCTTTTGTTTTATGTGAATACATAGCAGGACCATTAAAAAAAGATGTTCTCATTTTAAGTTTTTGTAATCCGATATTTCATGTATTTACTTCTTTTTTATTGTCTTTTTTTCATTTTTATTGATACTGAAATTTGACTTTTTGAGGGTATACCGTATGTTTTTTTTTTAATTTATCTTGAAGGCATTTGGAACAAACCATACCATCGCCAAGCTGTTTACTCATTCAATCATTTTCTATACACCCGATACAATTGAGTAAACCGGAGAAAAAAAGATGCACGAAATAACGTATTTCTAAATTTGACTGCCTTTTCTTACTGGCACTAAATTAACTATAGAAATTAAAAAAAAGAGGTTTTTAAAATGAAAAATTTATTTTGTTTTAATGATTTATTCTTTTTGCCTTGAAATCCTTTCTGCTCTCTGTGGGGCACTCTTCAAATGTCCTGATCACTGCTCGGATATTTTGGATTCTGGTGTCTCTCTGTGGCAAATTAGAACAGCATCTGAAAGCATGGAAAAGAAATAACATAAATTTGAATTACATAAATAAAGTTGTGTACTTTTACAAGCGGGAAATGTTATCAAATTCTACCAATTATAAAACAATTATTTCAAATCATAGAAAACAACATGTTCATTTGAAACAATTGTACCAGCTTGCATCAATAACAAGACAAAGCATGAATCCTTTAAACCAGATCTGTGTTTTGCAATAACCATAATGTTCTTATAGCAAAGTTTTAGATGAGAGATATTTAACGAAAAAATATAAAAGACCAAAACAGTGTTTAAGAGCAGACCATTTCTATATGTGTCAGACACACCATATCGAGTTGTATTGGAACGAATGGCTAGTTTTCAATGACACCCCTCCCCCTTTTTCTGATATTACTGACTCTGTGCATGGCTAGATATGTTTTATGTTAGTTTGCTAATTGAAGGATATATGTAATCATGTTTCGACATGAAACTGAATTAGATTCGGTAAGTTAAGATCTTCTCATAATTTCTGTGAAGGTAAACATGCAGATAATCTGATAAATAATTTGAATGTGTTTGTTTATATTATGATTCTTCGTTAATTTAACTGTAAAATAGACTTACGCTAATATCAAGAGGTTTATACAGAAAGTCTTTTATCTTCTTTATATTCCTTAGACGCAGTTGTTCACTATTTGATCATCAGTCTGGTGCGATAATTTCTCGAGGATGATTTTCAAAATTTTCTAAACGGATGTTAAAAAGAGGTGCGCGTGCTTTCTTTTCTTTCTAGTGTATAAGCTTCCTATCTAAGGAACACCCCGTACTGGGTAATCAGGAGTATTTACAGGAGTGGGTAAATCACAGATTTATTTTATATTTTTAAAAGTTATAAAAATATGGGTTAGGAAAGAAAAAAAAAGAGACAAAGGTAAAAATAATCGATAAAATAAAATTGTGTCAAAAAGGTCCAATAGACGCGTGCTCTGTACATATGGTGGAAAGGTTAAGAGATAAAAACACCAATCAATTTGGGATGGAACAATATTCACAGAGGATTAAAAAATGTACATATTTGGAGACATAAAATCTAAAAATCATCTTATCCAATACAAGTAAAAAATAAATACTTGATTAAGTACAAAAGTCACTAAAAGTGCATTGTCTATAAATATTCATTCCTTGAATTCACATATAGTGCGGTGACAGAAGTGTAAAAAGTCGTCTAGATCGCGAGTTTAATCTCCCCAAATAACACACGGCTAAAAATAGTCTTAACTTAAAGACAAATATGTCTTCTTTAGTTTTTGCCCTGTCGTCAGAATTTCGTACGGTCACATTTTTGTAAAAAGTCGTTTTAATGACTAGTTGTATATTATAGAGTTTCAACCCCCCTTTTTCAAAATGAAAAAAATTGTATTTTTGCTTACATTTTATTGAAATAGTTTTTCCTGAAGCTATTTTAATATGTCAAAATATTCTATTCAGTATTTTATTTTCTTCTAATCTGTAAAATTTGCGAAGTTTGGTTTGTTTGAAATTGAGGTTATTTTAATTGCAAATTCAGACACAAACTTTAGTTTCATCTTCATATTAGTAATACAAATTATCCCATAATGTTTTAAGCATATATTATTTCATAATAAAAAGTGATAAAAATTTCGGAACCAAAATATGAAAGAAACCTTAGGAAATCAATGGAAAAAGAATGGAATAAAAAACTTCAATTTCAACACGGGACTTAATCACTTTCCTTCCGTCACATTTTGTGTATTAGTCTATAATTTGCTCTCAATTGATATATGAAATTACTACCTTTTCCGCTATTTTATACACATATTTTCAATTAAAGTGCACTGATATTTGCCACATACTTATTTGTATATGTTTATATTCTATGTTTTTTTTTTGTTATAAATATACTTATTGTAAAATCAAAATAATTGACGGATAGTTTCAGTAAATATTCCGTGATATGTCAAGTTCGTTGCAACTTGCTCCAATAAGTCCAAAGAAAAGACAGAAGTCGTTTAATTTCATACAGTGCTTTATGCCAAAAACAAAACTCGGCTGAAATTTTGAGTCAATTTACCAGTAAAGGAAAGTAGATTTTTGTATCTGCATTGAATAAAAGATTGGATGAGGTGAACATCAAGATGTTTCATGCGATAGCTGTTAATTTGCAGAAGTTCATGCAGGCAGTTTATCATCGTTCATGCTACAAAAGTTACACAAGTAAACATATGTGTTCCCCTTTTAGAGCGAGGAAGCTTCTAATCTGATATTTAATGACGACATACAATTATCGGACTGTTGTCCCTCAGTTTCGGGTATTTGTACAGGTTCTAGAATGCAGTCGTTCAACTGGAGCGCTTGTATAGTTTGTTGCAACAAGACATTTTAGAAAAATCAAACACTGCTCAAGTTTGAATCAGATGAGCGTATTAAGCATGTTTTATCAGTGTCAGATAAAGTTAAAGTTGAAAAAGTTTCCCGTCCGTTTTTTTAAACTTCAAGCACTCTGTCATTTTGGTTGCATTACAAATTATTTGCTTAAAACGAAAAAATCAAAAAAAATCCAAACCCGTGGAAGCAGATTTAGCCACGATTTAATGGTCATTCCTCCTGACACCATTACTTGATAAATATAGATCGTTTCTTCCGGCTGATTCTATGATACGATGAAACTGCATACAACCAAGACTATTCCCAGGAAATGGCACCAGAGAAATTGCGTAAATGCTAAGCAATTCTTGAGTCAATCGTTTATGTGGCCATTTTTTTTTAACTCCTTTTCATTTAGGATTGGCTTGCCAATGTACCATAAGTTTGATTCAAAACACCTTGTTGAGACATTGAATGCCAATGAATTTTGTGCTTCTTTAAGTAAAGTGCGACGCTATATTTTGTGTTGCTAACCATGAAATTGAGCGAATTAAAGATAGTGTATACGTCTCGTATAATGTTTCCCCAGCATCTTTGCAGAAAAGCATATGGATGTCATCACATCTTCCTAAACCCGCTTTTTGATCTCTGTTATATCTTGGATGAATTGATATGGATGGTTGAAAACTAGTATTTTTTTAGGAACAAATGTCTTCGCACTTCCTTCAATACCTTGTCCGTATTTGTAAAGAAAAACTCAAAATAATGTGTTTGCTTTGAGCAGAACCTTTCATATGCAGACCTGTGGCCATGAGTGAAAAGTTTAGAAGTATTAAAACATGTCTTGTGACGGTTGATGAAAACGGTTGACTTGGTATAAAGCTTGTTGCACTGGTTCACACGGTCCCAGTCCCTAGGTTACGGAGTGCTAGCGCGCCCTTAAAAAGGTTAACACCCCCCCCACACACACATTTTGTATGTGTCTGTTTCTAGTCACGAGACGTTCATACAGTGTTTGTCGTTTGTTTCTATATATTATATTTGTTCGTTTCTTATTTATTTTGTACATCAATCAGGCCGTTAGATTTTTCGTTTGTTTTACATTATTCATTTTGGGAATTGAAGACTATGCAGTATGAATTTTACTCATTGTTGAAGCCCGTACGGGACCTATAATTGTTAATTTATGTCTCATTTAGAGAGTTGTTTCATTTGCAATCATATCACATCTTCTTTTTTTATATGGAATACTTTTGAAGTTTGGGGTACGTTGCAATGGAAAAAAGGGGGGATATAGTTACAACACCTATAATGTAATAGATATTAACCAGAGTAAAATACACAACAACAGATAATACTATGGAAGCAGTAATAATTGTGAGAGAAAAAACCAAAAGCAACGAGTAGTTGATAAAAAACCTGAAGTATGCGCAAATTCAATTTGAGGTCATATTTGACTGTAGTGTTTTATTGTTTTAGTTTGATACCTCACCCAATATTATAGTTTAAAAAATAATTGTAAACTATTGTCCTGCATGACACTTGATTTTTACCTGAAATTTATTTTTTTCATACGGTTAAGGTGCTCTAAACATTTTATAGGTTGAAAACTTGATTTTTGAAGTTTTGTTTATAAAACGTCGTTTTAGTATTTGTTTTGATAAAAAAAATCTCAATGATTAAGGTTTATGTATAATAACAAACATTACTAAAGCCAAAACAGTATCATTTGTATTTAGGTAGAGTTTAGAAATAGAAAAAAATATCAAAATTGAAAGCCTCCCAAATTTTCACAGATTTTTACATATGACCTTTGACCTCAATTTTCAAAAAATGTGACCATACCAAGTACTGACGACAGGCATAATGTTATAGCACAAGGTTTCCTCTTTCGAATGATATATTATATAGGTGTGTGTTCGGTGGGGAGATTAAATTTTAAAAAATCGGCCTTCAGTCACCGCACTAATACTTCCATTTGAATTTCACTTGATTTCTAAATTCTTTAGAAGCTGTAAGCGGCAAATATGTATTTTGTAACAGAAGTCTCTAGTCAGTGACTCGATATTCATCTTCTGGGTTTTACTGAGGTTTTGCAGATTGTAGAAGACTGAAAAATCAAGCAAAAGTGCTACAATGTTTTGGTTGATATTAAAGAGTTGTTCCCATCCTTTGTAACCTATGATATTTGTGACCAGGGCTTTTAGAGGAAGGAAATACTTCATACGAGTTTCCCTTAAAGCTGGACAGAATGTTAAAACGTGCGTTAAATCTTCGTCCTCCCTATGACACAGCAGGCATGTTGCATTTATCTTGTATTGGCTAAATTTGTATTTGTCGGCCTGTACCAAGTATGTACCAGTGAGCATACGCGCTTTGATTATGCTTTTCCGTACATCTAGTAAACTCTGTGATGCAAATTCCCAGACTGGGTGGACAATACCTATCTCTAAGATGGTTGTGTTAAGTAAACCCAATGAGGATTTTGACTTTGCCGTGTCTTGTAGTTCATTGGTCCAGTATTTGTTGATTGTGGATCTCAGGATTTTTTTCCATACAACTTTTGAAGGCAGTTTTATATTGGAGTCAAGAATGTTTGGCAGGTTGTATTGTTGTAGCAGTAAAATTGATTGATGAAAGAAGCTTTTAGGATTTTTGGAATTGACGGATATTTGTCTTTTAAGAATTTCCTTTAATTTAGAGTTGTCACAGGCCAGAATTGCATGTAAGAGTGTCAGTTTCTTTCTGTGGATTTCTCCTTCTACCGGTAGGACACCCAATAGTAAATAAATGGCAGGAATAGCCGTTCTTTTAGAGAATGATTGAATTGATCTGAGAGTTTCTTTGTGAAACTTTTCCAGTAGTTCCATTTGAGCTTTGATAAGAGTGAGGACTTCCAAGCCATACAGGAGTCTAGGCAATACATAGCTTTTGTATATTGTAACGGAGATTTTGGGATTTAAGCCGTTGGTTCCATGTAGACCTGAGTTCATTAGAGCATACTTGGTTCTTCTTGCAGATTTGATGCGATCCTCTATGTTGATATCACATTCCTTTCTAGATGTTCGTTTTATACCAAGATGTCTTCAGAAGCAGAAATTAAATTTCCTGACATGTTCCAGGAGTAAGGCTCGGGATTTTTTGATGATTTATAGTGGATACTTTTGGATTTAGTTGGGTGAATAGTATACTGATGTTGATTTGCATATCTCTGTAGAATGTTAAGCATCACCTGAAGTTCATCTGGATTTGAGCTCAGTAGTGCTACATCATCGGCACACGTTGGTGCACCACAGTATATTGTGCCTAATATAAAGCCTACGGAGTTTTCTTCCAGTTCTTTAAGAAGATCTTCAACAAATATTTTATATAGGTGGGTTGATAGAATACCCCCTTGTCTGACTCCTTGTTGGATGTTAAAGCTGTCACTGAATTCTCCCTGCCATTTAACCTTGGAGGTAAGACCGCTGTAGAAGTCTTTAATTAGTAGCCATATATCAGGGTGTGTTCCACGGTCGAGAAGCTTGTCAAGAAGAATGGTATGTTGGACGACATCAAAAGCTGATTGGACGTCTACAGTTGCTAAATATAAGGATAATGCACTGCTTATTTCACATTTACACTCGGAGATTATTGCGTGCGCATTCAAATGTAAATATTCGGGACTCCAGTTGAAAAACCGCGAAAATTTAAAAACTTCTCAATTATTATGATTACATTGTACATCGATGATATTTTAAGTTTATATTTTAAATATCAATCGGTAAAAATAATTAAATAAATATACCGAATAATTTCACCTATTTATTTAATTGAATGAAAGCAATTGAAAAAATCGATTTGATTAAAAAAAATATAAACTAAGAATATATCATATTTATACAGATATACATATAATTAAAATAGCATGAACAGGTTTTGAGATCTCCCAAAATATAGATAATTAATAAACCAAAATTAGATCTTCTTAACTGGTTAGAATTGATTTTTTTAAAGAAACTTTAAAAATAAACACAAAACAAAATTAATTTGAAAAAGCCGATTTGTTATTGGTGATGTCTCCAGAGTCCTGACCACTTGTTCTTGTCCAAAACTCCTTTCCTTGCATAAACAATGCAATTCGTTCTACCCCCTTTTTTATGGGAAAAATGATTGATTATATAGGGATCATGGAAGCATGACAGGAGGAAACCCCCTCACGCTTATGGCAGTCAGTGGACCCCCTAAGTATTATAAATTCTAAATTAGACACTTATTATCCAATCGTTTATAATATGAGGAAGGCGCTACCTTAAATGCCAGCTGTATACCAAGACAATGTCCTATATATATTGATTGGTTGTTGGTTGCTTAATGTCCAGTGGCAAATATTTCATGCATGTTCAGGACGAATGTCCTAGGCTACATTAACATATATTTTTTGTCTAAAATAAAATGAAAAGTTCAGATGGAAAATGTTTAGGGAAATGGTTGATGTTTCAATGTTTCAATGAACTTCAAAAGGCAGGAGGGGGTATGGTATTTTTTTTAACAAAAAAAATATTCAATTTCCAAATTGATGAAAAAAATATCTGTTCAAGCAGAGGACAAACAAAATATTTTGAATCCAGATCTTCACCAAAAACGATTTTATCTTTCAGATATGCAAAATAAATTTAACTTTTATATATATCTAAAAACATTTAAAACTTCCCAAACTGCACAGGTAAGTCTGTACACAGTATTTTTTTAGGTGAAAATTCGGTCGTATTTGCCAATTTGTCATGATGAACCTAAATACTAGTGTTAAATTTTGACTAAATCATTTATATCTATAGCGCTGTCAGAAGGGCTTTAGTGAAAAAAATCTAGTTTACTTTTCAAGTTTTCATTATATGACAGCAAAATAAAATTGAGCATGGAAATGGGAAATACAAGCATGTCAAAAATTTGCTTTTCGAGTAATGCTTTATCATATCATAGTTGTTTTCAACAGACATATAATACAATCATATGTCTCTGTTTTCAAGAAGACACATTTGGTTTCCAGACAATAACTTTAGTTTAAGCGAATGGATTTCTATGAAATTGTGCTAGAAGGTTCAGTACTCAAAAGGAAGATTAGAACTGATTTTGGGGTTATGGTACAACATTTGTTGGGGTGTTTTTTTACCAAAGCTTTGGGTTTTTCTTCAAAAATTTACCAAATATTTACATTGATTATTACTCATTTAGTATATATAGATGCAACTAATACTGATTTTGCAGGAGATGCACACAAAATAGGGTGCTTTAATTATTTTATCCGTAATTTGTGCATTTTTTCCTACGATGTGTAATCCTTGATAGTATCATGATAAAGAAAATATATTTGGTAAGTATATTCATAATTGACATGCGCCAGTGTGCGTCAAAAGGATTTTTTCCACTTTAATTCCAAAAATTGCACTTGATTTTTTTTCTCACAGAAACACATGAGTTATTTGGTAAATAAAACACTTGTCCATGTTTGAAACTTTTAGTAATCAAAATTTAGTTTAAAGCCTTTTTGAATGTTTCACTGATTGTGTGAAAATTTTATCAGAAAATGTAAAAAAACACTTTATATAAAAATTGAATTATCTGCAGAATTATTGATGACTTTCCTTACTATTCACAAGGACATATATCTAACAAATTGTCCGTGCTATTCTGATCTGAGTTTTTATTCATACATATACTGGCATGGCTGGTGCTGTTCCAAGTTGTCTTCTTTTTCTGCTTCTTGAGAAGTATTTGTTTAACCTGTTCAGTCACTATAAAGTGTTACAATTCTTATTTAGACGCAACACATAAATAGTGACCAAAAAGGTACTGTTTTCACATGAGAAGCTAGAAAGAAAAAAATCTACACATTTTAAATATTTTTGTAGGACTATCATATAAAATTAAGGAGATACTTATCAAGTTATGTAGTAAGAGACTGCTGCTGAATAGAAATGTTTGGGTTCACCTGATACCTGTTTTCAAATTAGTCCATATTGAAGTTTGAAGGGTCCAAAATTAAAATATGCTCGATTTCAACTGACATAAAAAATTTGGTGTTTTTTATATGCTAAATATACATCTGTACCGTGGTCGTATCAGGCTGTGCATGGCGAAGCATTTTATTGCCTTTAGGTTTGTTCTTTTTTCTGTTTTGGTCCTAAAAATAAATTTGTAGTTGTGAAGTTGCTAACATGAGAGTACACAAATTGCACCTATATTGTCAGTTTTTTCACCAACTTTTTTTTATGAACCATTCTGTGCTTATTTTGTAGACTATCCTTGTTTACAATATAGTTACACTAATTTAATTTTGAGTCCATGTATGTAGAGTCATAGAGAAATGGGTTTGAACTGACCTCTAAACAATCCATGATTCTGTAATGAAGTCAGTACCAAAATTCCTTACATCATTACATGTTTAATTTCAAATCCTTAAAACTGGAATATAAACAGATGTTTTGTTTTATTTCTTCAAATATTTGAACAATTTGACATTATTCCATGCTTCAAATATTATTTTTTGAAGAAAAGGATGCTGGTAACAAAGTTAATTTTTGTTTACATTGTCATATCAGGGTCTTTTATAGCTGACTATGCGGTATGGACTTTGCTCATTGTTGAAGGCTGTATGGTAACCTATAGTTGCTTATTTCTGTGTTATTTTGGTCTCTTGTGGACAGTTGTCTCATTGGCAATCATGCCACATCTTCTTTTTTATAATTAATTTGCCCTTTTTAAAAATATGATAATTATATAACTTCACATGACATGCATGATGGGGAAAGAAAGCTTGAAAGATTTCTGCAGCTTTTTTTGTTGAATACATGTAGGTGCAATTTGGTTACTGAGTGCAATTTTGGTACTGTGATGTTTAACATATAACCAAAGTGTGTATTGCTAAATAGGTTGAAATGTGAACCTGATAGTGACATAGTGATAAAGTATTTGGTAGATTGAAAATGTTATGATCAGGTTTAAACTGACGCAGCGGCATAAAATATACAGGCCACTGCTGTAGCTTGAATTTTAAAGGATGTAGCCCACATACTTCCAAGTAACATGCCCTGTATATATCTATCAAAGTCATGGTATTCTCATGAGTTATCATAATAACTCCATCTTCCCATAAAATCTAATTTTGGACAAAATGGGAGCATACAATATACATGTATACAGTCAGTACTAAATGTACTACTCAGACTCAAGTCTCATTTTTCTTTTATTAAACTTAGAGAGAGAAAACAAAACAGTCTCCATCTCCTGTGACTTATAAGGTAGATCTGATACATGTATGTGACATAATCAATGAAAAAAATTGTTGAGAGTTCAGTTTGTCAAAGGAAGTACAGAATTCAATTAAAAGATTGTGAATTATTTGAATATTTTTTATTTGTTTTAAACTTTTGTAAAGTTTTGAATTAGTCTGTGGCTAGCTACCATAGGCGGATCCAGGGGTGACCCCCCCCTTTTCGTGGGAAAAAAATCTGTTGATTATATAGGGCATGACTGGAGCCCCTCCCCCTTTTTAAGGTCAGTCAGGGGGGGGGGGGCTCCCTTGAAAAGTTCTGTATTCGCCAATGGCTACATGAATTACCGTGGTCACATTCAACAGTATAACCAACGTCATTATCACTGTTCCTTGATGTGCGGAATTATATGCGGCAGATGAACATAAGTAGTCATGGTCAACCAGTGCATCGGAGAGGGGGGATAGGACCTTTATCGGGACTCCGGGATCGGGTGTTTTTAAGCTCGGGATTTCGGGATTGACCCTTTCGGGATCCGGGAATTCTTTCTTCGAATTTCGGGACCTCGGGATTTCGTGTTTTTTAAGCCCGGGATTTCGGAATGTCGTGTTTTTAAGTCCGGGATTTCGGGATCAGGACCCCTCCTACCCTCCCTCATCGGAGTTTACCCCGCATGCCGCATGGCCATTTAAAAAAAAATCGAAATGTATTGCTTGCGGAGGTTTTTTCTGTGTTCCCGTGGCTGGACGGAACTTTTACGCTAAATATGTTATCGTTAATTATGATTTTGTGACTTTTAGATAAAGTACCTGTGATTATTTAAGTAATTTGTTTTGACCTCACTGATATTATGGAAAGTCGAAGCAGACGAAACATGGCGTCAAATGTTGTTGTCCTAACTTCGGTAATTTCACTGGTCATTGTGGTACGTTAAAATTTAATTTAACTACACAAGTTACTAAAATTTCTGAATTATTGTTTTTGTAAACAAATAAAAATTCGTGTCTTATTTAAAATCGAAATTATTCCGATCTGTCCCGTTTTTTCAAGTTCGCGTTAAAACGTTAAATTCGGCCGCCATTAAAAAAAATAATCGTACGAGATTTCACGAGAGTGACGAAACTTTTCAGATCGGTCGTGTAGAGAGTTATCGTTCTTTGTTCCAAAACGATGCTTCTAGCATAAGTGCCAGCTAAAGCTTGGATCTTACAAAATAATTAGAGATGACATATGACAATGTGGTTTAAATTCCTAAGTCATTTGAATGGTATATCATTTTTTTTTATCAGCGATAACGTTATTAAAGGGAAACTTCGCAAAAAAATCAAAAATTTATATTATGTTCATTCTGTATAAAAATGCTCAAATTCATAGATATTAAAGTTTTATTCCGCTAGATAAGCGATCACCATCGATTTTAAATTTAGAGTATCAATTCTCTGCGATCCGCCATTCTGTCTTCTTTCCCGATTAATAAAAACGATATGTCTATAAACCACAAAGAAACAAAACTACAGTAACCGATGTAGTCGTAATTCACTGGTGGTAAGCGGATGGTCGTAACTTAAAGTTACGACCATCCGAAGATGGGAGACAACTCTAGTAATAAATTTTTCTTTTCCGATTTTCGTGTAGTAAAAAAAATGTTTCAGTCAAACCGCTTGTCTCATACATACTAATCGTCAGTGCGTTGATCTTGAAACAAAATTTGATACATAAAAACATTCCAATTTTCGTAAAATAATCATTCAATAATTCGAGCATGATGGTCGTAACTAAAAAAACAAAAATGTTCAGGATGGTCGTAACTTAAAATTGTGATGGTCGTAACTATTTATTAAATAGAACCGGATAAGACAAGTCAAGAGTTTTAAATGTGTCTTTTGTTATATGAATATATTATATGATATATTTGCAGTGGCGGATGCAGGAATTTTCGAAAGGGGGGGGTGCTAGCCCAGGGCAAAGGGGGGGTGCAAAACATATGTCCCGATTCAAATGCATTGATCGGCCAAAATAAAGGGGGGGTGCGCACCCCCGGAACCCCCCCTCTGGATCCGCCACTGATTTGTGAAGTTGATTTCACTAAATGATAAAAACTAAAAGGGATGAAGAGAGGGATACCTGTAAAGTGCGAAAGGAAAGAAAATTGGAATGAATCGGAAAAAAAAACCAATACAAAATGAAATGACCAGTCACTGTTACTTAAAATATAATGTATAAAATCGACCAAGAGGCAACTAATTATAAGCGGTTAAGTTTAATAACAATATAAATTTCTCAAAAGTGGAGAATTCATTTTAAAACACAGCTCTGGTTATGATCATTCTTAGTTACGAATTAAGAAAAGGCGCTTTTAACAAATTTGACATCACATGAAATAACAGTATCCTGATTTATTTTCTTTATATTTTGCATGATAAGGTCTTTGCATCGGAACTTAACACATTTATTCTAAAAACAGTTGTTGGCATGACACGGGTTATGTTCTTCTCATATATGTTATGATGGTATAATACTAAACCCCTAACGGGAAGGATTGTGCCTGATGTTCATATGATGAAATCATAATCTTTCAGTCAGTTTAGTTGAAGTCTGGAGCTGGCATGTCAGTTAACTGTTAGTAGTCTGTTGTTATTTATGTATTATTGTCATTTTGTTTATTTTCTTTGGTTACATCTTCTGACATCAGACTCGGATTTCTCTTGAACTGAATTTTAATGTGCGTATTGTTATGCGTTTACTTTACTACATTGGTTAGAGGTATAGGGGGAGGGTTGAGATCTCACAAACATGTTTAACCCCGCCGCATTTTTGCGCCTGTCCCAAGTCAGGAGCCTCTGGCCTTTGATAGTCTTGTATTATTTTAATTTTAGTTTCTTGTGTACAATTTGGAAATTAGTATGCGTTCATTATCACTGGACTAGTATATATTTGTTTAGGGGCCAGCTGAAGGACGCCTCCGGGTGCGGGAATTTCTCGCTACATTGAAGACCTGTTGGTGACCCTCTGCTGTTGTTTTTTATTTGGGCGGGTTGTTGTCTCTTTGACACATTCCCCATTTCCATTCTCAATTTTATTGAAAAGATAAACTTTTTAAAAACTAGTATGTACTTACTAGGTGGAATTCAAAAGAAAAATCTACAATTTAAAATTGATACTTTAAGTCGGATAGCATAATTAAGGCATCAAAATAATGGTATGGGGGTCGTTATCGAGACAAGGCCATATCCGCGAATTCGCAGGTCCGTAATAGAATTAAAGAACATACATCTTATTCTTAGACTGGATTTTGAGAAGTTATAATGTCATTTGGTAAATGGTCAAGCTGATTATAAGGTGCAATTTCGAAGTTCAGGTATAATTATTACCCGTGGTTTTAGAAAGTTCTGAATACGCCTATTTGGTACCATGCTATCCGCTATACATCTTTGTGTTTCTTATGGAAAATACCATGAACCCTGGACCACAGGTTTTTTTATTCCAAATTCACAAAGGGAATGATGCATCCGATCTTAATAACCATCGAGGAATTACAATTACTGATTCATTGGGGAAGCTTTTTTAATAAGATACACATCTTTGTAAATTCTTAGATAAATATCATATCATTGGTGATAGCCAAATTGGGTTTACCAAAAAAAAAACACGACCATCTGATCATATGTTCATTCTAAAAACTATTATTAATAAGTATTGTAATACAAAAGAAGGTAGAGTGTTTGCCTGCTTTGTTGATTTCCAGAAGGCTTTTGATACTGTCATTCTCCCAGGGATAAAACTTAAGCTATTGAATATAGTTAAAGAGTATGGTAAGAGATCTCTTTAGAACTTGGAGTAAAACAAGGAGACAATTTGACTCCAAATTTGTTTAAAATTTGTATAAATGAACTTCCTGATTGTATTAAAAGTTCCCCTGATCAAGCTGTTGTTTATTCACGACCAGTTTATTCTTTACTATATATATGCTGATGATATTGCCATTTTTTCAACTTCAGCAAAAGGACTTCAAAGTAAACTTGATGAATTAAGATCGTTGTTTGAAAATGAATCCCATTAAAACCAAGGTGCTTGTATTTAACAAGACAGGCAGACATATCAAACATGATTTTTATTTTAATAACAGACTTATTGATTGTGCTCAACATTGTAAATATTAAGGAATAACTTTTAGTGCATCTGAATTGTTTTCCTTCGCTCAGAGAGAATTTTATAATAAGGCGTTAAAAGCCTACTATAAGCTACGCAAGGACATTCTGTCACTGAATCCAAGTTTAAAAAACAGTCTTCATGTTTTTGAGCATACAATAAAACCTATTCTCTTATATAGTACTAAAATTTGGGGATATTTCAACCCTTTCAAAAAAAAATAAAAAAAATCTATGACTACAAATGTAAATCAGGCTTATCCTAAGATTCTTTCAGAAAGACTACGCATGAAATTTTGTAAACATTTACTTGGTGTACCCAAAAGAGCAACACATTTTGCCAATCTTTCTTAACTCGGTAGATTCACTCTGTATTTTAACATTGCAAAGTCTATGATCAAATACTAGCACAGGCTTGACAATTTGGGATAATCTTTCCACTACTAGAGGAGCCATATTTAGAGTCAAAATTACTACACGAGTAAAAAAGTCCTTCACAGTATGAATCCTTAATCTTCTTTCTAAAGAATATCAAAGGGGTTAGCAATTTACATTGTTTACTATATGCTGATGATAATGTATTTTTTTGAATTTCAGCAAACAGTATTCATACATAGCTTGTAGCCAGGATAATATTTAAAAGATAGAACTTTATGCTTCAACTCAGCGTGCTGGTCTTTTAAATCTGAGTACATTCATACAATATAAACATATATTAACATAAACATTATTTTCAACAGGTCTGCATATGTATGTGATAGTTGCCGCAGTACATTTAGTTCTACCTTGTAATATTATCCTAGCTACAAAGCTGGCTATAAACTACTAATATTTGATCTTATTCTTAAATTCAAAGCGTGTAGTATTGTAAAATATTTACCTGCATATTATGTAATATTTGCCGAAGTACATTTATTTCTACCTTGTAATATTATCCTGGCTACAAGCCTGTCTATAAACTACTAATATTTTATCTTACTCTTAAATTCAACGCGTGTAGCATGGTAAAATATATACCAACCTTATTCATACTTTCTAGGTTAACACAATGTTCATTGCGACACCATGGATTAAGTTTTTTTTTAATTCTTAACCAATACTTAGAACAAATATCAATGATATACCGCAAGATCGTCATGCAATCGATAAAAAATAAAGACAACACGTTAAAAACACCAGGCATTTGTGGATTTTCATTAATCATGATTCACCAAAAGCCGAATATTTGAAAGCCAATGGTTTATAAAAACTGTAATAGCTGAATAAAAATTAAAGAAGATTGTTCAAAATTGTACGTTCAATAATTTCATCTGCCGACATGATTGCAGGTAATAAAAAGTCGTAAATAAAAAAAAAATCTGAAAGCAAATATTCAACAATTTTATGCCTTAACGTACACTAAAAATATATTAATACTCAACCCTAACATACTATTTGGCTTAATGCGAGTTGATTAGTTTTCAATGTTTCTCCTAAATGATGGTCGTTTGGAACATATCAAAATGTATGTTTGATAATTCTTTAACTTAATTTCTGCATACCATTATCAGAGTAACAAATGAAATAATATTTTTTGTAGTAAACTTTATAGAACAACTGAGTTTATTAACATGGTTATGCATGTGCACAGTACTTTTAAAATAATTTGATAAAAGTTCGTCTAAATATTTGAGTTACGGTCATCTTTCAAAGTTACGACCATCTTTTGTCGGTTACGACCATCATCCAAAATACTATAGTTGACATTACGACCATCACAAGTTAAAGTTACGACCATCATGCTCGAATTTTTGAATGACTATTTTACGAAAATTCGAATAATTTTATGCGTTAAATTTGGTTTCAAAAACAACGCACTCACGATATGGGTATATGACACAAGCGGTTTGACTCAAATGAACCTTTTACTGCACGAAAATTGGAAAAGAAAAACTTATCCCTAGAGTTGTCTCCCATATTCAGATGGTCGTAACTTTTAGTTACGACCATCCGCTTACCACCAGTGGTAATTGCGTGTCGATATCTTGTCAATCGTACGGTTGTTTTATCCGACTAACTAACTTGATACGAAAAATATTCTTACTTTTTTTAAATTACCATGGTCTGTTGTTTTTAAACTGTTGATATTGGAATTAGGTGAAAAGTCAAAGTTGAAATCATAAATAAGTGTTCCGTGAAAATTGTTTTCGAAAATCTAATTTGTTCATAATTCTTTAAAGTAATAAACAAATATATTTTGATCTTCCCTCATCTGATCACCAGCATGGCTAAAGGTATTACTTCCAAAGGTATTGTGAGGGGTGTGAGGTGACACGTCCAGGTATTCAAGCGATTTCCTGTCGGGCTTGCAAGTTCATGCATCGTTTCACTTCTGCAGGTATTGATCAGTGTACACGGCTGATAACTTATAACTTATAACTTTCCATTTTGAACTATCAGATGAATAATATACAACTCTGTCTTACTTGTCATTACTAAACTCATACGCTTGTTTATAAATAACATTTCTGGTGTAAAGAATATAATTCATAAACATATAAATAATACCCAAAAAATAAGATTTGATGAAATTAAAATCTATTTAAATATTTTTTCCAAGGGTGAATTTGGGAAAATGTAATATATAGTCATTGTCAATAGTGAAGGACAGATTGGAACAGACCAGAAATATTGATTTAAAAAAATGTACGCACTTGCCGACGATTCGTTTATACAACTGGATAGAAAGTTACGGCACTATAGCGCAATTTAAAATATATACATGTATACATTGAACATAAAAAACATATATTTTGAATAAATAGGGGTAAAAGTGTTGTAAATAGACTAGTCCACGTATGCCAACAGTATGTAATCATCGAATGTCGATAGACTATTGTATACCAGAAGAAGAAGAGAACCAATTTGATTTAAATACAGGTCGATGTATAACTTTTGCTTTGGTTCATTGAAGCTGTGGACCTAGTAAAATCACAGATTTATATTTCAATAAGATTGTTCTCGAACAAAGGAAGTAATTCGTCATCGCAATTGTTATATATGCCACTGGACGAACACTAATTATCTCCAGGGAATGTGAATATTTTGCTGGGAAACTTTTGAGTATCAAAGTTTCAAATTAATTTCGGGATTTATTTTCTTTCTTGGTATTCAATAACAGAAAAAAGAATAAATTACTTGTTCGCTAAATAGGGATATTCTTGTCAGATAAAAGACTTTTAGTTATATTTAAAAAAAATAGGGAAATATGACATTAAATTGGTTCTGTCTTTTTTTTAAACATCGTTAAAAAGATGTGTGTCTAAGGTGAACGCCACAAGAACCCTGTAATACTAGTACGAGAGTATAGCATGTAAACATTCCTTCTCAATAATATGGTTGTATTGGAAATCTTTTAATACAGATTGACAACTCATTGTCCGATATGCATGTAATATTTGCCACATGACGCCCATAGTTCTTTCTACCATCATCATCTTATTCTGTGATATTGCTGTAAACATCGATGGTTCACACCCAAACAAAATGGGAGTAATGGACCTTCAGAGCTTCTCCGTGTTATACACTTGTGAAATATATAGACGAAATTTCTGTATTGAAATGAATCTACATCTCACAAACAGGATTTTCAAATAACGATTGTGAGTAATCACCTTACAAACCAATATAAACGTATGGCAAGATATAACCATGAAGGAATTTAGTTTTTGTCAGACGCAAGAACTCATCACTATATATATTATAAACGTATACGTATATATATGCATACAGTTTCAAATATTAAGAACAAGCGGTCGATGTCGATAGTCTGTTTTCTAACTGTTCAGAGTTAGACATGTCACTTGTTCATTCTTGGAAGCCTTCATATTCCCCGTCTAACGATGGGAACTCTTTCTGATTGTGTTGACTATAAATGCTTGTATGGTAATTCTGTCGTTTATCTGTACAAGCGGTTGCATTTCCTCTCCTTTCCCAACAAACAAACGAACGAAACGCCACTAGTCTGATTTCTCTGGAGCTCATCCTCAATGGCGCTTATACGTCAGGAAACTTACATGTATACTAATAATAGTCCGGCCGATTGGTGCAGATATAGAGCAGAATTGCTCACTTGATGAGGAAAGCATGAAACTTTGCATAGTAGTTCTTGGTTATATATCCTTTGATTTCAGCTATGGACCCACTCTGAAAAATCCAATATGGCTGCCATTTTCAAGATGGCGGAAAAACGGTATAAAATTCAAGATTGTCCTAAAAGTATTCTATATAATTTCGGAAATTAAAGAAATGATTCTTTAAAAATGGACTTCATGTTCTTGAATTTGTTATCAATTAATTCAAAAGTATAAAACAAATAATTTGGGTATTTCTATAACACATAAGTTGCAAATATAGCTGCATATACAAAAACAAATAGTGAAATTCAAAATGTTAATCAGTATCATAATGTTACATGTTATTGTAATTGTTCTTTAAACGCTTTCAGTTTTAATGGTTGGAATGAAATAGGTTGAAACGAGTCGATTGACGTTAATATAGGTCGGATAAATGTGATGGAATAGTAGGTAACTCATTTGAACTTTGAGGCAGTGCCGAGGGCACCTTGTCTCGTGTCTCTTCAATGCCACGTCTTACGTCACTTATCGCGTTTGCATCTGCCGTACTCGACGGGGATGATGTGCGTAAGAAGACACATACGCCTTTTGCTGGTATCCTTGATTAGTACTAGAGGTTTATAGTATGTTCTTAAATGGAGATTGTTGTTGAATAATTTGAACTGTCTCATGCAGGGCCAAGGGCCCTGACATAGGACTTTTGACTTAAGGCGTATGTGTCTTCTTACGCACACTAACCATCTACTATGAGTCAATAATATTTGGTTTAGATCAGCACACCATTACAGAAACAATTAGCTGCAAATGAATTCTATCAAGTTTTTCCAATGTTGAATGCAGTGCCTACTTACGGTATCATCCCCGTCGAGTCAATGGCAAATTCCACATTTATCACTCCAATTATGACAACCTCGTCCGCTTCTGGAGCTCTAATATGCTTCCCATAACATTAAGTTGGCTCTATTGACCGATCCAGGAAAGGGCAGAGGAAAGAAAAAGACACGGTTTATGGTTCATGCGAACTACAATTGTGGAAAGACCCACGGCATGGATTTTGATGTGTACTTTTGTTAAACTTGCGTTGTACTTGCTAAGGTCAAATTTTGGCTTAGATGATGTGTCCATTGCAGTAAGTATTAACTTCTTTATTTTGATTGTCCACTGATTCATTCACAACAGATGCCAGTTGTTGGAAGGTACCCTGCTGTTCAAATGCACTTTGAAATAGAACTGTGTCTCCTTCCTCAGTTGTTGTCAGCTTGTCCATTCGTCTCACCACAACATTGAATATCTTATTGGTCTGACCATCAATTCCGCCAAGCAATTATTATTAGCCTTGTGGTCTATCCTGTCTTCAGACTGCTGAAGTTGCTGAGATATTGCTTTCACCTGTTTGTTATTGATATTCATTGCCACTTTCTGTTCAGCTTGAAACGTAATGAGACCAACACATATTTTATATATTCGCGCTTCGCTCTACATTTATATTGCGGTAAATATCAACTGTTCTTTTAGCATTTCATTTTCTATCTGTTAAATATTCTTGGTACAATTGTTTAATAGTCATTTCTGAGCTGTCCTCTGTTAAAGCGTCTTCAGCTGTGGGTTTCTCAATATCACCAAGTGATTTAGTTTCATCCATTTCAATGTTCTTGTCCTTATGGTCCTCAATTCCTGCCATTTCACTGATATGTGTTTAACTGATTCTCAATTCAGTTTAATGTCTCAAATTGCAAAATATTGCGACCAAGAGATAAGATAGGCACTGAATAATATCTTAAGGCAGATAAATCCAAAATTACAGCTTTTATGTGTGACCCAAGACAACAAATAGTGCAGCTTTTAATGAAAGCTACTACTGCAGCTTTTTATGAAAGCTACTACTTTGTGTATGAAATGACAAGCAAGGCAAAATCAGAAAGGACAGAACTGGGACAGATACCAAATGACACTATACATCAATAAAATGCTTATATTCAGGTCAATTCTCAATAATGAATATTTGCTTATTTTTCAAGGCGGCCATTTTGAAAATAGCCGCCATTTTGTATTTCAAAAATAGAACAAAACAAAATCTTGCTAAGTACACCAAGTCATTCAAATATGTTGATTTTTGTGCACCCAGCACCAAATCCACTGTGGTTTGTGCAATACTGGAAAATATTTTAGAACGTACGGCAGCCATCTTGAAATAGGCCGCCATATTGAATTTGAGGATGGGTCCATAGCTAATATTGCTCAGTACACAAAAATGTACCATCATGCAAAAATTGGTGCTTTCCTCATTATTTGAGCAATTTTTTCACCGATCGGCCGGACTATAATGATTGTTTCAAGAACAACGATGTATGGACGAACTATTATAAATTCGTCAATATCAGTTATGCATGACTAAAATATAACTTTTATTACAACTACTGTATTACTTATTTGGATTAATGACGGCTATCATGTTCAACATTGCACAAATATTATCATAGAATTTAAAAAAAAATCCTCAAAAATCCTCAAAAGAAATAATGCCTTAGCTTAGATAATTGATATTCTTTTCACAAAAAGTTCGTGTAAATGATTGTCAAATGAATTTAATTATGTAAGAATAAAATGTTAAAAAGAAACTAAAAAAAAATCATGCATGTTGTATGTTGTATTTTTTTGTCAATTAAAAACTTTAAAATTGCAATAGTTTTATTAGCATTTAAACACAGCCAGATTTGAATACAAGTTAAGAAATTCTGGTAAAGTCAATGATATCAAACAGATGTACAATGGTATATCAAATTGGGTAATATTGCATTTAGTTTTTATAAAAGATTAAAACTACTATTTTTTGCTTCATATTTGAATCTTTACGCCAATTGCCGCTAAGAAAGTAATCAAAAATTGTTTCCTTTTATTTTTATACACTTTCGGAATTACGAATCTGAATTTTATTTTCAATTAATTTACACAATTCAATTATTGTATCTTTATTCTCATCGTGTATTAAATCTTAGTGTATTAACATCGTGACAGCATACTCTTTCTAATCCTTTCTGTTTATCCTTTCCAAATAACAACATTTATACCTGTGTACGCTTGAACTCACACCTGGAACGGGGACCCAATTATTTGCCCCATTGGAACGCATTGAAAATCATAGTAAATACATAGGGTCCTGTTCAATAAATAATTTTGATAGCCACCTTGGGACTTCTGGTTCATGTTAGGCATTCATTTTGAAGTGTCTAAGTACAATCTCAGTGCCTCATGACCGGCATTCCGTTGCAAAATTTTGTTTTTATTGACAACAGGGTCAGTCTGTCTACTTCCGGGAAAGAATAAAGGCTAGAATTTAGGCAATTTACTCTATGTACTGACGCCAGATTACATTTAAATCAATCAAAATTTTTACAGAAATTCAAACTAGAAAGCCTACCCTTTCAAATAAATCTACATTCAGTTACAGAACTAGTGAAATAATAGCACTACACAATTTATAACAAAAGTTATATATTTTTTTTAAGAACTACATTCGTGGGTACCGGACTGGTTGCCCTAACTGGGATCCTATTCCTGTCAGACTTTATTTTTTTCCCCAGACTTAAAACTGCTCTTTTAAAATAAAGATATACATCTCAGTAGTTATTATGCAAAGTTTCAAAAAAATTTATCAAACAGTTACAGAATTATAGATCCTTATCTATAACATCTCAAATACCAGAAAATTGATCGGAGAAAATCTTAAATTCATGAAGAAAATATGCTAAAAATCATCAAAACTTTTTTATTTCAAGAGATATTTACATTCTGTAAATTGCATAAGATAGATAAATTCATTCTTTGTATGGAAATCTAGTTGAAACCAAAATTTGTTTAAAAATAAATTAAAAATATTATTTTTTTCAATTAAAATAAAAAAATCTTCCGTTTTAAAGAATTACATATGCAAAACAAGCATACCCCATAACAAGGGTATAAAATATGAGACAAAGTCTTCAAATAGTCTGCTAAGTTCATTTAAAATACAATATAAGAGGCTAGATGCAGAGAAGTTCTCACTTGTAGCTAAAACCAGTCAAACAGCACCTCCTATAGTTCAACAGATGTGGAGGGCAATCCTTGATCTTCCTGACCGCTTAATGCTACTGTGCGTTGTTGTACTTTTAACTGGTCTGAATGTCCCACTAGTTCATATGTGTGTTCTCGTGGACACTGAGACTCTTGGTGGCTGAGATCCATATACTTTAGTCCAAGTTCACCAACCTGAATATAGATAACAAAGACAAGTTATTAATGCAGGAACTTTTAAAAATGAAACTTAGGAAAGAAGCATCAATGAAAATGAAATTCAAACAGTGAAACTATTAAAAGAGCACTAAGTGTTTCCTTAACCAGAAGCTGATGTTCAAAAGTTCTAAAACCAAGGAAGATATAGCCCCATTCATCTACTGCTGAAATAGATACAGATAAAATTAACGGTCCTTTTAAGGACCATCAAAATCTTTAAAAGGGAGTCTAAAATTGTTGTACACTTCAGTTTAAATTGCTTTAATAAGCTATATTATAGCTCTACCCCTTAAATATCTTCCAAAAAATGTAAAATTAGAGAGTGCCTGGCAAGTGTTTCTGAGTTTACACAATAATATGTGGTTATGTGTGTAATGCGGCTCTAAATAAATGTGAGCTGGATTCGCACATAACTTTCATAGCTGAACCGTGGCACTTAAATGATTTATTTAATAGCCACAATTTATCAAAAACTTATTAATTTAAGACCTAAAACTGAAACTATGGGATTTTTTTCTTTTTTCAGGTCCCATAAATAAGACACTAGAAAGAAATAAGCCCATATTTTCCATCTTTCACTGTCCCCTGATCCCATATAACACATTTATTATTTCTTTCCCTGTGGCTCTTTCTAATACTGTTTGCTGATATTTTTCAAAAATCCCTCCATTTTAACTTACAAGTGTAGGAATACATAATACAGACAAAATGACCTTTCTGTGCCCTTTTTTTAAACTTTAAATTGAAAAACAAACTTTTTTAAATTTCATAAATTTAAATTTCAATTTAATTAAAAAAGTTTAATTCAAATTTTAAAAATAATTACATCATTGCTTTCCTTATTGAATTTTGAAGCCTGTAGCCAAATTTCATCCATGAAACTTCAAAAATGAGCTTACAATTGCAGATTGAAGTGTTCAAAACATGCTCTCTGACAGGAACGGGGACCCAATTATTTGCCCCATTGGAACGCATTGAAAATCATAGTAAATACATAGGGTCCTGTTCAATAAATAATTTTGATAGCCACCTTGGGACTTCTGGTTCATGTTAGGCATTCATTTTGAAGTGTCTAAGTACAATCTCAGTGCCTCATGACCGGCATTCCGTTGCAAAATTTTGTTTTTATTGACAACAGGGTCAGTCTGTCTACTTCCGGGAAAGAATAAAGGCTAGAATTTAGGCAATTTACTCTATGTACTGACGCCAGATTACATTTAAATCAATCAAAATTTTTACAGAAATTCAAACTAGAAAGCCTACCCTTTCAAATAAATCTACATTCAGTTACAGAACTAGTGAAATAATAGCACTACACAATTTATAACAAAAGTTATATATTTTTTTTAAGAACTACATTCGTGGGTATCGGACTGGTTGCCCTAACTGGGATCCTATTCCTGTCAGACTTTATTTTTTTCCCCAGACTTAAAACTGCTCTTTTAAAATAAAGATATACATCTCAGTAGTTATTATGCAAAGTTTCAAAAAAATTTATCAAACAGTTACAGAATTATAGATCCTTATCTATAACATCTCAAATACCAGAAAATTGATCGGAGAAAATCTTAAATTCATGAAGAAAATATGCTAAAAATCATCAAAACTTTTTTATTTCAAGAGATATTTACATTCTGTAAATTGCATAAGATAGATAAATTCATTCTTTGTATGGAAATCTAGTTGAAACCAAAATTTGTTTAAAAATAAATTAAAAATATTATTTTTTTCAATTAAAATAAAAAAATCTTCCGTTTTAAAGAATTACATATGCAAAACAAGCATACCCCATAACAAGGGTATAAAATATGAGACAAAGTCTTCAAATAGTCTGCTAAGTTCATTTAAAATACAATATAAGAGGCTAGATGAAGAGAAGTTCTCACTTGTAGCTAAAACCAGTCAAACAGCACCTCCTATAGTTCAACAGATGTGGAGGGCAATCCTTGATCTTCCTGACCGCTTAATGCTACTGTGCGTTGTTGTACTTTTAACTGGTCTGAATGTCCCACTAGTTCATATGTGTGTTCTCGTGGACACTGAGACTCTTGGTGGCTGAGATCCATATACTTTAGTCCAAGTTCACCAACCTGAATATAGATAACAAAGACAAGTTATTAATGCAGGAACTTTTAAAAATGAAACTTAGGAAAGAAGCATCAATGAAAATGAAATTCAAACAGTGAAACTATTAAAAGAGCACTAAGTGTTTCCTTAACCAGAAGCTGATGTTCAAAAGTTCTAAAACCAAGGAAGATATAGCCCCATTCATCTACTGCTGAAATAGATACAGATAAAATTAACGGTCCTTTTAAGGACCATCAAAATCTTTAAAAGGGAGTCTAAAATTGTTGTACACTTCAGTTTAAATTGCTTTAATAAGCTATATTATAGCTCTACCCCTTAAATATCTTCCAAAAAATGTAAAATTAGAGAGTGCCTGGCAAGTGTTTCTGAGTTTACACAATAATATGTGGTTATGTGTGTAATGCGGCTCTAAATAAATGTGAGCTGGATTCGCACATAACTTTCATAGCTGAACCGTGGCACTTAAATGATTTATTTAATAGCCACAATTTATCAAAAACTTATTAATTTAAGACCTAAAACTGAAACTATGGGATTTTTTTCTTTTTTCAGGTCCCATAAATAAGACACTAGAAAGAAATAAGCCCATATTTTCCATCTTTCACTGTCCCCTGATCCCATATAACACATTTATTATTTCTTTCCCTGTGGCTCTTTCTAATACTGTTTGCTGATATTTTTCAAAAATCCCTCCATTTTAACTTACAAGTGTAGGAATACATAATACAGACAAAATGACCTTTCTGTGCCCTTTTTTTAAACTTTAAATTGAAAAACAAACTTTTTTAAATTTCATAAATTTAAATTTCAATTTAATTAAAAAAGTTTAATTCAAATTTTAAAAATAATTACATCATTGCTTTCCTTATTGAATTTTGAAGCCTGTAGCCAAATTTCATCCATGAAACTTCAAAAATGAGCTTACAATTGCAGATTGAAGTGTTCAAAACATGCTCTCTGTCAGACTTTATTTTTTTCCCCAGACTTAAAACTGCTCTTTTAAAATAAAGATATACATCTCAGTAGTTATTATGCAAAGTTTCAAAAAAATTTATCAAACAGTTACAGAATTATAGATCCTTATCTATAACATCTCAAATACCAGAAAATTGATCGGAGAAAATCTTAAATTCATGAAGAAAATATGCTAAAAATCATCAAAACTTTTTTATTTCAAGAGATATTTACATTCTGTAAATTGCATAAGATAGATAAATTCATTCTTTGTATGGAAATCTAGTTGAAACCAAAATTTGTTTAAAAATAAATTAAAAATATTATTTTTTTCAATTAAAATAAAAAAATCTTCCGTTTTAAAGAATTACATATGCAAAACAAGCATACCCCATAACAAGGGTATAAAATATGAGACAAAGTCTTCAAATAGTCTGCTAAGTTCATTTAAAATACAATATAAGAGGCTAGATGCAGAGAAGTTCTCACTTGTAGCTAAAACCAGTCAAACAGCACCTCCTATAGTTCAACAGATGTGGAGGGCAATCCTTGATCTTCCTGACCGCTTAATGCTACTGTGCGTTGTTGTACTTTTAACTGGTCTGAATGTCCCACTAGTTCATATGTGTGTTCTCGTGGACACTGAGACTCTTGGTGGCTGAGATCCATATACTTTAGTCCAAGTTCACCAACCTGAATATAGATAACAAAGACAAGTTATTAATGCAGGAACTTTTAAAAATGAAACTTAGGAAAGAAGCATCAATGAAAATGAAATTCAAACAGTGAAACTATTAAAAGAGCACTAAGTGTTTCCTTAACCAGAAGCTGATGTTCAAAAGTTCTAAAACCAAGGAAGATATAGCCCCATTCATCTACTGCTGAAATAGATACAGATAAAATTAACGGTCCTTTTAAGGACCATCAAAATCTTTAAAAGGGAGTCTAAAATTGTTGTACACTTCAGTTTAAATTGCTTTAATAAGCTATATTATAGCTCTACCCCTTAAATATCTTCCAAAAAATGTAAAATTAGAGAGTGCCTGGCAAGTGTTTCTGAGTTTACACAATAATATGTGGTTATGTGTGTAATGCGGCTCTAAATAAATGTGAGCTGGATTCGCACATAACTTTCATAGCTGAACCGTGGCACTTAAATGATTTATTTAATAGCCACAATTTATCAAAAACTTATTAATTTAAGACCTAAAACTGAAACTATGGGATTTTTTTCTTTTTTCAGGTCCCATAAATAAGACACTAGAAAGAAATAAGCCCATATTTTCCATCTTTCACTGTCCCCTGATCCCATATAACACATTTATTATTTCTTTCCCTGTGGCTCTTTCTAATACTGTTTGCTGATATTTTTCAAAAATCCCTCCATTTTAACTTACAAGTGTAGGAATACATAATACAGACAAAATGACCTTTCTGTGCCCTTTTTTTAAACTTTAAATTGAAAAACAAACTTTTTTAAATTTCATAAATTTAAATTTCAATTTAATTAAAAAAGTTTAATTCAAATTTTAAAAATAATTACATCATTGCTTTCCTTATTGAATTTTGAAGCCTGTAGCCAAATTTCATCCATGAAACTTCAAAAATGAGCTTACAATTGCAGATTGAAGTGTTCAAAACATGCTCTCTGACAGGAACGGGGACCCAATTATTTGCCCCATTGGAACGCATTGAAAATCATAGTAAATACATAGGGTCCTGTTCAATAAATAATTTTGATAGCCACCTTGGGACTTCTGGTTCATGTTAGGCATTCATTTTGAAGTGTCTAAGTACAATCTCAGTGCCTCATGACCGGCATTCCGTTGCAAAATTTTGTTTTTATTGACAACAGGGTCAGTCTGTCTACTTCCGGGAAAGAATAAAGGCTAGAATTTAGGCAATTTACTCTATGTACTGACGCCAGATTACATTTAAATCAATCAAAATTTTTACAGAAATTCAAACTAGAAAGCCTACCCTTTCAAATAAATCTACATTCAGTTACAGAACTAGTGAAATAATAGCACTACACAATTTATAACAAAAGTTATATATTTTTTTTAAGAACTACATTCGTGGGTACCGGACTGGTTGCCCTAACTGGGATCCTATTCCTGTCAGACTTTATTTTTTTCCCCAGACTTAAAACTGCTCTTTTAAAATAAAGATATACATCTCAGTAGTTATTATGCAAAGTTTCAAAAAAATTTATCAAACAGTTACAGAATTATAGATCCTTATCTATAACATCTCAAATACCAGAAAATTGATCGGAGAAAATCTTAAATTCATGAAGAAAATATGCTAAAAATCATCAAAACTTTTTTATTTCAAGAGATATTTACATTCTGTAAATTGCATAAGATAGATAAATTCATTCTTTGTATGGAAATCTAGTTGAAACCAAAATTTGTTTAAAAATAAATTAAAAATATTATTTTTTTCAATTAAAATAAAAAAATCTTCCGTTTTAAAGAATTACATATGCAAAACAAGCATACCCCATAACAAGGGTATAAAATATGAGACAAAGTCTTCAAATAGTCTGCTAAGTTCATTTAAAATACAATATAAGAGGCTAGATGCAGAGAAGTTCTCACTTGTAGCTAAAACCAGTCAAACAGCACCTCCTATAGTTCAACAGATGTGGAGGGCAATCCTTGATCTTCCTGACCGCTTAATGCTACTGTGCGTTGTTGTACTTTTAACTGGTCTGAATGTCCCACTAGTTCATATGTGTGTTCTCGTGGACACTGAGACTCTTGGTGGCTGAGATCCATATACTTTAGTCCAAGTTCACCAACCTGAATATAGATAACAAAGACAAGTTATTAATGCAGGAACTTTTAAAAATGAAACTTAGGAAAGAAGCATCAATGAAAATGAAATTCAAACAGTGAAACTATTAAAAGAGCACTAAGTGTTTCCTTAACCAGAAGCTGATGTTCAAAAGTTCTAAAACCAAGGAAGATATAGCCCCATTCATCTACTGCTGAAATAGATACAGATAAAATTAACGGTCCTTTTAAGGACCATCAAAATCTTTAAAAGGGAGTCTAAAATTGTTGTACACTTCAGTTTAAATTGCTTTAATAAGCTATATTATAGCTCTACCCCTTAAATATCTTCCAAAAAATGTAAAATTAGAGAGTGCCTGGCAAGTGTTTCTGAGTTTACACAATAATATGTGGTTATGTGTGTAATGCGGCTCTAAATAAATGTGAGCTGGATTCGCACATAACTTTCATAGCTGAACCGTGGCACTTAAATGATTTATTTAATAGCCACAATTTATCAAAAACTTATTAATTTAAGACCTAAAACTGAAACTATGGGATTTTTTTCTTTTTTCAGGTCCCATAAATAAGACACTAGAAAGAAATAAGCCCATATTTTCCATCTTTCACTGTCCCCTGATCCCATATAACACATTTATTATTTCTTTCCCTGTGGCTCTTTCTAATACTGTTTGCTGATATTTTTCAAAAATCCCTCCATTTTAACTTACAAGTGTAGGAATACATAATACAGACAAAATGACCTTTCTGTGCCCTTTTTTTAAACTTTAAATTGAAAAACAAACTTTTTTAAATTTCATAAATTTAAATTTCAATTTAATTAAAAAAGTTTAATTCAAATTTTAAAAATAATTACATCATTGCTTTCCTTATTGAATTTTGAAGCCTGTAGCCAAATTTCATCCATGAAACTTCAAAAATGAGCTTACAATTGCAGATTGAAGTGTTCAAAACATGCTCTCTGTCAGACTTTATTTTTTTCCCCAGACTTAAAACTGCTCTTTTAAAATAAAGATATACATCTCAGTAGTTATTATGCAAAGTTTCAAAAAAATTTATCAAACAGTTACAGAATTATAGATCCTTATCTATAACATCTCAAATACCAGAAAATTGATCGGAGAAAATCTTAAATTCATGAAGAAAATATGCTAAAAATCATCAAAACTTTTTTATTTCAAGAGATATTTACATTCTGTAAATTGCATAAGATAGATAAATTCATTCTTTGTATGGAAATCTAGTTGAAACCAAAATTTGTTTAAAAATAAATTAAAAATATTATTTTTTTCAATTAAAATAAAAAAATCTTCCGTTTTAAAGAATTACATATGCAAAACAAGCATACCCCATAACAAGGGTATAAAATATGAGACAAAGTCTTCAAATAGTCTGCTAAGTTCATTTAAAATACAATATAAGAGGCTAGATGCAGAGAAGTTCTCACTTGTAGCTAAAACCAGTCAAACAGCACCTCCTATAGTTCAACAGATGTGGAGGGCAATCCTTGATCTTCCTGACCGCTTAATGCTACTGTGCGTTGTTGTACTTTTAACTGGTCTGAATGTCCCACTAGTTCATATGTGTGTTCTCGTGGACACTGAGACTCTTGGTGGCTGAGATCCATATACTTTAGTCCAAGTTCACCAACCTGAATATAGATAACAAAGACAAGTTATTAATGCAGGAACTTTTAAAAATGAAACTTAGGAAAGAAGCATCAATGAAAATGAAATTCAAACAGTGAAACTATTAAAAGAGCACTAAGTGTTTCCTTAACCAGAAGCTGATGTTCAAAAGTTCTAAAACCAAGGAAGATATAGCCCCATTCATCTACTGCTGAAATAGATACAGATAAAATTAACGGTCCTTTTAAGGACCATCAAAATCTTTAAAAGGGAGTCTAAAATTGTTGTACACTTCAGTTTAAATTGCTTTAATAAGCTATATTATAGCTCTACCCCTTAAATATCTTCCAAAAAATGTAAAATTAGAGAGTGCCTGGCAAGTGTTTCTGAGTTTACACAATAATATGTGGTTATGTGTGTAATGCGGCTCTAAATAAATGTGAGCTGGATTCGCACATAACTTTCATAGCTGAACCGTGGCACTTAAATGATTTATTTAATAGCCACAATTTATCAAAAACTTATTAATTTAAGACCTAAAACTGAAACTATGGGATTTTTTTCTTTTTTCAGGTCCCATAAATAAGACACTAGAAAGAAATAAGCCCATATTTTCCATCTTTCACTGTCCCCTGATCCCATATAACACATTTATTATTTCTTTCCCTGTGGCTCTTTCTAATACTGTTTGCTGATATTTTTCAAAAATCCCTCCATTTTAACTTACAAGTGTAGGAATACATAATACAGACAAAATGACCTTTCTGTGCCCTTTTTTTAAACTTTAAATTGAAAAACAAACTTTTTTAAATTTCATAAATTTAAATTTCAATTTAATTAAAAAAGTTTAATTCAAATTTTAAAAATAATTACATCATTGCTTTCCTTATTGAATTTTGAAGCCTGTAGCCAAATTTCATCCATGAAACTTCAAAAATGAGCTTACAATTGCAGATTGAAGTGTTCAAAACATGCTCTCTGACAGACTTTATTTTTTTCCCAAGACTTAAAACTGCTCTTTTAAAATAAAGATATACATCTCAGTAGTTATTATGCAAAGTTTCAAAAAAATTTATCAAACAGTTACAGAATTATAGATCCTTATCTATAACATCTCAAATACCAGAAAATTGATCGGAGAAAATCTTAAATTCATGAAGAAAATATGCTAAAAATCATCAAAACTTTTTTATTTCAAGAGATATTTACATTCTGTAAATTGCATAAGATAGATAAATTCATTCTTTGTATGGAAATCTAGTTGAAACCAAAATTTGTTTAAAAATAAATTAAAAATATTATTTTTTTCAATTAAAATAAAAAAATCTTCCGTTTTAAAGAATTACATATGCAAAACAAGCATACCCCATAACAAGGGTATAAAATATGAGACAAAGTCTTCAAATAGTCTGCTAAGTTCATTTAAAATACAATATAAGAGGCTAGATGCAGAGAAGTTCTCACTTGTAGCTAAAACCAGTCAAACAGCACCTCCTATAGTTCAACAGATGTGGAGGGCAATCCTTGATCTTCCTGACCGCTTAATGCTACTGTGCGTTGTTGTACTTTTAACTGGTCTGAATGTCCCACTAGTTCATATGTGTGTTCTCGTGGACACTGAGACTCTTGGTGGCTGAGATCCATATACTTTAGTCCAAGTTCACCAACCTGAATATAGATAACAAAGACAAGTTATTAATGCAGGAACTTTTAAAAATGAAACTTAGGAAAGAAGCATCAATGAAAATGAAATTCAAACAGTGAAACTATTAAAAGAGCACTAAGTGTTTCCTTAACCAGAAGCTGATGTTCAAAAGTTCTAAAACCAAGGAAGATATAGCCCCATTCATCTACTGCTGAAATAGATACAGATAAAATTAACGGTCCTTTTAAGGACCATCAAAATCTTTAAAAGGGAGTCTAAAATTGTTGTACACTTCAGTTTAAATTGCTTTAATAAGCTATATTATAGCTCTACCCCTTAAATATCTTCCAAAAAATGTAAAATTAGAGAGTGCCTGGCAAGTGTTTCTGAGTTTACACAATAATATGTGGTTATGTGTGTAATGCGGCTCTAAATAAATGTGAGCTGGATTCGCACATAACTTTCATAGCTGAACCGTGGCACTTAAATGATTTATTTAATAGCCACAATTTATCAAAAACTTATTAATTTAAGACCTAAAACTGAAACTATGGGATTTTTTTCTTTTTTCAGGTCCCATAAATAAGACACTAGAAAGAAATAAGCCCATATTTTCCATCTTTCACTGTCCCCTGATCCCATATAACACATTTATTATTTCTTTCCCTGTGGCTCTTTCTAATACTGTTTGCTGATATTTTTCAAAAATCCCTCCATTTTAACTTACAAGTGTAGGAATACATAATACAGACAAAATGACCTTTCTGTGCCCTTTTTTTAAACTTTAAATTGAAAAACAAACTTTTTTAAATTTCATAAATTTAAATTTCAATTTAATTAAAAAAGTTTAATTCAAATTTTAAAAATAATTACATCATTGCTTTCCTTATTGAATTTTGAAGCCTGTAGCCAAATTTCATCCATGAAACTTCAAAAATGAGCTTACAATTGCAGATTGAAGTGTTCAAAACATGCTCTCTGTCAGACTTTATTTTTTTCCCCAGACTTAAAACTGCTCTTTTAAAATAAAGATATACATCTCAGTAGTTATTATGCAAAGTTTCAAAAAAATTTATCAAACAGTTACAGAATTATAGATCCTTATCTATAACATCTCAAATACCAGAAAATTGATCGGAGAAAATCTTAAATTCATGAAGAAAATATGCTAAAAATCATCAAAACTTTTTTATTTCAAGAGATATTTACATTCTGTAAATTGCATAAGATAGATAAATTCATTCTTTGTATGGAAATCTAGTTGAAACCAAAATTTGTTTAAAAATAAATTAAAAATATTATTTTTTTCAATTAAAATAAAAAAATCTTCCGTTTTAAAGAATTACATATGCAAAACAAGCATACCCCATAACAAGGGTATAAAATATGAGACAAAGTCTTCAAATAGTCTGCTAAGTTCATTTAAAATACAATATAAGAGGCTAGATGCAGAGAAGTTCTCACTTGTAGCTAAAACCAGTCAAACAGCACCTCCTATAGTTCAACAGATGTGGAGGGCAATCCTTGATCTTCCTGACCGCTTAATGCTACTGTGCGTTGTTGTACTTTTAACTGGTCTGAATGTCCCACTAGTTCATATGTGTGTTCTCGTGGACACTGAGACTCTTGGTGGCTGAGATCCATATACTTTAGTCCAAGTTCACCAACCTGAATATAGATAACAAAGACAAGTTATTAATGCAGGAACTTTTAAAAATGAAACTTAGGAAAGAAGCATCAATGAAAATGAAATTCAAACAGTGAAACTATTAAAAGAGCACTAAGTGTTTCCTTAACCAGAAGCTGATGTTCAAAAGTTCTAAAACCAAGGAAGATATAGCCCCATTCATCTACTGCTGAAATAGATACAGATAAAATTAACGGTCCTTTTAAGGACCATCAAAATCTTTAAAAGGGAGTCTAAAATTGTTGTACACTTCAGTTTAAATTGCTTTAATAAGCTATATTATAGCTCTACCCCTTAAATATCTTCCAAAAAATGTAAAATTAGAGAGTGCCTGGCAAGTGTTTCTGAGTTTACACAATAATATGTGGTTATGTGTGTAATGCGGCTCTAAATAAATGTGAGCTGGATTCGCACATAACTTTCATAGCTGAACCGTGGCACTTAAATGATTTATTTAATAGCCACAATTTATCAAAAACTTATTAATTTAAGACCTAAAACTGAAACTATGGGATTTTTTTCTTTTTTCAGGTCCCATAAATAAGACACTAGAAAGAAATAAGCCCATATTTTCCATCTTTCACTGTCCCCTGATCCCATATAACACATTTATTATTTCTTTCCCTGTGGCTCTTTCTAATACTGTTTGCTGATATTTTTCAAAAATCCCTCCATTTTAACTTACAAGTGTAGGAATACATAATACAGACAAAATGACCTTTCTGTGCCCTTTTTTTAAACTTTAAATTGAAAAACAAACTTTTTTAAATTTCATAAATTTAAATTTCAATTTAATTAAAAAAGTTTAATTCAAATTTTAAAAATAATTACATCATTGCTTTCCTTATTGAATTTTGAAGCCTGTAGCCAAATTTCATCCATGAAACTTCAAAAATGAGCTTACAATTGCAGATTGAAGTGTTCAAAACATGCTCTCTGACAGGAACGGGGACCCAATTATTTGCCCCATTGGAACGCATTGAAAATCATAGTAAATACATAGGGTCCTGTTCAATAAATAATTTTGATAGCCACCTTGGGACTTCTGGTTCATGTTAGGCATTCATTTTGAAGTGTCTAAGTACAATCTCAGTGCCTCATGACCGGCATTCCGTTGCAAAATTTTGTTTTTATTGACAACAGGGTCAGTCTGTCTACTTCCGGGAAAGAATAAAGGCTAGAATTTAGGCAATTTACTCTATGTACTGACGCCAGATTACATTTAAATCAATCAAAATTTTTACAGAAATTCAAACTAGAAAGCCTACCCTTTCAAATAAATCTACATTCAGTTACAGAACTAGTGAAATAATAGCACTACACAATTTATAACAAAAGTTATATATTTTTTTTAAGAACTACATTCGTGGGTACCGGACTGGTTGCCCTAACTGGGATCCTATTCCTGTCAGACTTTATTTTTTTCCCCAGACTTAAAACTGCTCTTTTAAAATAAAGATATACATCTCAGTAGTTATTATGCAAAGTTTCAAAAAAATTTATCAAACAGTTACAGAATTATAGATCCTTATCTATAACATCTCAAATACCAGAAAATTGATCGGAGAAAATCTTAAATTCATGAAGAAAATATGCTAAAAATCATCAAAACTTTTTTATTTCAAGAGATATTTACATTCTGTAAATTGCATAAGATAGATAAATTCATTCTTTGTATGGAAATCTAGTTGAAACCAAAATTTGTTTAAAAATAAATTAAAAATATTATTTTTTTCAATTAAAATAAAAAAATCTTCCGTTTTAAAGAATTACATATGCAAAACAAGCATACCCCATAACAAGGGTATAAAATATGAGACAAAGTCTTCAAATAGTCTGCTAAGTTCATTTAAAATACAATATAAGAGGCTAGATGCAGAGAAGTTCTCACTTGTAGCTAAAACCAGTCAAACAGCACCTCCTATAGTTCAACAGATGTGGAGGGCAATCCTTGATCTTCCTGACCGCTTAATGCTACTGTGCGTTGTTGTACTTTTAACTGGTCTGAATGTCCCACTAGTTCATATGTGTGTTCTCGTGGACACTGAGACTCTTGGTGGCTGAGATCCATATACTTTAGTCCAAGTTCACCAACCTGAATATAGATAACAAAGACAAGTTATTAATGCAGGAACTTTTAAAAATGAAACTTAGGAAAGAAGCATCAATGAAAATGAAATTCAAACAGTGAAACTATTAAAAGAGCACTAAGTGTTTCCTTAACCAGAAGCTGATGTTCAAAAGTTCTAAAACCAAGGAAGATATAGCCCCATTCATCTACTGCTGAAATAGATACAGATAAAATTAACGGTCCTTTTAAGGACCATCAAAATCTTTAAAAGGGAGTCTAAAATTGTTGTACACTTCAGTTTAAATTGCTTTAATAAGCTATATTATAGCTCTACCCCTTAAATATCTTCCAAAAAATGTAAAATTAGAGAGTGCCTGGCAAGTGTTTCTGAGTTTACACAATAATATGTGGTTATGTGTGTAATGCGGCTCTAAATAAATGTGAGCTGGATTCGCACATAACTTTCATAGCTGAACCGTGGCACTTAAATGATTTATTTAATAGCCACAATTTATCAAAAACTTATTAATTTAAGACCTAAAACTGAAACTATGGGATTTTTTTCTTTTTTCAGGTCCCATAAATAAGACACTAGAAAGAAATAAGCCCATATTTTCCATCTTTCACTGTCCCCTGATCCCATATAACACATTTATTATTTCTTTCCCTGTGGCTCTTTCTAATACTGTTTGCTGATATTTTTCAAAAATCCCTCCATTTTAACTTACAAGTGTAGGAATACATAATACAGACAAAATGACCTTTCTGTGCCCTTTTTTTAAACTTTAAATTGAAAAACAAACTTTTTTAAATTTCATAAATTTAAATTTCAATTTAATTAAAAAAGTTTAATTCAAATTTTAAAAATAATTACATCATTGCTTTCCTTATTGAATTTTGAAGCCTGTAGCCAAATTTCATCCATGAAACTTCAAAAATGAGCTTACAATTGCAGATTGAAGTGTTCAAAACATGCTCTCTGACAGGAACGGGGACCCAATTATTTGCCCCATTGGAACGCATTGAAAATCATAGTAAATACATAGGGTCCTGTTCAATAAATAATTTTGATAGCCACCTTGGGACTTCTGGTTCATGTTAGGCATTCATTTTGAAGTGTCTAAGTACAATCTCAGTGCCTCATGACCGGCATTCCGTTGCAAAATTTTGTTTTTATTGACAACAGGGTCAGTCTGTCTACTTCCGGGAAAGAATAAAGGCTAGAATTTAGGCAATTTACTCTATGTACTGACGCCAGATTACATTTAAATCAATCAAAATTTTTACAGAAATTCAAACTAGAAAGCCTACCCTTTCAAATAAATCTACATTCAGTTACAGAACTAGTGAAATAATAGCACTACACAATTTATAACAAAAGTTATATATTTTTTTTAAGAACTACATTCGTGGGTACCGGACTGGTTGCCCTAACTGGGATCCTATTCCTGTCAGACTTTATTTTTTTCCCCAGACTTAAAACTGCTCTTTTAAAATAAAGATATACATCTCAGTAGTTATTATGCAAAGTTTCAAAAAAATTTATCAAACAGTTACAGAATTATAGATCCTTATCTATAACATCTCAAATACCAGAAAATTGATCGGAGAAAATCTTAAATTCATGAAGAAAATATGCTAAAAATCATCAAAACTTTTTTATTTCAAGAGATATTTACATTCTGTAAATTGCATAAGATAGATAAATTCATTCTTTGTATGGAAATCTAGTTGAAACCAAAATTTGTTTAAAAATAAATTAAAAATATTATTTTTTTCAATTAAAATAAAAAAATCTTCCGTTTTAAAGAATTACATATGCAAAACAAGCATACCCCATAACAAGGGTATAAAATATGAGACAAAGTCTTCAAATAGTCTGCTAAGTTCATTTAAAATACAATATAAGAGGCTAGATGCAGAGAAGTTCTCACTTGTAGCTAAAACCAGTCAAACAGCACCTCCTATAGTTCAACAGATGTGGAGGGCAATCCTTGATCTTCCTGACCGCTTAATGCTACTGTGCGTTGTTGTACTTTTAACTGGTCTGAATGTCCCACTAGTTCATATGTGTGTTCTCGTGGACACTGAGACTCTTGGTGGCTGAGATCCATATACTTTAGTCCAAGTTCACCAACCTGAATATAGATAACAAAGACAAGTTATTAATGCAGGAACTTTTAAAAATGAAACTTAGGAAAGAAGCATCAATGAAAATGAAATTCAAACAGTGAAACTATTAAAAGAGCACTAAGTGTTTCCTTAACCAGAAGCTGATGTTCAAAAGTTCTAAAACCAAGGAAGATATAGCCCCATTCATCTACTGCTGAAATAGATACAGATAAAATTAACGGTCCTTTTAAGGACCATCAAAATCTTTAAAAGGGAGTCTAAAATTGTTGTACACTTCAGTTTAAATTGCTTTAATAAGCTATATTATAGCTCTACCCCTTAAATATCTTCCAAAAAATGTAAAATTAGAGAGTGCCTGGCAAGTGTTTCTGAGTTTACACAATAATATGTGGTTATGTGTGTAATGCGGCTCTAAATAAATGTGAGCTGGATTCGCACATAACTTTCATAGCTGAACCGTGGCACTTAAATGATTTATTTAATAGCCACAATTTATCAAAAACTTATTAATTTAAGACCTAAAACTGAAACTATGGGATTTTTTTCTTTTTTCAGGTCCCATAAATAAGACACTAGAAAGAAATAAGCCCATATTTTCCATCTTTCACTGTCCCCTGATCCCATATAACACATTTATTATTTCTTTCCCTGTGGCTCTTTCTAATACTGTTTGCTGATATTTTTCAAAAATCCCTCCATTTTAACTTACAAGTGTAGGAATACATAATACAGACAAAATGACCTTTCTGTGCCCTTTTTTTAAACTTTAAATTGAAAAACAAACTTTTTTAAATTTCATAAATTTAAATTTCAATTTAATTAAAAAAGTTTAATTCAAATTTTAAAAATAATTACATCATTGCTTTCCTTATTGAATTTTGAAGCCTGTAGCCAAATTTCATCCATGAAACTTCAAAAATGAGCTTACAATTGCAGATTGAAGTGTTCAAAACATGCTCTCTGACAGGAACGGGGACCCAATTATTTGCCCCATTGGAACGCATTGAAAATCATAGTAAATACATAGGGTCCTGTTCAATAAATAATTTTGATAGCCACCTTGGGACTTCTGGTTCATGTTAGGCATTCATTTTGAAGTGTCTAAGTACAATCTCAGTGCCTCATGACCGGCATTCCGTTGCAAAATTTTGTTTTTATTGACAACAGGGTCAGTCTGTCTACTTCCGGGAAAGAATAAAGGCTAGAATTTAGGCAATTTACTCTATGTACTGACGCCAGATTACATTTAAATCAATCAAAATTTTTACAGAAATTCAAACTAGAAAGCCTACCCTTTCAAATAAATCTACATTCAGTTACAGAACTAGTGAAATAATAGCACTACACAATTTATAACAAAAGTTATATATTTTTTTTAAGAACTACATTCGTGGGTACCGGACTGGTTGCCCTAACTGGGATCCTATTCCTGTCAGACTTTATTTTTTTCCCCAGACTTAAAACTGCTCTTTTAAAATAAAGATATACATCTCAGTAGTTATTATGCAAAGTTTCAAAAAAATTTATCAAACAGTTACAGAATTATAGATCCTTATCTATAACATCTCAAATACCAGAAAATTGATCGGAGAAAATCTTAAATTCATGAAGAAAATATGCTAAAAATCATCAAAACTTTTTTATTTCAAGAGATATTTACATTCTGTAAATTGCATAAGATAGATAAATTCATTCTTTGTATGGAAATCTAGTTGAAACCAAAATTTGTTTAAAAATAAATTAAAAATATTATTTTTTTCAATTAAAATAAAAAAATCTTCCGTTTTAAAGAATTACATATGCAAAACAAGCATACCCCATAACAAGGGTATAAAATATGAGACAAAGTCTTCAAATAGTCTGCTAAGTTCATTTAAAATACAATATAAGAGGCTAGATGCAGAGAAGTTCTCACTTGTAGCTAAAACCAGTCAAACAGCACCTCCTATAGTTCAACAGATGTGGAGGGCAATCCTTGATCTTCCTGACCGCTTAATGCTACTGTGCGTTGTTGTACTTTTAACTGGTCTGAATGTCCCACTAGTTCATATGTGTGTTCTCGTGGACACTGAGACTCTTGGTGGCTGAGATCCATATACTTTAGTCCAAGTTCACCAACCTGAATATAGATAACAAAGACAAGTTATTAATGCAGGAACTTTTAAAAATGAAACTTAGGAAAGAAGCATCAATGAAAATGAAATTCAAACAGTGAAACTATTAAAAGAGCACTAAGTGTTTCCTTAACCAGAAGCTGATGTTCAAAAGTTCTAAAACCAAGGAAGATATAGCCCCATTCATCTACTGCTGAAATAGATACAGATAAAATTAACGGTCCTTTTAAGGACCATCAAAATCTTTAAAAGGGAGTCTAAAATTGTTGTACACTTCAGTTTAAATTGCTTTAATAAGCTATATTATAGCTCTACCCCTTAAATATCTTCCAAAAAATGTAAAATTAGAGAGTGCCTGGCAAGTGTTTCTGAGTTTACACAATAATATGTGGTTATGTGTGTAATGCGGCTCTAAATAAATGTGAGCTGGATTCGCACATAACTTTCATAGCTGAACCGTGGCACTTAAATGATTTATTTAATAGCCACAATTTATCAAAAACTTATTAATTTAAGACCTAAAACTGAAACTATGGGATTTTTTTCTTTTTTCAGGTCCCATAAATAAGACACTAGAAAGAAATAAGCCCATATTTTCCATCTTTCACTGTCCCCTGATCCCATATAACACATTTATTATTTCTTTCCCTGTGGCTCTTTCTAATACTGTTTGCTGATATTTTTCAAAAATCCCTCCATTTTAACTTACAAGTGTAGGAATACATAATACAGACAAAATGACCTTTCTGTGCCCTTTTTTTAAACTTTAAATTGAAAAACAAACTTTTTTAAATTTCATAAATTTAAATTTCAATTTAATTAAAAAAGTTTAATTCAAATTTTAAAAATAATTACATCATTGCTTTCCTTATTGAATTTTGAAGCCTGTAGCCAAATTTCATCCATGAAACTTCAAAAATGAGCTTACAATTGCAGATTGAAGTGTTCAAAACATGCTCTCTGACAGGAACGGGGACCCAATTATTTGCCCCATTGGAACGCATTGAAAATCATAGTAAATACATAGGGTCCTGTTCAATAAATAATTTTGATAGCCACCTTGGGACTTCTGGTTCATGTTAGGCATTCATTTTGAAGTGTCTAAGTACAATCTCAGTGCCTCATGACCGGCATTCCGTTGCAAAATTTTGTTTTTATTGACAACAGGGTCAGTCTGTCTACTTCCGGGAAAGAATAAAGGCTAGAATTTAGGCAATTTACTCTATGTACTGACGCCAGATTACATTTAAATCAATCAAAATTTTTACAGAAATTCAAACTAGAAAGCCTACCCTTTCAAATAAATCTACATTCAGTTACAGAACTAGTGAAATAATAGCACTACACAATTTATAACAAAAGTTATATATTTTTTTTAAGAACTACATTCGTGGGTACCGGACTGGTTGCCCTAACTGGGATCCTATTCCTGTCAGACTTTATTTTTTTCCCCAGACTTAAAACTGCTCTTTTAAAATAAAGATATACATCTCAGTAGTTATTATGCAAAGTTTCAAAAAAATTTATCAAACAGTTACAGAATTATAGATCCTTATCTATAACATCTCAAATACCAGAAAATTGATCGGAGAAAATCTTAAATTCATGAAGAAAATATGCTAAAAATCATCAAAACTTTTTTATTTCAAGAGATATTTACATTCTGTAAATTGCATAAGATAGATAAATTCATTCTTTGTATGGAAATCTAGTTGAAACCAAAATTTGTTTAAAAATAAATTAAAAATATTATTTTTTTCAATTAAAATAAAAAAATCTTCTGTTTTAAAGAATTACATATGCAAAACAAGCATACCCCATAACAAGGGTATAAAATATGAGACAAAGTCTTCAAATAGTCTGCTAAGTTCATTTAAAATACAATATAAGAGGCTAGATGCAGAGAAGTTCTCACTTGTAGCTAAAACCAGTCAAACAGCACCTCCTATAGTTCAACAGATGTGGAGGGCAATCCTTGATCTTCCTGACCGCTTAATGCTACTGTGCGTTGTTGTACTTTTAACTGGTCTGAATGTCCCACTAGTTCATATGTGTGTTCTCGTGGACACTGAGACTCTTGGTGGCTGAGATCCATATACTTTAGTCCAAGTTCACCAACCTGAATATAGATAACAAAGACAAGTTATTAATGCAGGAACTTTTAAAAATGAAACTTAGGAAAGAAGCATCAATGAAAATGAAATTCAAACAGTGAAACTATTAAAAGAGCACTAAGTGTTTCCTTAACCAGAAGCTGATGTTCAAAAGTTCTAAAACCAAGGAAGATATAGCCCCATTCATCTACTGCTGAAATAGATACAGATAAAATTAACGGTCCTTTTAAGGACCATCAAAATCTTTAAAAGGGAGTCTAAAATTGTTGTACACTTCAGTTTAAATTGCTTTAATAAGCTATATTATAGCTCTACCCCTTAAATATCTTCCAAAAAATGTAAAATTAGAGAGTGCCTGGCAAGTGTTTCTGAGTTTACACAATAATATGTGGTTATGTGTGTAATGCGGCTCTAAATAAATGTGAGCTGGATTCGCACATAACTTTCATAGCTGAACCGTGGCACTTAAATGATTTATTTAATAGCCACAATTTATCAAAAACTTATTAATTTAAGACCTAAAACTGAAACTATGGGATTTTTTTCTTTTTTCAGGTCCCATAAATAAGACACTAGAAAGAAATAAGCCCATATTTTCCATCTTTCACTGTCCCCTGATCCCATATAACACATTTATTATTTCTTTCCCTGTGGCTCTTTCTAATACTGTTTGCTGATATTTTTCAAAAATCCCTCCATTTTAACTTACAAGTGTAGGAATACATAATACAGACAAAATGACCTTTCTGTGCCCTTTTTTAAACTTTAAATTGAAAAACAAACTTTTTTAAATTTCATAAATTTAAATTTCAATTTAATTAAAAAAGTTTAATTCAAATTTTAAAAATAATTACATCATTGCTTTCCTTATTGAATTTTGAAGCCTGTAGCCAAATTTCATCCATGAAACTTCAAAAATGAGCTTACAATTGCAGATTGAAGTGTTCAAAACATGCTCTCTGACAGACTTTATTTTTTTCCCCAGACTTAAAACTGCTCTTTTAAAATAAAGATATACATCTCAGTAGTTATTATGCAAAGTTTCAAAAAAATTTATCAAACAGTTACAGAATTATAGATCCTTATCTATAACATCTCAAATACCAGAAAATTGATCGGAGAAAATCTTAAATTCATGAAGAAAATATGCTAAAAATCATCAAAACTTTTTTTATTTCAAGAGATATTTACATTCTGTAAATTGCATAAGATAGATAAATTCATTCTTTGTATGGAAATCTAGTTGAAACCAAAATTTGTTTAAAAATAAATTAAAAATATTATTTTTTTCAATTAAAATAAAAAAATCTTCCGTTTTAAAGAATTACATATGCAAAACAAGCATACCCCATAACAAGGGTATAAAATATGAGACAAAGTCTTCAAATAGTCTGCTAAGTTCATTTAAAATACAATATAAGAGGCTAGATGCAGAGAAGTTCTCACTTGTAGCTAAAACCAGTCAAACAGCACCTCCTATAGTTCAACAGATGTGGAGGGCAATCCTTGATCTTCCTGACCGCTTAATGCTACTGTGCGTTGTTGTACTTTTAACTGGTCTGAATGTCCCACTAGTTCATATGTGTGTTCTCGTGGACACTGAGACTCTTGGTGGCTGAGATCCATATACTTTAGTCCAAGTTCACCAACCTGAATATAGATAACAAAGACAAGTTATTAATGCAGGAACTTTTAAAAATGAAACTTAGGAAAGAAGCATCAATGAAAATGAAATTCAAACAGTGAAACTATTAAAAGAGCACTAAGTGTTTCCTTAACCAGAAGCTGATGTTCAAAAGTTCTAAAACCAAGGAAGATATAGCCCCATTCATCTACTGCTGAAATAGATACAGATAAAATTAACGGTCCTTTTAAGGACCATCAAAATCTTTAAAAGGGAGTCTAAAATTGTTGTACACTTCAGTTTAAATTGCTTTAATAAGCTATATTATAGCTCTACCCCTTAAATATCTTCCAAAAAATGTAAAATTAGAGAGTGCCTGGCAAGTGTTTCTGAGTTTACACAATAATATGTGGTTATGTGTGTAATGCGGCTCTAAATAAATGTGAGCTGGATTCGCACATAACTTTCATAGCTGAACCGTGGCACTTAAATGATTTATTTAATAGCCACAATTTATCAAAAACTTATTAATTTAAGACCTAAAACTGAAACTATGGGATTTTTTTCTTTTTTCAGGTCCCATAAATAAGACACTAGAAAGAAATAAGCCCATATTTTCCATCTTTCACTGTCCCCTGATCCCATATAACACATTTATTATTTCTTTCCCTGTGGCTCTTTCTAATACTGTTTGCTGATATTTTTCAAAAATCCCTCCATTTTAACTTACAAGTGTAGGAATACATAATACAGACAAAATGACCTTTCTGTGCCCTTTTTTTAAACTTTAAATTGAAAAACAAACTTTTTTAAATTTCATAAATTTAAATTTCAATTTAATTAAAAAAGTTTAATTCAAATTTTAAAAATAATTACATCATTGCTTTCCTTATTGAATTTTGAAGCCTGTAGCCAAATTTCATCCATGAAACTTCAAAAATGAGCTTACAATTGCAGATTGAAGTGTTCAAAACATGCTCTCTGACAGGAACGGGGACCCAATTATTTGCCCCATTGGAACGCATTGAAAATCATAGTAAATACATAGGGTCCTGTTCAATAAATAATTTTGATAGCCACCTTGGGACTTCTGGTTCATGTTAGGCATTCATTTTGAAGTGTCTAAGTACAATCTCAGTGCCTCATGACCGGCATTCCGTTGCAAAATTTTGTTTTTATTGACAACAGGGTCAGTCTGTCTACTTCCGGGAAAGAATAAAGGCTAGAATTTAGGCAATTTACTCTATGTACTGACGCCAGATTACATTTAAATCAATCAAAATTTTTACAGAAATTCAAACTAGAAAGCCTACCCTTTCAAATAAATCTACATTCAGTTACAGAACTAGTGAAATAATAGCACTACACAATTTATAACAAAAGTTATATATTTTTTTTAAGAACTACATTCGTGGGTACCGGACTGGTTGCCCTAACTGGGATCCTATTCCTGTCAGACTTTATTTTTTTCCCCAGACTTAAAACTGCTCTTTTAAAATAAAGATATACATCTCAGTAGTTATTATGCAAAGTTTCAAAAAAATTTATCAAACAGTTACAGAATTATAGATCCTTATCTATAACATCTCAAATACCAGAAAATTGATCGGAGAAAATCTTAAATTCATGAAGAAAATATGCTAAAAATCATCAAAACTTTTTTATTTCAAGAGATATTTACATTCTGTAAATTGCATAAGATAGATAAATTCATTCTTTGTATGGAAATCTAGTTGAAACCAAAATTTGTTTAAAAATAAATTAAAAATATTATTTTTTTCAATTAAAATAAAAAAATCTTCCGTTTTAAAGAATTACATATGCAAAACAAGCATACCCCATAACAAGGGTATAAAATATGAGACAAAGTCTTCAAATAGTCTGCTAAGTTCATTTAAAATACAATATAAGAGGCTAGATGCAGAGAAGTTCTCACTTGTAGCTAAAACCAGTCAAACAGCACCTCCTATAGTTCAACAGATGTGGAGGGCAATCCTTGATCTTCCTGACCGCTTAATGCTACTGTGCGTTGTTGTACTTTTAACTGGTCTGAATGTCCCACTAGTTCATATGTGTGTTCTCGTGGACACTGAGACTCTTGGTGGCTGAGATCCATATACTTTAGTCCAAGTTCACCAACCTGAATATAGATAACAAAGACAAGTTATTAATGCAGGAACTTTTAAAAATGAAACTTAGGAAAGAAGCATCAATGAAAATGAAATTCAAACAGTGAAACTATTAAAAGAGCACTAAGTGTTTCCTTAACCAGAAGCTGATGTTCAAAAGTTCTAAAACCAAGGAAGATATAGCCCCATTCATCTACTGCTGAAATAGATACAGATAAAATTAACGGTCCTTTTAAGGACCATCAAAATCTTTAAAAGGGAGTCTAAAATTGTTGTACACTTCAGTTTAAATTGCTTTAATAAGCTATATTATAGCTCTACCCCTTAAATATCTTCCAAAAAATGTAAAATTAGAGAGTGCCTGGCAAGTGTTTCTGAGTTTACACAATAATATGTGGTTATGTGTGTAATGCGGCTCTAAATAAATGTGAGCTGGATTCGCACATAACTTTCATAGCTGAACCGTGGCACTTAAATGATTTATTTAATAGCCACAATTTATCAAAAACTTATTAATTTAAGACCTAAAACTGAAACTATGGGATTTTTTTCTTTTTTCAGGTCCCATAAATAAGACACTAGAAAGAAATAAGCCCATATTTTCCATCTTTCACTGTCCCCTGATCCCATATAACACATTTATTATTTCTTTCCCTGTGGCTCTTTCTAATACTGTTTGCTGATATTTTTCAAAAATCCCTCCATTTTAACTTACAAGTGTAGGAATACATAATACAGACAAAATGACCTTTCTGTGCCCTTTTTTTAAACTTTAAATTGAAAAACAAACTTTTTTAAATTTCATAAATTTAAATTTCAATTTAATTAAAAAAGTTTAATTCAAATTTTAAAAATAATTACATCATTGCTTTCCTTATTGAATTTTGAAGCCTGTAGCCAAATTTCATCCATGAAACTTCAAAAATGAGCTTACAATTGCAGATTGAAGTGTTCAAAACATGCTCTCTGACAGGAACGGGGACCCAATTATTTGCCCCATTGGAACGCATTGAAAATCATAGTAAATACATAGGGTCCTGTTCAATAAATAATTTTGATAGCCACCTTGGGACTTCTGGTTCATGTTAGGCATTCATTTTGAAGTGTCTAAGTACAATCTCAGTGCCTCATGACCGGCATTCCGTTGCAAAATTTTGTTTTTATTGACAACAGGGTCAGTCTGTCTACTTCCGGGAAAGAATAAAGGCTAGAATTTAGGCAATTTACTCTATGTACTGACGCCAGATTACATTTAAATCAATCAAAATTTTTACAGAAATTCAAACTAGAAAGCCTACCCTTTCAAATAAATCTACATTCAGTTACAGAACTAGTGAAATAATAGCACTACACAATTTATAACAAAAGTTATATATTTTTTTTAAGAACTACATTCGTGGGTACCGGACTGGTTGCCCTAACTGGGATCCTATTCCTGTCAGACTTTATTTTTTTCCCCAGACTTAAAACTGCTCTTTTAAAATAAAGATATACATCTCAGTAGTTATTATGCAAAGTTTCAAAAAAATTTATCAAACAGTTACAGAATTATAGATCCTTATCTATAACATCTCAAATACCAGAAAATTGATCGGAGAAAATCTTAAATTCATGAAGAAAATATGCTAAAAATCATCAAAACTTTTTTATTTCAAGAGATATTTACATTCTGTAAATTGCATAAGATAGATAAATTCATTCTTTGTATGGAAATCTAGTTGAAACCAAAATTTGTTTAAAAATAAATTAAAAATATTATTTTTTTCAATTAAAATAAAAAAATCTTCCGTTTTAAAGAATTACATATGCAAAACAAGCATACCCCATAACAAGGGTATAAAATATGAGACAAAGTCTTCAAATAGTCTGCTAAGTTCATTTAAAATACAATATAAGAGGCTAGATGCAGAGAAGTTCTCACTTGTAGCTAAAACCAGTCAAACAGCACCTCCTATAGTTCAACAGATGTGGAGGGCAATCCTTGATCTTCCTGACCGCTTAATGCTACTGTGCGTTGTTGTACTTTTAACTGGTCTGAATGTCCCACTAGTTCATATGTGTGTTCTCGTGGACACTGAGACTCTTGGTGGCTGAGATCCATATACTTTAGTCCAAGTTCACCAACCTGAATATAGATAACAAAGACAAGTTATTAATGCAGGAACTTTTAAAAATGAAACTTAGGAAAGAAGCATCAATGAAAATGAAATTCAAACAGTGAAACTATTAAAAGAGCACTAAGTGTTTCCTTAACCAGAAGCTGATGTTCAAAAGTTCTAAAACCAAGGAAGATATAGCCCCATTCATCTACTGCTGAAATAGATACAGATAAAATTAACGGTCCTTTTAAGGACCATCAAAATCTTTAAAAGGGAGTCTAAAATTGTTGTACACTTCAGTTTAAATTGCTTTAATAAGCTATATTATAGCTCTACCCCTTAAATATCTTCCAAAAAATGTAAAATTAGAGAGTGCCTGGCAAGTGTTTCTGAGTTTACACAATAATATGTGGTTATGTGTGTAATGCGGCTCTAAATAAATGTGAGCTGGATTCGCACATAACTTTCATAGCTGAACCGTGGCACTTAAATGATTTATTTAATAGCCACAATTTATCAAAAACTTATTAATTTAAGACCTAAAACTGAAACTATGGGATTTTTTTCTTTTTTCAGGTCCCATAAATAAGACACTAGAAAGAAATAAGCCCATATTTTCCATCTTTCACTGTCCCCTGATCCCATATAACACATTTATTATTTCTTTCCCTGTGGCTCTTTCTAATACTGTTTGCTGATATTTTTCAAAAATCCCTCCATTTTAACTTACAAGTGTAGGAATACATAATACAGACAAAATGACCTTTCTGTGCCCTTTTTTTAAACTTTAAATTGAAAAACAAACTTTTTTAAATTTCATAAATTTAAATTTCAATTTAATTAAAAAAGTTTAATTCAAATTTTAAAAATAATTACATCATTGCTTTCCTTATTGAATTTTGAAGCCTGTAGCCAAATTTCATCCATGAAACTTCAAAAATGAGCTTACAATTGCAGATTGAAGTGTTCAAAACATGCTCTCTGTCAGACTTTATTTTTTTCCCCAGACTTAAAACTGCTCTTTTAAAATAAAGATATACATCTCAGTAGTTATTATGCAAAGTTTCAAAAAAATTTATCAAACAGTTACAGAATTATAGATCCTTATCTATAACATCTCAAATACCAGAAAATTGATCGGAGAAAATCTTAAATTCATGAAGAAAATATGCTAAAAATCATCAAAACTTTTTTATTTCAAGAGATATTTACATTCTGTAAATTGCATAAGATAGATAAATTCATTCTTTGTATGGAAATCTAGTTGAAACCAAAATTTGTTTAAAAATAAATTAAAAATATTATTTTTTTCAATTAAAATAAAAAAATCTTCCGTTTTAAAGAATTACATATGCAAAACAAGCATACCCCATAACAAGGGTATAAAATATGAGACAAAGTCTTCAAATAGTCTGCTAAGTTCATTTAAAATACAATATAAGAGGCTAGATGCAGAGAAGTTCTCACTTGTAGCTAAAACCAGTCAAACAGCACCTCCTATAGTTCAACAGATGTGGAGGGCAATCCTTGATCTTCCTGACCGCTTAATGCTACTGTGCGTTGTTGTACTTTTAACTGGTCTGAATGTCCCACTAGTTCATATGTGTGTTCTCGTGGACACTGAGACTCTTGGTGGCTGAGATCCATATACTTTAGTCCAAGTTCACCAACCTGAATATAGATAACAAAGACAAGTTATTAATGCAGGAACTTTTAAAAATGAAACTTAGGAAAGAAGCATCAATGAAAATGAAATTCAAACAGTGAAACTATTAAAAGAGCACTAAGTGTTTCCTTAACCAGAAGCTGATGTTCAAAAGTTCTAAAACCAAGGAAGATATAGCCCCATTCATCTACTGCTGAAATAGATACAGATAAAATTAACGGTCCTTTTAAGGACCATCAAAATCTTTAAAAGGGAGTCTAAAATTGTTGTACACTTCAGTTTAAATTGCTTTAATAAGCTATATTATAGCTCTACCCCTTAAATATCTTCCAAAAAATGTAAAATTAGAGAGTGCCTGGCAAGTGTTTCTGAGTTTACACAATAATATGTGGTTATGTGTGTAATGCGGCTCTAAATAAATGTGAGCTGGATTCGCACATAACTTTCATAGCTGAACCGTGGCACTTAAATGATTTATTTAATAGCCACAATTTATCAAAAACTTATTAATTTAAGACCTAAAACTGAAACTATGGGATTTTTTTCTTTTTTCAGGTCCCATAAATAAGACACTAGAAAGAAATAAGCCCATATTTTCCATCTTTCACTGTCCCCTGATCCCATATAACACATTTATTATTTCTTTCCCTGTGGCTCTTTCTAATACTGTTTGCTGATATTTTTCAAAAATCCCTCCATTTTAACTTACAAGTGTAGGAATACATAATACAGACAAAATGACCTTTCTGTGCCCTTTTTTTAAACTTTAAATTGAAAAACAAACTTTTTTAAATTTCATAAATTTAAATTTCAATTTAATTAAAAAAGTTTAATTCAAATTTTAAAAATAATTACATCATTGCTTTCCTTATTGAATTTTGAAGCCTGTAGCCAAATTTCATCCATGAAACTTCAAAAATGAGCTTACAATTGCAGATTGAAGTGTTCAAAACATGCTCTCTGTCAGACTTTATTTTTTTCCCCAGACTTAAAACTGCTCTTTTAAAATAAAGATATACATCTCAGTAGTTATTATGCAAAGTTTCAAAAAAATTTATCAAACAGTTACAGAATTATAGATCCTTATCTATAACATCTCAAATACCAGAAAATTGATCGGAGAAAATCTTAAATTCATGAAGAAAATATGCTAAAAATCATCAAAACTTTTTTATTTCAAGAGATATTTACATTCTGTAAATTGCATAAGATAGATAAATTCATTCTTTGTATGGAAATCTAGTTGAAACCAAAATTTGTTTAAAAATAAATTAAAAATATTATTTTTTTCAATTAAAATAAAAAAATCTTCCGTTTTAAAGAATTACATATGCAAAACAAGCATACCCCATAACAAGGGTATAAAATATGAGACAAAGTCTTCAAATAGTCTGCTAAGTTCATTTAAAATACAATATAAGAGGCTAGATGCAGAGAAGTTCTCACTTGTAGCTAAAACCAGTCAAACAGCACCTCCTATAGTTCAACAGATGTGGAGGGCAATCCTTGATCTTCCTGACCGCTTAATGCTACTGTGCGTTGTTGTACTTTTAACTGGTCTGAATGTCCCACTAGTTCATATGTGTGTTCTCGTGGACACTGAGACTCTTGGTGGCTGAGATCCATATACTTTAGTCCAAGTTCACCAACCTGAATATAGATAACAAAGACAAGTTATTAATGCAGGAACTTTTAAAAATGAAACTTAGGAAAGAAGCATCAATGAAAATGAAATTCAAACAGTGAAACTATTAAAAGAGCACTAAGTGTTTCCTTAACCAGAAGCTGATGTTCAAAAGTTCTAAAACCAAGGAAGATATAGCCCCATTCATCTACTGCTGAAATAGATACAGATAAAATTAACGGTCCTTTTAAGGACCATCAAAATCTTTAAAAGGGAGTCTAAAATTGTTGTACACTTCAGTTTAAATTGCTTTAATAAGCTATATTATAGCTCTACCCCTTAAATATCTTCCAAAAAATGTAAAATTAGAGAGTGCCTGGCAAGTGTTTCTGAGTTTACACAATAATATGTGGTTATGTGTGTAATGCGGCTCTAAATAAATGTGAGCTGGATTCGCACATAACTTTCATAGCTGAACCGTGGCACTTAAATGATTTATTTAATAGCCACAATTTATCAAAAACTTATTAATTTAAGACCTAAAACTGAAACTATGGGATTTTTTTCTTTTTTCAGGTCCCATAAATAAGACACTAGAAAGAAATAAGCCCATATTTTCCATCTTTCACTGTCCCCTGATCCCATATAACACATTTATTATTTCTTTCCCTGTGGCTCTTTCTAATACTGTTTGCTGATATTTTTCAAAAATCCCTCCATTTTAACTTACAAGTGTAGGAATACATAATACAGACAAAATGACCTTTCTGTGCCCTTTTTTTAAACTTTAAATTGAAAAACAAACTTTTTTAAATTTCATAAATTTAAATTTCAATTTAATTAAAAAAGTTTAATTCAAATTTTAAAAATAATTACATCATTGCTTTCCTTATTGAATTTTGAAGCCTGTAGCCAAATTTCATCCATGAAACTTCAAAAATGAGCTTACAATTGCAGATTGAAGTGTTCAAAACATGCTCTCTGACAGGAACGGGGACCCAATTATTTGCCCCATTGGAACGCATTGAAAATCATAGTAAATACATAGGGTCCTGTTCAATAAATAATTTTGATAGCCACCTTGGGACTTCTGGTTCATGTTAGGCATTCATTTTGAAGTGTCTAAGTACAATCTCAGTGCCTCATGACCGGCATTCCGTTGCAAAATTTTGTTTTTATTGACAACAGGGTCAGTCTGTCTACTTCCGGGAAAGAATAAAGGCTAGAATTTAGGCAATTTACTCTATGTACTGACGCCAGATTACATTTAAATCAATCAAAATTTTTACAGAAATTCAAACTAGAAAGCCTACCCTTTCAAATAAATCTACATTCAGTTACAGAACTAGTGAAATAATAGCACTACACAATTTATAACAAAAGTTATATATTTTTTTTAAGAACTACATTCGTGGGTACCGGACTGGTTGCCCTAACTGGGATCCTATTCCTGTCAGACTTTATTTTTTTCCCCAGACTTAAAACTGCTCTTTTAAAATAAAGATATACATCTCAGTAGTTATTATGCAAAGTTTCAAAAAAATTTATCAAACAGTTACAGAATTATAGATCCTTATCTATAACATCTCAAATACCAGAAAATTGATCGGAGAAAATCTTAAATTCATGAAGAAAATATGCTAAAAATCATCAAAACTTTTTTATTTCAAGAGATATTTACATTCTGTAAATTGCATAAGATAGATAAATTCATTCTTTGTATGGAAATCTAGTTGAAACCAAAATTTGTTTAAAAATAAATTAAAAATATTATTTTTTTCAATTAAAATAAAAAAATCTTCCGTTTTAAAGAATTACATATGCAAAACAAGCATACCCCATAACAAGGGTATAAAATATGAGACAAAGTCTTCAAATAGTCTGCTAAGTTCATTTAAAATACAATATAAGAGGCTAGATGCAGAGAAGTTCTCACTTGTAGCTAAAACCAGTCAAACAGCACCTCCTATAGTTCAACAGATGTGGAGGGCAATCCTTGATCTTCCTGACCGCTTAATGCTACTGTGCGTTGTTGTACTTTTAACTGGTCTGAATGTCCCACTAGTTCATATGTGTGTTCTCGTGGACACTGAGACTCTTGGTGGCTGAGATCCATATACTTTAGTCCAAGTTCACCAACCTGAATATAGATAACAAAGACAAGTTATTAATGCAGGAACTTTTAAAAATGAAACTTAGGAAAGAAGCATCAATGAAAATGAAATTCAAACAGTGAAACTATTAAAAGAGCACTAAGTGTTTCCTTAACCAGAAGCTGATGTTCAAAAGTTCTAAAACCAAGGAAGATATAGCCCCATTCATCTACTGCTGAAATAGATACAGATAAAATTAACGGTCCTTTTAAGGACCATCAAAATCTTTAAAAGGGAGTCTAAAATTGTTGTACACTTCAGTTTAAATTGCTTTAATAAGCTATATTATAGCTCTACCCCTTAAATATCTTCCAAAAAATGTAAAATTAGAGAGTGCCTGGCAAGTGTTTCTGAGTTTACACAATAATATGTGGTTATGTGTGTAATGCGGCTCTAAATAAATGTGAGCTGGATTCGCACATAACTTTCATAGCTGAACCGTGGCACTTAAATGATTTATTTAATAGCCACAATTTATCAAAAACTTATTAATTTAAGACCTAAAACTGAAACTATGGGATTTTTTTCTTTTTTCAGGTCCCATAAATAAGACACTAGAAAGAAATAAGCCCATATTTTCCATCTTTCACTGTCCCCTGATCCCATATAACACATTTATTATTTCTTTCCCTGTGGCTCTTTCTAATACTGTTTGCTGATATTTTTCAAAAATCCCTCCATTTTAACTTACAAGTGTAGGAATACATAATACAGACAAAATGACCTTTCTGTGCCCTTTTTTTAAACTTTAAATTGAAAAACAAACTTTTTTAAATTTCATAAATTTAAATTTCAATTTAATTAAAAAAGTTTAATTCAAATTTTAAAAATAATTACATCATTGCTTTCCTTATTGAATTTTGAAGCCTGTAGCCAAATTTCATCCATGAAACTTCAAAAATGAGCTTACAATTGCAGATTGAAGTGTTCAAAACATGCTCTCTGACAGGAACGGGGACCCAATTATTTGCCCCATTGGAACGCATTGAAAATCATAGTAAATACATAGGGTCCTGTTCAATAAATAATTTTGATAGCCACCTTGGGACTTCTGGTTCATGTTAGGCATTCATTTTGAAGTGTCTAAGTACAATCTCAGTGCCTCATGACCGGCATTCCGTTGCAAAATTTTGTTTTTATTGACAACAGGGTCAGTCTGTCTACTTCCGGGAAAGAATAAAGGCTAGAATTTAGGCAATTTACTCTATGTACTGACGCCAGATTACATTTAAATCAATCAAAATTTTTACAGAAATTCAAACTAGAAAGCCTACCCTTTCAAATAAATCTACATTCAGTTACAGAACTAGTGAAATAATAGCACTACACAATTTATAACAAAAGTTATATATTTTTTTTAAGAACTACATTCGTGGGTACCGGACTGGTTGCCCTAACTGGGATCCTATTCCTGTCAGACTTTATTTTTTTCCCCAGACTTAAAACTGCTCTTTTAAAATAAAGATATACATCTCAGTAGTTATTATGCAAAGTTTCAAAAAAATTTATCAAACAGTTACAGAATTATAGATCCTTATCTATAACATCTCAAATACCAGAAAATTGATCGGAGAAAATCTTAAATTCATGAAGAAAATATGCTAAAAATCATCAAAACTTTTTTATTTCAAGAGATATTTACATTCTGTAAATTGCATAAGATAGATAAATTCATTCTTTGTATGGAAATCTAGTTGAAACCAAAATTTGTTTAAAAATAAATTAAAAATATTATTTTTTTCAATTAAAATAAAAAAATCTTCCGTTTTAAAGAATTACATATGCAAAACAAGCATACCCCATAACAAGGGTATAAAATATGAGACAAAGTCTTCAAATAGTCTGCTAAGTTCATTTAAAATACAATATAAGAGGCTAGATGCAGAGAAGTTCTCACTTGTAGCTAAAACCAGTCAAACAGCACCTCCTATAGTTCAACAGATGTGGAGGGCAATCCTTGATCTTCCTGACCGCTTAATGCTACTGTGCGTTGTTGTACTTTTAACTGGTCTGAATGTCCCACTAGTTCATATGTGTGTTCTCGTGGACACTGAGACTCTTGGTGGCTGAGATCCATATACTTTAGTCCAAGTTCACCAACCTGAATATAGATAACAAAGACAAGTTATTAATGCAGGAACTTTTAAAAATGAAACTTAGGAAAGAAGCATCAATGAAAATGAAATTCAAACAGTGAAACTATTAAAAGAGCACTAAGTGTTTCCTTAACCAGAAGCTGATGTTCAAAAGTTCTAAAACCAAGGAAGATATAGCCCCATTCATCTACTGCTGAAATAGATACAGATAAAATTAACGGTCCTTTTAAGGACCATCAAAATCTTTAAAAGGGAGTCTAAAATTGTTGTACACTTCAGTTTAAATTGCTTTAATAAGCTATATTATAGCTCTACCCCTTAAATATCTTCCAAAAAATGTAAAATTAGAGAGTGCCTGGCAAGTGTTTCTGAGTTTACACAATAATATGTGGTTATGTGTGTAATGCGGCTCTAAATAAATGTGAGCTGGATTCGCACATAACTTTCATAGCTGAACCGTGGCACTTAAATGATTTATTTAATAGCCACAATTTATCAAAAACTTATTAATTTAAGACCTAAAACTGAAACTATGGGATTTTTTTCTTTTTTCATGTCCCATAAATAAGACACTAGAAAGAAATAAGCCCATATTTTCCATCTTTCACTGTCCCCTGATCCCATATAACACATTTATTATTTCTTTCCCTGTGGCTCTTTCTAATACTGTTTGCTGATATTTTTCAAAAATCCCTCCATTTTAACTTACAAGTGTAGGAATACATAATACAGACAAAATGACCTTTCTGTGCCCTTTTTTTAAACTTTAAATTGAAAAACAAACTTTTTTAAATTTCATAAATTTAAATTTCAATTTAATTAAAAAAGTTTAATTCAAATTTTAAAAATAATTACATCATTGCTTTCCTTATTGAATTTTGAAGCCTGTAGCCAAATTTCATCCATGAAACTTCAAAAATGAGCTTACAATTGCAGATTGAAGTGTTCAAAACATGCTCTCTGTCAGACTTTATTTTTTTCCCCAGACTTAAAACTGCTCTTTTAAAATAAAGATATACATCTCAGTAGTTATTATGCAAAGTTTCAAAAAAATTTATCAAACAGTTATAGAATTATAGATCCTTATCTATAACATCTCAAATACCAGAAAATTGATCGGAGAAAATCTTAAATTCATGAAGAAAATATGCTAAAAATCATCAAAACTTTTTTATTTCAAGAGATATTTACATTCTGTAAATTGCATAAGATAGATAAATTCATTCTTTGTATGGAAATCTAGTTGAAACCAAAATTTGTTTAAAAATAAATTAAAAATATTATTTTTTTCAATTAAAATAAAAAAATCTTCCGTTTTAAAGAATTACATATGCAAAACAAGCATACCCCATAACAAGGGTATAAAATATGAGACAAAGTCTTCAAATAGTCTGCTAAGTTCATTTAAAATACAATATAAGAGGCTAGATGCAGAGAAGTTCTCACTTGTAGCTAAAACCAGTCAAACAGCACCTCCTATAGTTCAACAGATGTGGAGGGCAATCCTTGATCTTCCTGACCGCTTAATGCTACTGTGTGTTGTTGTACTTTTAACTGGTCTGAATGTCCCACTAGTTCATATGTGTGTTCTCGTGGACACTGAGACTCTTGGTGGCTGAGATCCATATACTTTAGTCCAAGTTCACCAACCTGAATATAGATAACAAAGACAAGTTATTAATGCAGGAACTTTTAAAAATGAAACTTAGGAAAGAAGCATCAATGAAAATGAAATTCAAACAGTGAAACTATTAAAAGAGCACTAAGTGTTTCCTTAACCAGAAGCTGATGTTCAAAAGTTCTAAAACCAAGGAAGATATAGCCCCATTCATCTACTGCTGAAATAGATACAGATAAAATTAACGGTCCTTTTAAGGACCATCAAAATCTTTAAAAGGGAGTCTAAAATTGTTGTACACTTCAGTTTAAATTGCTTTAATAAGCTATATTATAGCTCTACCCCTTAAATATCTTCCAAAAAATGTAAAATTAGAGAGTGCCTGGCAAGTGTTTCTGAGTTTACACAATAATATGTGGTTATGTGTGTAATGCGGCTCTAAATAAATGTGAGCTGGATTCGCACATAACTTTCATAGCTGAACCGTGGCACTTAAATGATTTATTTAATAGCCACAATTTATCAAAAACTTATTAATTTAAGACCTAAAACTGAAACTATGGGATTTTTTTCTTTTTTCAGGTCCCATAAATAAGACACTAGAAAGAAATAAGCCCATATTTTCCATCTTTCACTGTCCCCTGATCCCATATAACACATTTATTATTTCTTTCCCTGTGGCTCTTTCTAATACTGTTTGCTGATATTTTTCAAAAATCCCTCCATTTTAACTTACAAGTGTAGGAATACATAATACAGACAAAATGACCTTTCTGTGCCCTTTTTTTAAACTTTAAATTGAAAAACAAACTTTTTTAAATTTCATAAATTTAAATTTCAATTTAATTAAAAAAGTTTAATTCAAATTTTAAAAATAATTACATCATTGCTTTCCTTATTGAATTTTGAAGCCTGTAGCCAAATTTCATCCATGAAACTTCAAAAATGAGCTTACAATTGCAGATTGAAGTGTTCAAAACATGCTCTCTGTCAGACTTTATTTTTTTCCCCAGACTTAAAACTGCTCTTTTAAAATAAAGATATACATCTCAGTAGTTATTATGCAAAGTTTCAAAAAAATTTATCAAACAGTTACAGAATTATAGATCCTTATCTATAACATCTCAAATACCAGAAAATTGATCGGAGAAAATCTTAAATTCATGAAGAAAATATGCTAAAAATCATCAAAACTTTTTTATTTCAAGAGATATTTACATTCTGTAAATTGCATAAGATAGATAAATTCATTCTTTGTATGGAAATCTAGTTGAAACCAAAATTTGTTTAAAAATAAATTAAAAATATTATTTTTTTCAATTAAAATAAAAAAATCTTCCGTTTTAAAGAATTACATATGCAAAACAAGCATACCCCATAACAAGGGTATAAAATATGAGACAAAGTCTTCAAATAGTCTGCTAAGTTCATTTAAAATACAATATAAGAGGCTAGATGCAGAGAAGTTCTCACTTGTAGCTAAAACCAGTCAAACAGCACCTCCTATAGTTCAACAGATGTGGAGGGCAATCCTTGATCTTCCTGACCGCTTAATGCTACTGTGCGTTGTTGTACTTTTAACTGGTCTGAATGTCCCACTAGTTCATATGTGTGTTCTCGTGGACACTGAGACTCTTGGTGGCTGAGATCCATATACTTTAGTCCAAGTTCACCAACCTGAATATAGATAACAAAGACAAGTTATTAATGCAGGAACTTTTAAAAATGAAACTTAGGAAAGAAGCATCAATGAAAATGAAATTCAAACAGTGAAACTATTAAAAGAGCACTAAGTGTTTCCTTAACCAGAAGCTGATGTTCAAAAGTTCTAAAACCAAGGAAGATATAGCCCCATTCATCTACTGCTGAAATAGATACAGATAAAATTAACGGTCCTTTTAAGGACCATCAAAATCTTTAAAAGGGAGTCTAAAATTGTTGTACACTTCAGTTTAAATTGCTTTAATAAGCTATATTATAGCTCTACCCCTTAAATATCTTCCAAAAAATGTAAAATTAGAGAGTGCCTGGCAAGTGTTTCTGAGTTTACACAATAATATGTGGTTATGTGTGTAATGCGGCTCTAAATAAATGTGAGCTGGATTCGCACATAACTTTCATAGCTGAACCGTGGCACTTAAATGATTTATTTAATAGCCACAATTTATCAAAAACTTATTAATTTAAGACCTAAAACTGAAACTATGGGATTTTTTTCTTTTTTCAGGTCCCATAAATAAGACACTAGAAAGAAATAAGCCCATATTTTCCATCTTTCACTGTCCCCTGATCCCATATAACACATTTATTATTTCTTTCCCTGTGGCTCTTTCTAATACTGTTTGCTGATATTTTTCAAAAATCCCTCCATTTTAACTTACAAGTGTAGGAATACATAATACAGACAAAATGACCTTTCTGTGCCCTTTTTTTAAACTTTAAATTGAAAAACAAACTTTTTTAAATTTCATAAATTTAAATTTCAATTTAATTAAAAAAGTTTAATTCAAATTTTAAAAATAATTACATCATTGCTTTCCTTATTGAATTTTGAAGCCTGTAGCCAAATTTCATCCATGAAACTTCAAAAATGAGCTTACAATTGCAGATTGAAGTGTTCAAAACATGCTCTCTGACAGGAACGGGGACCCAATTATTTGCCCCATTGGAACGCATTGAAAATCATAGTAAATACATAGGGTCCTGTTCAATAAATAATTTTGATAGCCACCTTGGGACTTCTGGTTCATGTTAGGCATTCATTTTGAAGTGTCTAAGTACAATCTCAGTGCCTCATGACCGGCATTCCGTTGCAAAATTTTGTTTTTATTGACAACAGGGTCAGTCTGTCTACTTCCGGGAAAGAATAAAGGCTAGAATTTAGGCAATTTACTCTATGTACTGACGCCAGATTACATTTAAATCAATCAAAATTTTTACAGAAATTCAAACTAGAAAGCCTACCCTTTCAAATAAATCTACATTCAGTTACAGAACTAGTGAAATAATAGCACTACACAATTTATAACAAAAGTTATATATTTTTTTTAAGAACTACATTCGTGGGTACCGGACTGGTTGCCCTAACTGGGATCCTATTCCTGTCAGACTTTATTTTTTTCCCCAGACTTAAAACTGCTCTTTTAAAATAAAGATATACATCTCAGTAGTTATTATGCAAAGTTTCAAAAAAATTTATCAAACAGTTACAGAATTATAGATCCTTATCTATAACATCTCAAATACCAGAAAATTGATCGGAGAAAATCTTAAATTCATGAAGAAAATATGCTAAAAATCATCAAAACTTTTTTATTTCAAGAGATATTTACATTCTGTAAATTGCATAAGATAGATAAATTCATTCTTTGTATGGAAATCTAGTTGAAACCAAAATTTGTTTAAAAATAAATTAAAAATATTATTTTTTTCAATTAAAATAAAAAAATCTTCCGTTTTAAAGAATTACATATGCAAAACAAGCATACCCCATAACAAGGGTATAAAATATGAGACAAAGTCTTCAAATAGTCTGCTAAGTTCATTTAAAATACAATATAAGAGGCTAGATGCAGAGAAGTTCTCACTTGTAGCTAAAACCAGTCAAACAGCACCTCCTATAGTTCAACAGATGTGGAGGGCAATCCTTGATCTTCCTGACCGCTTAATGCTACTGTGCGTTGTTGTACTTTTAACTGGTCTGAATGTCCCACTAGTTCATATGTGTGTTCTCGTGGACACTGAGACTCTTGGTGGCTGAGATCCATATACTTTAGTCCAAGTTCACCAACCTGAATATAGATAACAAAGACAAGTTATTAATGCAGGAACTTTTAAAAATGAAACTTAGGAAAGAAGCATCAATGAAAATGAAATTCAAACAGTGAAACTATTAAAAGAGCACTAAGTGTTTCCTTAACCAGAAGCTGATGTTCAAAAGTTCTAAAACCAAGGAAGATATAGCCCCATTCATCTACTGCTGAAATAGATACAGATAAAATTAACGGTCCTTTTAAGGACCATCAAAATCTTTAAAAGGGAGTCTAAAATTGTTGTACACTTCAGTTTAAATTGCTTTAATAAGCTATATTATAGCTCTACCCCTTAAATATCTTCCAAAAAATGTAAAATTAGAGAGTGCCTGGCAAGTGTTTCTGAGTTTACACAATAATATGTGGTTATGTGTGTAATGCGGCTCTAAATAAATGTGAGCTGGATTCGCACATAACTTTCATAGCTGAACCGTGGCACTTAAATGATTTATTTAATAGCCACAATTTATCAAAAACTTATTAATTTAAGACCTAAAACTGAAACTATGGGATTTTTTTCTTTTTTCAGGTCCCATAAATAAGACACTAGAAAGAAATAAGCCCATATTTTCCATCTTTCACTGTCCCCTGATCCCATATAACACATTTATTATTTCTTTCCCTGTGGCTCTTTCTAATACTGTTTGCTGATATTTTTCAAAAATCCCTCCATTTTAACTTACAAGTGTAGGAATACATAATACAGACAAAATGACCTTTCTGTGCCCTTTTTTTAAACTTTAAATTGAAAAACAAACTTTTTTAAATTTCATAAATTTAAATTTCAATTTAATTAAAAAAGTTTAATTCAAATTTTAAAAATAATTACATCATTGCTTTCCTTATTGAATTTTGAAGCCTGTAGCCAAATTTCATCCATGAAACTTCAAAAATGAGCTTACAATTGCAGATTGAAGTGTTCAAAACATGCTCTCTGACAGGAACGGGGACCCAATTATTTGCCCCATTGGAACGCATTGAAAATCATAGTAAATACATAGGGTCCTGTTCAATAAATAATTTTGATAGCCACCTTGGGACTTCTGGTTCATGTTAGGCATTCATTTTGAAGTGTCTAAGTACAATCTCAGTGCCTCATGACCGGCATTCCGTTGCAAAATTTTGTTTTTATTGACAACAGGGTCAGTCTGTCTACTTCCGGGAAAGAATAAAGGCTAGAATTTAGGCAATTTACTCTATGTACTGACGCCAGATTACATTTAAATCAATCAAAATTTTTACAGAAATTCAAACTAGAAAGCCTACCCTTTCAAATAAATCTACATTCAGTTACAGAACTAGTGAAATAATAGCACTACACAATTTATAACAAAAGTTATATATTTTTTTTAAGAACTACATTCGTGGGTACCGGACTGGTTGCCCTAACTGGGATCCTATTCCTGTCAGACTTTATTTTTTTCCCCAGACTTAAAACTGCTCTTTTAAAATAAAGATATACATCTCAGTAGTTATTATGCAAAGTTTCAAAAAAATTTATCAAACAGTTACAGAATTATAGATCCTTATCTATAACATCTCAAATACCAGAAAATTGATCGGAGAAAATCTTAAATTCATGAAGAAAATATGCTAAAAATCATCAAAACTTTTTTATTTCAAGAGATATTTACATTCTGTAAATTGCATAAGATAGATAAATTCATTCTTTGTATGGAAATCTAGTTGAAACCAAAATTTGTTTAAAAATAAATTAAAAATATTATTTTTTTCAATTAAAATAAAAAAATCTTCCGTTTTAAAGAATTACATATGCAAAACAAGCATACCCCATAACAAGGGTATAAAATGTGAGACAAAGTCTTCAAATAGTCTGCTAAGTTCATTTAAAATACAATATAAGAGGCTAGATGCAGAGAAGTTCTCACTTGTAGCTAAAACCAGTCAAACAGCACCTCCTATAGTTCAACAGATGTGGAGGGCAATCCTTGATCTTCCTGACCGCTTAATGCTACTGTGCGTTGTTGTACTTTTAACTGGTCTGAATGTCCCACTAGTTCATATGTGTGTTCTCGTGGACACTGAGACTCTTGGTGGCTGAGATCCATATACTTTAGTCCAAGTTCACCAACCTGAATATAGATAACAAAGACAAGTTATTAATGCAGGAACTTTTAAAAATGAAACTTAGGAAAGAAGCATCAATGAAAATGAAATTCAAACAGTGAAACTATTAAAAGAGCACTAAGTGTTTCCTTAACCAGAAGCTGATGTTCAAAAGTTCTAAAACCAAGGAAGATATAGCCCCATTCATCTACTGCTGAAATAGATACAGATAAAATTAACGGTCCTTTTAAGGACCATCAAAATCTTTAAAAGGGAGTCTAAAATTGTTGTACACTTCAGTTTAAATTGCTTTAATAAGCTATATTATAGCTCTACCCCTTAAATATCTTCCAAAAAATGTAAAATTAGAGAGTGCCTGGCAAGTGTTTCTGAGTTTACACAATAATATGTGGTTATGTGTGTAATGCGGCTCTAAATAAATGTGAGCTGGATTCGCACATAACTTTCATAGCTGAACCGTGGCACTTAAATGATTTATTTAATAGCCACAATTTATCAAAAACTTATTAATTTAAGACCTAAAACTGAAACTATGGGATTTTTTTCTTTTTTCAGGTCCCATAAATAAGACACTAGAAAGAAATAAGCCCATATTTTCCATCTTTCACTGTCCCCTGATCCCATATAACACATTTATTATTTCTTTCCCTGTGGCTCTTTCTAATACTGTTTGCTGATATTTTTCAAAAATCCCTCCATTTTAACTTACAAGTGTAGGAATACATAATACAGACAAAATGACCTTTCTGTGCCCTTTTTTTAAACTTTAAATTGAAAAACAAACTTTTTTAAATTTCATAAATTTAAATTTCAATTTAATTAAAAAAGTTTAATTCAAATTTTAAAAATAATTACATCATTGCTTTCCTTATTGAATTTTGAAGCCTGTAGCCAAATTTCATCCATGAAACTTCAAAAATGAGCTTACAATTGCAGATTGAAGTGTTCAAAACATGCTCTCTGACAGGAACGGGGACCCAATTATTTGCCCCATTGGAACGCATTGAAAATCATAGTAAATACATAGGGTCCTGTTCAATAAATAATTTTGATAGCCACCTTGGGACTTCTGGTTCATGTTAGGCATTCATTTTGAAGTGTCTAAGTACAATCTCAGTGCCTCATGACCGGCATTCCGTTGCAAAATTTTGTTTTTATTGACAACAGGGTCAGTCTGTCTACTTCCGGGAAAGAATAAAGGCTAGAATTTAGGCAATTTACTCTATGTACTGACGCCAGATTACATTTAAATCAATCAAAATTTTTACAGAAATTCAAACTAGAAAGCCTACCCTTTCAAATAAATCTACATTCAGTTACAGAACTAGTGAAATAATAGCACTACACAATTTATAACAAAAGTTATATATTTTTTTTAAGAACTACATTCGTGGGTACCGGACTGGTTGCCCTAACTGGGATCCTATTCCTGTCAGACTTTATTTTTTTCCCCAGACTTAAAACTGCTCTTTTAAAATAAAGATATACATCTCAGTAGTTATTATGCAAAGTTTCAAAAAAATTTATCAAACAGTTACAGAATTATAGATCCTTATCTATAACATCTCAAATACCAGAAAATTGATCGGAGAAAATCTTAAATTCATGAAGAAAATATGCTAAAAATCATCAAAACTTTTTTATTTCAAGAGATATTTACATTCTGTAAATTGCATAAGATAGATAAATTCATTCTTTGTATGGAAATCTAGTTGAAACCAAAATTTGTTTAAAAATAAATTAAAAATATTATTTTTTTCAATTAAAATAAAAAAATCTTCCGTTTTAAAGAATTACATATGCAAAACAAGCATACCCCATAACAAGGGTATAAAATATGAGACAAAGTCTTCAAATAGTCTGCTAAGTTCATTTAAAATACAATATAAGAGGCTAGATGCAGAGAAGTTCTCACTTGTAGCTAAAACCAGTCAAACAGCACCTCCTATAGTTCAACAGATGTGGAGGGCAATCCTTGATCTTCCTGACCGCTTAATGCTACTGTGCGTTGTTGTACTTTTAACTGGTCTGAATGTCCCACTAGTTCATATGTGTGTTCTCGTGGACACTGAGACTCTTGGTGGCTGAGATCCATATACTTTAGTCCAAGTTCACCAACCTGAATATAGATAACAAAGACAAGTTATTAATGCAGGAACTTTTAAAAATGAAACTTAGGAAAGAAGCATCAATGAAAATGAAATTCAAACAGTGAAACTATTAAAAGAGCACTAAGTGTTTCCTTAACCAGAAGCTGATGTTCAAAAGTTCTAAAACCAAGGAAGATATAGCCCCATTCATCTACTGCTGAAATAGATACAGATAAAATTAACGGTCCTTTTAAGGACCATCAAAATCTTTAAAAGGGAGTCTAAAATTGTTGTACACTTCAGTTTAAATTGCTTTAATAAGCTATATTATAGCTCTACCCCTTAAATATCTTCCAAAAAATGTAAAATTAGAGAGTGCCTGGCAAGTGTTTCTGAGTTTACACAATAATATGTGGTTATGTGTGTAATGCGGCTCTAAATAAATGTGAGCTGGATTCGCACATAACTTTCATAGCTGAACCGTGGCACTTAAATGATTTATTTAATAGCCACAATTTATCAAAAACTTATTAATTTAAGACCTAAAACTGAAACTATGGGATTTTTTTCTTTTTTCAGGTCCCATAAATAAGACACTAGAAAGAAATAAGCCCATATTTTCCATCTTTCACTGTCCCCTGATCCCATATAACACATTTATTATTTCTTTCCCTGTGGCTCTTTCTAATACTGTTTGCTGATATTTTTCAAAAATCCCTCCATTTTAACTTACAAGTGTAGGAATACATAATACAGACAAAATGACCTTTCTGTGCCCTTTTTTTAAACTTTAAATTGAAAAACAAACTTTTTTAAATTTCATAAATTTAAATTTCAATTTAATTAAAAAAGTTTAATTCAAATTTTAAAAATAATTACATCATTGCTTTCCTTATTGAATTTTGAAGCCTGTAGCCAAATTTCATCCATGAAACTTCAAAAATGAGCTTACAATTGCAGATTGAAGTGTTCAAAACATGCTCTCTGACAGGAACGGGGACCCAATTATTTGCCCCATTGGAACGCATTGAAAATCATAGTAAATACATAGGGTCCTGTTCAATAAATAATTTTGATAGCCACCTTGGGACTTCTGGTTCATGTTAGGCATTCATTTTGAAGTGTCTAAGTACAATCTCAGTGCCTCATGACCGGCATTCCGTTGCAAAATTTTGTTTTTATTGACAACAGGGTCAGTCTGTCTACTTCCGGGAAAGAATAAAGGCTAGAATTTAGGCAATTTACTCTATGTACTGACGCCAGATTACATTTAAATCAATCAAAAAAATGTAAAATTAGAGAGTGCCTGGCAAGTGTTTCTGAGTTTACACAATAATATGTGGTTATGTGTGTAATGCGGCTCTAAATAAATGTGAGCTGGATTCGCACATAACTTTCATAGCTGAACCGTGGCACTTAAATGATTTATTTAATAGCCACAATTTATCAAAAACTTATTAATTTAAGACCTAAAACTGAAACTATGGGATTTTTTTCTTTTTTCAGGTCCCATAAATAAGACACTAGAAAGAAATAAGCCCATATTTTCCATCTTTCACTGTCCCCTGATCCCATATAACACATTTATTATTTCTTTCCCTGTGGCTCTTTCTAATACTGTTTGCTGATATTTTTCAAAAATCCCTCCATTTTAACTTACAAGTGTAGGAATACATAATACAGACAAAATGACCTTTCTGTGCCCTTTTTTTAAACTTTAAATTGAAAAACAAACTTTTTTAAATTTCATAAATTTAAATTTCAATTTAATTAAAAAAGTTTAATTCAAATTTTAAAAATAATTACATCATTGCTTTCCTTATTGAATTTTGAAGCCTGTAGCCAAATTTCATCCATGAAACTTCAAAAATGAGCTTACAATTGCAGATTGAAGTGTTCAAAACATGCTCTCTGACAGACTTTATTTTTTTCCCCAGACTTAAAACTGCTCTTTTAAAATAAAGATATACATCTCAGTAGTTCTTATGCAAAGTTTCAAAAAAATTTATCAAACAGTTACAGAATTATAGATCCTTATCTATAACATCTCAAATACCAGAAAATTGATCGGAGAAAATCTTAAATTCATGAAGAAAATATGCTAAAAATCATCAAAACTTTTTTATTTCAAGAGATATTTACATTCTGTAAATTGCATAAGATAGATAAATTCATTCTTTGTATGGAAATCTAGTTGAAACCAAAATTTGTTTAAAAATAAATTAAAAATATTATTTTTTTCAATTAAAATAAAAAAATCTTCCGTTTTAAAGAATTACATATGCAAAACAAGCATACCCCATAACAAGGGTATAAAATATGAGACAAAGTCTTCAAATAGTCTGCTAAGTTCATTTAAAATACAATATAAGAGGCTAGATGCAGAGAAGTTCTCACTTGTAGCTAAAACCAGTCAAACAGCACCTCCTATAGTTCAACAGATGTGGAGGGCAATCCTTGATCTTCCTGACCGCTTAATGCTACTGTGCGTTGTTGTACTTTTAACTGGTCTGAATGTCCCACTAGTTCATATGTGTGTTCTCGTGGACACTGAGACTCTTGGTGGCTGAGATCCATATACTTTAGTCCAAGTTCACCAACCTGAATATAGATAACAAAGACAAGTTATTAATGCAGGAACTTTTAAAAATGAAACTTAGGAAAGAAGCATCAATGAAAATGAAATTCAAACAGTGAAACTATTAAAAGAGCACTAAGTGTTTCCTTAACCAGAAGCTGATGTTCAAAAGTTCTAAAACCAAGGAAGATATAGCCCCATTCATCTACTGCTGAAATAGATACAGATAAAATTAACGGTCCTTTTAAGGACCATCAAAATCTTTAAAAGGGAGTCTAAAATTGTTGTACACTTCAGTTTAAATTGCTTTAATAAGCTATATTATAGCTCTACCCCTTAAATATCTTCCAAAAAATGTAAAATTAGAGAGTGCCTGGCAAGTGTTTCTGAGTTTACACAATAATATGTGGTTATGTGTGTAATGCGGCTCTAAATAAATGTGAGCTGGATTCGCACATAACTTTCATAGCTGAACCGTGGCACTTAAATGATTTATTTAATAGCCACAATTTATCAAAAACTTATTAATTTAAGACCTAAAACTGAAACTATGGGATTTTTTTCTTTTTTCAGGTCCCATAAATAAGACACTAGAAAGAAATAAGCCCATATTTTCCATCTTTCACTGTCCCCTGATCCCATATAACACATTTATTATTTCTTTCCCTGTGGCTCTTTCTAATACTGTTTGCTGATATTTTTCAAAAATCCCTCCATTTTAACTTACAAGTGTAGGAATACATAATACAGACAAAATGACCTTTCTGTGCCCTTTTTTTAAACTTTAAATTGAAAAACAAACTTTTTTAAATTTCATAAATTTAAATTTCAATTTAATTAAAAAAGTTTAATTCAAATTTTAAAAATAATTACATCATTGCTTTCCTTATTGAATTTTGAAGCCTGTAGCCAAATTTCATCCATGAAACTTCAAAAATGAGCTTACAATTGCAGATTGAAGTGTTCAAAACATGCTCTCTGACAGGAACGGGGACCCAATTATTTGCCCCATTGGAACGCATTGAAAATCATAGTAAATACATAGGGTCCTGTTCAATAAATAATTTTGATAGCCACCTTGGGACTTCTGGTTCATGTTAGGCATTCATTTTGAAGTGTCTAAGTACAATCTCAGTGCCTCATGACCGGCATTCCGTTGCAAAATTTTGTTTTTATTGACAACAGGGTCAGTCTGTCTACTTCCGGGAAAGAATAAAGGCTAGAATTTAGGCAATTTACTCTATGTACTGACGCCAGATTACATTTAAATCAATCAAAATTTTTACAGAAATTCAAACTAGAAAGCCTACCCTTTCAAATAAATCTACATTCAGTTACAGAACTAGTGAAATAATAGCACTACACAATTTATAACAAAAGTTATATATTTTTTTTAAGAACTACATTCGTGGGTACCGGACTGGTTGCCCTAACTGGGATCCTATTCCTGTCAGACTTTATTTTTTTCCCCAGACTTAAAACTGCTCTTTTAAAATAAAGATATACATCTCAGTAGTTATTATGCAAAGTTTCAAAAAAATTTATCAAACAGTTACAGAATTATAGATCCTTATCTATAACATCTCAAATACCAGAAAATTGATCGGAGAAAATCTTAAATTCATGAAGAAAATATGCTAAAAATCATCAAAACTTTTTTATTTCAAGAGATATTTACATTCTGTAAATTGCATAAGATAGATAAATTCATTCTTTGTATGGAAATCTAGTTGAAACCAAAATTTGTTTAAAAATAAATTAAAAATATTATTTTTTTCAATTAAAATAAAAAAATCTTCCGTTTTAAAGAATTACATATGCAAAACAAGCATACCCCATAACAAGGGTATAAAATATGAGACAAAGTCTTCAAATAGTCTGCTAAGTTCATTTAAAATACAATATAAGAGGCTAGATGCAGAGAAGTTCTCACTTGTAGCTAAAACCAGTCAAACAGCACCTCCTATAGTTCAACAGATGTGGAGGGCAATCCTTGATCTTCCTGACCGCTTAATGCTACTGTGCGTTGTTGTACTTTTAACTGGTCTGAATGTCCCACTAGTTCATATGTGTGTTCTCGTGGACACTGAGACTCTTGGTGGCTGAGATCCATATACTTTAGTCCAAGTTCACCAACCTGAATATAGATAACAAAGACAAGTTATTAATGCAGGAACTTTTAAAAATGAAACTTAGGAAAGAAGCATCAATGAAAATGAAATTCAAACAGTGAAACTATTAAAAGAGCACTAAGTGTTTCCTTAACCAGAAGCTGATGTTCAAAAGTTCTAAAACCAAGGAAGATATAGCCCCATTCATCTACTGCTGAAATAGATACAGATAAAATTAACGGTCCTTTTAAGGACCATCAAAATCTTTAAAAGGGAGTCTAAAATTGTTGTACACTTCAGTTTAAATTGCTTTAATAAGCTATATTATAGCTCTACCCCTTAAATATCTTCCAAAAAATGTAAAATTAGAGAGTGCCTGGCAAGTGTTTCTGAGTTTACACAATAATATGTGGTTATGTGTGTAATGCGGCTCTAAATAAATGTGAGCTGGATTCGCACATAACTTTCATAGCTGAACCGTGGCACTTAAATGATTTATTTAATAGCCACAATTTATCAAAAACTTATTAATTTAAGACCTAAAACTGAAACTATGGGATTTTTTTCTTTTTTCAGGTCCCATAAATAAGACACTAGAAAGAAATAAGCCCATATTTTCCATCTTTCACTGTCCCCTGATCCCATATAACACATTTATTATTTCTTTCCCTGTGGCTCTTTCTAATACTGTTTGCTGATATTTTTCAAAAATCCCTCCATTTTAACTTACAAGTGTAGGAATACATAATACAGACAAAATGACCTTTCTGTGCCCTTTTTTTAAACTTTAAATTGAAAAACAAACTTTTTTAAATTTCATAAATTTAAATTTCAATTTAATTAAAAAAGTTTAATTCAAATTTTAAAAATAATTACATCATTGCTTTCCTTATTGAATTTTGAAGCCTGTAGCCAAATTTCATCCATGAAACTTCAAAAATGAGCTTACAATTGCAGATTGAAGTGTTCAAAACATGCTCTCTGTCAGACTTTATTTTTTTCCCCAGACTTAAAACTGCTCTTTTAAAATAAAGATATACATCTCAGTAGTTATTATGCAAAGTTTCAAAAAAATTTATCAAACAGTTACAGAATTATAGATCCTTATCTATAACATCTCAAATACCAGAAAATTGATCGGAGAAAATCTTAAATTCATGAAGAAAATATGCTAAAAATCATCAAAACTTTTTTATTTCAAGAGATATTTACATTCTGTAAATTGCATAAGATAGATAAATTCATTCTTTGTATGGAAATCTAGTTGAAACCAAAATTTGTTTAAAAATAAATTAAAAATATTATTTTTTTCAATTAAAATAAAAAAATCTTCCGTTTTAAAGAATTACATATGCAAAACAAGCATACCCCATAACAAGGGTATAAAATATGAGACAAAGTCTTCAAATAGTCTGCTAAGTTCATTTAAAATACAATATAAGAGGCTAGATGCAGAGAAGTTCTCACTTGTAGCTAAAACCAGTCAAACAGCACCTCCTATAGTTCAACAGATGTGGAGGGCAATCCTTGATCTTCCTGACCGCTTAATGCTACTGTGCGTTGTTGTACTTTTAACTGGTCTGAATGTCCCACTAGTTCATATGTGTGTTCTCGTGGACACTGAGACTCTTGGTGGCTGAGATCCATATACTTTAGTCCAAGTTCACCAACCTGAATATAGATAACAAAGACAAGTTATTAATGCAGGAACTTTTAAAAATGAAACTTAGGAAAGAAGCATCAATGAAAATGAAATTCAAACAGTGAAACTATTAAAAGAGCACTAAGTGTTTCCTTAACCAGAAGCTGATGTTCAAAAGTTCTAAAACCAAGGAAGATATAGCCCCATTCATCTACTGCTGAAATAGATACAGATAAAATTAACGGTCCTTTTAAGGACCATCAAAATCTTTAAAAGGGAGTCTAAAATTGTTGTACACTTCAGTTTAAATTGCTTTAATAAGCTATATTATAGCTCTACCCCTTAAATATCTTCCAAAAAATGTAAAATTAGAGAGTGCCTGGCAAGTGTTTCTGAGTTTACACAATAATATGTGGTTATGTGTGTAATGCGGCTCTAAATAAATGTGAGCTGGATTCGCACATAACTTTCATAGCTGAACCGTGGCACTTAAATGATTTATTTAATAGCCACAATTTATCAAAAACTTATTAATTTAAGACCTAAAACTGAAACTATGGGATTTTTTTCTTTTTTCAGGTCCCATAAATAAGACACTAGAAAGAAATAAGCCCATATTTTCCATCTTTCACTGTCCCCTGATCCCATATAACACATTTATTATTTCTTTCCCTGTGGCTCTTTCTAATACTGTTTGCTGATATTTTTCAAAAATCCCTCCATTTTAACTTACAAGTGTAGGAATACATAATACAGACAAAATGACCTTTCTGTGCCCTTTTTTTAAACTTTAAATTGAAAAACAAACTTTTTTAAATTTCATAAATTTAAATTTCAATTTAATTAAAAAAGTTTAATTCAAATTTTAAAAATAATTACATCATTGCTTTCCTTATTGAATTTTGAAGCCTGTAGCCAAATTTCATCCATGAAACTTCAAAAATGAGCTTACAATTGCAGATTGAAGTGTTCAAAACATGCTCTCTGTCAGACTTTATTTTTTTCCCCAGACTTAAAACTGCTCTTTTAAAATAAAGATATACATCTCAGTAGTTATTATGCAAAGTTTCAAAAAAATTTATCAAACAGTTACAGAATTATAGATCCTTATCTATAACATCTCAAATACCAGAAAATTGATCGGAGAAAATCTTAAATTCATGAAGAAAATATGCTAAAAATCATCAAAACTTTTTTATTTCAAGAGATATTTACATTCTGTAAATTGCATAAGATAGATAAATTCATTCTTTGTATGGAAATCTAGTTGAAACCAAAATTTGTTTAAAAATAAATTAAAAATATTATTTTTTTCAATTAAAATAAAAAAATCTTCCGTTTTAAAGAATTACATATGCAAAACAAGCATACCCCATAACAAGGGTATAAAATATGAGACAAAGTCTTCAAATAGTCTGCTAAGTTCATTTAAAATACAATATAAGAGGCTAGATGCAGAGAAGTTCTCACTTGTAGCTAAAACCAGTCAAACAGCACCTCCTATAGTTCAACAGATGTGGAGGGCAATCCTTGATCTTCCTGACCGCTTAATGCTACTGTGCGTTGTTGTACTTTTAACTGGTCTGAATGTCCCACTAGTTCATATGTGTGTTCTCGTGGACACTGAGACTCTTGGTGGCTGAGATCCATATACTTTAGTCCAAGTTCACCAACCTGAATATAGATAACAAAGACAAGTTATTAATGCAGGAACTTTTAAAAATGAAACTTAGGAAAGAAGCATCAATGAAAATGAAATTCAAACAGTGAAACTATTAAAAGAGCACTAAGTGTTTCCTTAACCAGAAGCTGATGTTCAAAAGTTCTAAAACCAAGGAAGATATAGCCCCATTCATCTACTGCTGAAATAGATACAGATAAAATTAACGGTCCTTTTAAGGACCATCAAAATCTTTAAAAGGGAGTCTAAAATTGTTGTACACTTCAGTTTAAATTGCTTTAATAAGCTATATTATAGCTCTACCCCTTAAATATCTTCCAAAAAATGTAAAATTAGAGAGTGCCTGGCAAGTGTTTCTGAGTTTACACAATAATATGTGGTTATGTGTGTAATGCGGCTCTAAATAAATGTGAGCTGGATTCGCACATAACTTTCATAGCTGAACCGTGGCACTTAAATGATTTATTTAATAGCCACAATTTATCAAAAACTTATTAATTTAAGACCTAAAACTGAAACTATGGGATTTTTTTCTTTTTTCAGGTCCCATAAATAAGACACTAGAAAGAAATAAGCCCATATTTTCCATCTTTCACTGTCCCCTGATCCCATATAACACATTTATTATTTCTTTCCCTGTGGCTCTTTCTAATACTGTTTGCTGATATTTTTCAAAAATCCCTCCATTTTAACTTACAAGTGTAGGAATACATAATACAGACAAAATGACCTTTCTGTGCCCTTTTTTTAAACTTTAAATTGAAAAACAAACTTTTTTAAATTTCATAAATTTAAATTTCAATTTAATTAAAAAAGTTTAATTCAAATTTTAAAAATAATTACATCATTGCTTTCCTTATTGAATTTTGAAGCCTGTAGCCAAATTTCATCCATGAAACTTCAAAAATGAGCTTACAATTGCAGATTGAAGTGTTCAAAACATGCTCTCTGTCAGACTTTATTTTTTTCCCCAGACTTAAAACTGCTCTTTTAAAATAAAGATATACATCTCAGTAGTTATTATGCAAAGTTTCAAAAAAATTTATCAAACAGTTACAGAATTATAGATCCTTATCTATAACATCTCAAATACCAGAAAATTGATCGGAGAAAATCTTAAATTCATGAAGAAAATATGCTAAAAATCATCAAAACTTTTTTATTTCAAGAGATATTTACATTCTGTAAATTGCATAAGATAGATAAATTCATTCTTTGTATGGAAATCTAGTTGAAACCAAAATTTGTTTAAAAATAAATTAAAAATATTATTTTTTTCAATTAAAATAAAAAAATCTTCCGTTTTAAAGAATTACATATGCAAAACAAGCATACCCCATAACAAGGGTATAAAATATGAGACAAAGTCTTCAAATAGTCTGCTAAGTTCATTTAAAATACAATATAAGAGGCTAGATGCAGAGAAGTTCTCACTTGTAGCTAAAACCAGTCAAACAGCACCTCCTATAGTTCAACAGATGTGGAGGGCAATCCTTGATCTTCCTGACCGCTTAATGCTACTGTGCGTTGTTGTACTTTTAACTGGTCTGAATGTCCCACTAGTTCATATGTGTGTTCTCGTGGACACTGAGACTCTTGGTGGCTGAGATCCATATACTTTAGTCCAAGTTCACCAACCTGAATATAGATAACAAAGACAAGTTATTAATGCAGGAACTTTTAAAAATGAAACTTAGGAAAGAAGCATCAATGAAAATGAAATTCAAACAGTGAAACTATTAAAAGAGCACTAAGTGTTTCCTTAACCAGAAGCTGATGTTCAAAAGTTCTAAAACCAAGGAAGATATAGCCCCATTCATCTACTGCTGAAATAGATACAGATAAAATTAACGGTCCTTTTAAGGACCATCAAAATCTTTAAAAGGGAGTCTAAAATTGTTGTACACTTCAGTTTAAATTGCTTTAATAAGCTATATTATAGCTCTACCCCTTAAATATCTTCCAAAAAATGTAAAATTAGAGAGTGCCTGGCAAGTGTTTCTGAGTTTACACAATAATATGTGGTTATGTGTGTAATGCGGCTCTAAATAAATGTGAGCTGGATTCGCACATAACTTTCATAGCTGAACCGTGGCACTTAAATGATTTATTTAATAGCCACAATTTATCAAAAACTTATTAATTTAAGACCTAAAACTGAAACTATGGGATTTTTTTCTTTTTTCAGGTCCCATAAATAAGACACTAGAAAGAAATAAGCCCATATTTTCCATCTTTCACTGTCCCCTGATCCCATATAACACATTTATTATTTCTTTCCCTGTGGCTCTTTCTAATACTGTTTGCTGATATTTTTCAAAAATCCCTCCATTTTAACTTACAAGTGTAGGAATACATAATACAGACAAAATGACCTTTCTGTGCCCTTTTTTTAAACTTTAAATTGAAAAACAAACTTTTTTAAATTTCATAAATTTAAATTTCAATTTAATTAAAAAAGTTTAATTCAAATTTTAAAAATAATTACATCATTGCTTTCCTTATTGAATTTTGAAGCCTGTAGCCAAATTTCATCCATGAAACTTCAAAAATGAGCTTACAATTGCAGATTGAAGTGTTCAAAACATGCTCTCTGACAGGAACGGGGACCCAATTATTTGCCCCATTGGAACGCATTGAAAATCATAGTAAATACATAGGGTCCTGTTCAATAAATAATTTTGATAGCCACCTTGGGACTTCTGGTTCATGTTAGGCATTCATTTTGAAGTGTCTAAGTACAATCTCAGTGCCTCATGACCGGCATTCCGTTGCAAAATTTTGTTTTTATTGACAACAGGGTCAGTCTGTCTACTTCCGGGAAAGAATAAAGGCTAGAATTTAGGCAATTTACTCTATGTACTGACGCCAGATTACATTTAAATCAATCAAAATTTTTACAGAAATTCAAACTAGAAAGCCTACCCTTTCAAATAAATCTACATTCAGTTACAGAACTAGTGAAATAATAGCACTACACAATTTATAACAAAAGTTATATATTTTTTTTAAGAACTACATTCGTGGGTACCGGACTGGTTGCCCTAACTGGGATCCTATTCCTGTCAGACTTTATTTTTTTCCCCAGACTTAAAACTGCTCTTTTAAAATAAAGATATACATCTCAGTAGTTATTATGCAAAGTTTCAAAAAAATTTATCAAACAGTTACAGAATTATAGATCCTTATCTATAACATCTCAAATACCAGAAAATTGATCGGAGAAAATCTTAAATTCATGAAGAAAATATGCTAAAAATCATCAAAACTTTTTTATTTCAAGAGATATTTACATTCTGTAAATTGCATAAGATAGATAAATTCATTCTTTGTATGGAAATCTAGTTGAAACCAAAATTTGTTTAAAAATAAATTAAAAATATTATTTTTTTCAATTAAAATAAAAAAATCTTCCGTTTTAAAGAATTACATATGCAAAACAAGCATACCCCATAACAAGGGTATAAAATATGAGACAAAGTCTTCAAATAGTCTGCTAAGTTCATTTAAAATACAATATAAGAGGCTAGATGCAGAGAAGTTCTCACTTGTAGCTAAAACCAGTCAAACAGCACCTCCTATAGTTCAACAGATGTGGAGGGCAATCCTTGATCTTCCTGACCGCTTAATGCTACTGTGCGTTGTTGTACTTTTAACTGGTCTGAATGTCCCACTAGTTCATATGTGTGTTCTCGTGGACACTGAGACTCTTGGTGGCTGAGATCCATATACTTTAGTCCAAGTTCACCAACCTGAATATAGATAACAAAGACAAGTTATTAATGCAGGAACTTTTAAAAATGAAACTTAGGAAAGAAGCATCAATGAAAATGAAATTCAAACAGTGAAACTATTAAAAGAGCACTAAGTGTTTCCTTAACCAGAAGCTGATGTTCAAAAGTTCTAAAACCAAGGAAGATATAGCCCCATTCATCTACTGCTGAAATAGATACAGATAAAATTAACGGTCCTTTTAAGGACCATCAAAATCTTTAAAAGGGAGTCTAAAATTGTTGTACACTTCAGTTTAAATTGCTTTAATAAGCTATATTATAGCTCTACCCCTTAAATATCTTCCAAAAAATGTAAAATTAGAGAGTGCCTGGCAAGTGTTTCTGAGTTTACACAATAATATGTGGTTATGTGTGTAATGCGGCTCTAAATAAATGTGAGCTGGATTCGCACATAACTTTCATAGCTGAACCGTGGCACTTAAATGATTTATTTAATAGCCACAATTTATCAAAAACTTATTAATTTAAGACCTAAAACTGAAACTATGGGATTTTTTTCTTTTTTCAGGTCCCATAAATAAGACACTAGAAAGAAATAAGCCCATATTTTCCATCTTTCACTGTCCCCTGATCCCATATAACACATTTATTATTTCTTTCCCTGTGGCTCTTTCTAATACTGTTTGCTGATATTTTTCAAAAATCCCTCCATTTTAACTTACAAGTGTAGGAATACATAATACAGACAAAATGACCTTTCTGTGCCCTTTTTTTAAACTTTAAATTGAAAAACAAACTTTTTTAAATTTCATAAATTTAAATTTCAATTTAATTAAAAAAGTTTAATTCAAATTTTAAAAATAATTACATCATTGCTTTCCTTATTGAATTTTGAAGCCTGTAGCCAAATTTCATCCATGAAACTTCAAAAATGAGCTTACAATTGCAGATTGAAGTGTTCAAAACATGCTCTCTGACAGGAACGGGGACCCAATTATTTGCCCCATTGGAACGCATTGAAAATCATAGTAAATACATAGGGTCCTGTTCAATAAATAATTTTGATAGCCACCTTGGGACTTCTGGTTCATGTTAGGCATTCATTTTGAAGTGTCTAAGTACAATCTCAGTGCCTCATGACCGGCATTCCGTTGCAAAATTTTGTTTTTATTGACAACAGGGTCAGTCTGTCTACTTCCGGGAAAGAATAAAGGCTAGAATTTAGGCAATTTACTCTATGTACTGACGCCAGATTACATTTAAATCAATCAAAATTTTTACAGAAATTCAAACTAGAAAGCCTACCCTTTCAAATAAATCTACATTCAGTTACAGAACTAGTGAAATAATAGCACTACACAATTTATAACAAAAGTTATATATTTTTTTTAAGAACTACATTCGTGGGTACCGGACTGGTTGCCCTAACTGGGATCCTATTCCTGTCAGACTTTATTTTTTTCCCCAGACTTAAAACTGCTCTTTTAAAATAAAGATATACATCTCAGTAGTTATTATGCAAAGTTTCAAAAAAATTTATCAAACAGTTACAGAATTATAGATCCTTATCTATAACATCTCAAATACCAGAAAATTGATCGGAGAAAATCTTAAATTCATGAAGAAAATATGCTAAAAATCATCAAAACTTTTTTATTTCAAGAGATATTTACATTCTGTAAATTGCATAAGATAGATAAATTCATTCTTTGTATGGAAATCTAGTTGAAACCAAAATTTGTTTAAAAATAAATTAAAAATATTATTTTTTTCAATTAAAATAAAAAAATCTTCCGTTTTAAAGAATTACATATGCAAAACAAGCATACCCCATAACAAGGGTATAAAATATGAGACAAAGTCTTCAAATAGTCTGCTAAGTTCATTTAAAATACAATATAAGAGGCTAGATGCAGAGAAGTTCTCACTTGTAGCTAAAACCAGTCAAACAGCACCTCCTATAGTTCAACAGATGTGGAGGGCAATCCTTGATCTTCCTGACCGCTTAATGCTACTGTGCGTTGTTGTACTTTTAACTGGTCTGAATGTCCCACTAGTTCATATGTGTGTTCTCGTGGACACTGAGACTCTTGGTGGCTGAGATCCATATACTTTAGTCCAAGTTCACCAACCTGAATATAGATAACAAAGACAAGTTATTAATGCAGGAACTTTTAAAAATGAAACTTAGGAAAGAAGCATCAATGAAAATGAAATTCAAACAGTGAAACTATTAAAAGAGCACTAAGTGTTTCCTTAACCAGAAGCTGATGTTCAAAAGTTCTAAAACCAAGGAAGATATAGCCCCATTCATCTACTGCTGAAATAGATACAGATAAAATTAACGGTCCTTTTAAGGACCATCAAAATCTTTAAAAGGGAGTCTAAAATTGTTGTACACTTCAGTTTAAATTGCTTTAATAAGCTATATTATAGTTCTACCCCTTAAATATCTTCCAAAAAATGTAAAATTAGAGAGTGCCTGGCAAGTGTTTCTGAGTTTACACAATAATATGTGGTTATGTGTGTAATGCGGCTCTAAATAAATGTGAGCTGGATTCGCACATAACTTTCATAGCTGAACCGTGGCACTTAAATGATTTATTTAATAGCCACAATTTATCAAAAACTTATTAATTTAAGACCTAAAACTGAAACTATGGGATTTTTTTCTTTTTTCAGGTCCCATAAATAAGACACTAGAAAGAAATAAGCCCATATTTTCCATCTTTCACTGTCCCCTGATCCCATATAACACATTTATTATTTCTTTCCCTGTGGCTCTTTCTAATACTGTTTGCTGATATTTTTCAAAAATCCCTCCATTTTAACTTACAAGTGTAGGAATACATAATACAGACAAAATGACCTTTCTGTGCCCTTTTTTTAAACTTTAAATTGAAAAACAAACTTTTTTAAATTTCATAAATTTAAATTTCAATTTAATTAAAAAAGTTTAATTCAAATTTTAAAAATAATTACATCATTGCTTTCCTTATTGAATTTTGAAGCCTGTAGCCAAATTTCATCCATGAAACTTCAAAAATGAGCTTACAATTGCAGATTGAAGTGTTCAAAACATGCTCTCTGACAGGAACGGGGACCCAATTATTTGCCCCATTGGAACGCATTGAAAATCATAGTAAATACATAGGGTCCTGTTCAATAAATAATTTTGATAGCCACCTTGGGACTTCTGGTTCATGTTAGGCATTCATTTTGAAGTGTCTAAGTACAATCTCAGTGCCTCATGACCGGCATTCCGTTGCAAAATTTTGTTTTTATTGACAACAGGGTCAGTCTGTCTACTTCCGGGAAAGAATAAAGGCTAGAATTTAGGCAATTTACTCTATGTACTGACGCCAGATTACATTTAAATCAATCAAAATTTTTACAGAAATTCAAACTAGAAAGCCTACCCTTTCAAATAAATCTACATTCAGTTACAGAACTAGTGAAATAATAGCACTACACAATTTATAACAAAAGTTATATATTTTTTTTAAGAACTACATTCGTGGGTACCGGACTGGTTGCCCTAACTGGGATCCTATTCCTGTCAGACTTTATTTTTTTCCCCAGACTTAAAACTGCTCTTTTAAAATAAAGATATACATCTCAGTAGTTATTATGCAAAGTTTCAAAAAAATTTATCAAACAGTTACAGAATTATAGATCCTTATCTATAACATCTCAAATACCAGAAAATTGATCGGAGAAAATCTTAAATTCATGAAGAAAATATGCTAAAAATCATCAAAACTTTTTTATTTCAAGAGATATTTACATTCTGTAAATTGCATAAGATAGATAAATTCATTCTTTGTATGGAAATCTAGTTGAAACCAAAATTTGTTTAAAAATAAATTAAAAATATTATTTTTTTCAATTAAAATAAAAAAATCTTCCGTTTTAAAGAATTACATATGCAAAACAAGCATACCCCATAACAAGGGTATAAAATATGAGACAAAGTCTTCAAATAGTCTGCTAAGTTCATTTAAAATACAATATAAGAGGCTAGATGCAGAGAAGTTCTCACTTGTAGCTAAAACCAGTCAAACAGCACCTCCTATAGTTCAACAGATGTGGAGGGCAATCCTTGATCTTCCTGACCGCTTAATGCTACTGTGCGTTGTTGTACTTTTAACTGGTCTGAATGTCCCACTAGTTCATATGTGTGTTCTCGTGGACACTGAGACTCTTGGTGGCTGAGATCCATATACTTTAGTCCAAGTTCACCAACCTGAATATAGATAACAAAGACAAGTTATTAATGCAGGAACTTTTAAAAATGAAACTTAGGAAAGAAGCATCAATGAAAATGAAATTCAAACAATGAAACTATTAAAAGAGCACTAAGTGTTTCCTTAACCAGAAGCTGATGTTCAAAAGTTCTAAAACCAAGGAAGATATAGCCCCATTCATCTACTGCTGAAATAGATACAGATAAAATTAACGGTCCTTTTAAGGACCATCAAAATCTTTAAAAGGGAGTCTAAAATTGTTGTACACTTCAGTTTAAATTGCTTTAATAAGCTATATTATAGCTCTACCCCTTAAATATCTTCCAAAAAATGTAAAATTAGAGAGTGCCTGGCAAGTGTTTCTGAGTTTACACAATAATATGTGGTTATGTGTGTAATGCGGCTCTAAATAAATGTGAGCTGGATTCGCACATAACTTTCATAGCTGAACCGTGGCACTTAAATGATTTATTTAATAGCCACAATTTATCAAAAACTTATTAATTTAAGACCTAAAACTGAAACTATGGGATTTTTTTCTTTTTTCAGGTCCCATAAATAAGACACTAGAAAGAAATAAGCCCATATTTTCCATCTTTCACTGTCCCCTGATCCCATATAACACATTTATTATTTCTTTCCCTGTGGCTCTTTCTAATACTGTTTGCTGATATTTTTCAAAAATCCCTCCATTTTAACTTACAAGTGTAGGAATACATAATACAGACAAAATGACCTTTCTGTGCCCTTTTTTTAAACTTTAAATTGAAAAACAAACTTTTTTAAATTTCATAAATTTAAATTTCAATTTAATTAAAAAAGTTTAATTCAAATTTTAAAAATAATTACATCATTGCTTTCCTTATTGAATTTTGAAGCCTGTAGCCAAATTTCATCCATGAAACTTCAAAAATGAGCTTACAATTGCAGATTGAAGTGTTCAAAACATGCTCTCTGACAGGAACGGGGACCCAATTATTTGCCCCATTGGAACGCATTGAAAATCATAGTAAATACATAGGGTCCTGTTCAATAAATAATTTTGATAGCCACCTTGGGACTTCTGGTTCATGTTAGGCATTCATTTTGAAGTGTCTAAGTACAATCTCAGTGCCTCATGACCGGCATTCCGTTGCAAAATTTTGTTTTTATTGACAACAGGGTCAGTCTGTCTACTTCCGGGAAAGAATAAAGGCTAGAATTTAGGCAATTTACTCTATGTACTGACGCCAGATTACATTTAAATCAATCAAAATTTTTACAGAAATTCAAACTAGAAAGCCTACCCTTTCAAATAAATCTACATTCAGTTACAGAACTAGTGAAATAATAGCACTACACAATTTATAACAAAAGTTATATATTTTTTTTAAGAACTACATTCGTGGGTACCGGACTGGTTGCCCTAACTGGGATCCTATTCCTGTCAGACTTTATTTTTTTCCCCAGACTTAAAACTGCTCTTTTAAAATAAAGATATACATCTCAGTAGTTATTATGCAAAGTTTCAAAAAAATTTATCAAACAGTTACAGAATTATAGATCCTTATCTATAACATCTCAAATACCAGAAAATTGATCGGAGAAAATCTTAAATTCATGAAGAAAATATGCTAAAAATCATCAAAACTTTTTTATTTCAAGAGATATTTACATTCTGTAAATTGCATAAGATAGATAAATTCATTCTTTGTATGGAAATCTAGTTGAAACCAAAATTTGTTTAAAAATAAATTAAAAATATTATTTTTTTCAATTAAAATAAAAAAATCTTCCGTTTTAAAGAATTACATATGCAAAACAAGCATACCCCATAACAAGGGTATAAAATATGAGACAAAGTCTTCAAATAGTCTGCTAAGTTCATTTAAAATACAATATAAGAGGCTAGATGCAGAGAAGTTCTCACTTGTAGCTAAAACCAGTCAAACAGCACCTCCTATAGTTCAACAGATGTGGAGGGCAATCCTTGATCTTCCTGACCGCTTAATGCTACTGTGCGTTGTTGTACTTTTAACTGGTCTGAATGTCCCACTAGTTCATATGTGTGTTCTCGTGGACACTGAGACTCTTGGTGGCTGAGATCCATATACTTTAGTCCAAGTTCACCAACCTGAATATAGATAACAAAGACAAGTTATTAATGCAGGAACTTTTAAAAATGAAACTTAGGAAAGAAGCATCAATGAAAATGAAATTCAAACAGTGAAACTATTAAAAGAGCACTAAGTGTTTCCTTAACCAGAAGCTGATGTTCAAAAGTTCTAAAACCAAGGAAGATATAGCCCCATTCATCTACTGCTGAAATTTATCAAAAACTTATTAATTTAAGACCTAAAACTGAAACTATGGGATTTTTTTCTTTTTTCAGGTCCCATAAATAAGACACTAGAAAGAAATAAGCCCATATTTTCCATCTTTCACTGTCCCCTGATCCCATATAACACATTTATTATTTCTTTCCCTGTGGCTCTTTCTAATACTGTTTGCTGATATTTTTCAAAAATCCCTCCATTTTAACTTACAAGTGTAGGAATACATAATACAGACAAAATGACCTTTCTGTGCCCTTTTTTTAAACTTTAAATTGAAAAACAAACTTTTTTAAATTTCATAAATTTAAATTTCAATTTAATTAAAAAAGTTTAATTCAAATTTTAAAAATAATTACATCATTGCTTTCCTTATTGAATTTTGAAGCCTGTAGCCAAATTTCATCCATGAAACTTCAAAAATGAGCTTACAATTGCAGATTGAAGTGTTCAAAACATGCTCTCTGTCAGACTTTATTTTTTTCCCCAGACTTAAAACTGCTCTTTTAAAATAAAGATATACATCTCAGTAGTTATTATGCAAAGTTTCAAAAAAATTTATCAAACAGTTACAGAATTATAGATCCTTATCTATAACATCTCAAATACCAGAAAATTGATCGGAGAAAATCTTAAATTCATGAAGAAAATATGCTAAAAATCATCAAAACTTTTTTATTTCAAGAGATATTTACATTCTGTAAATTGCATAAGATAGATAAATTCATTCTTTGTATGGAAATCTAGTTGAAACCAAAATTTGTTTAAAAATAAATTAAAAATATTATTTTTTTCAATTAAAATAAAAAAATCTTCCGTTTTAAAGAATTACATATGCAAAACAAGCATACCCCATAACAAGGGTATAAAATATGAGACAAAGTCTTCAAATAGTCTGCTAAGTTCATTTAAAATACAATATAAGAGGCTAGATGCAGAGAAGTTCTCACTTGTAGCTAAAACCAGTCAAACAGCACCTCCTATAGTTCAACAGATGTGGAGGGCAATCCTTGATCTTCCTGACCGCTTAATGCTACTGTGCGTTGTTGTACTTTTAACTGGTCTGAATGTCCCACTAGTTCATATGTGTGTTCTCGTGGACACTGAGACTCTTGGTGGCTGAGATCCATATACTTTAGTCCAAGTTCACCAACCTGAATATAGATAACAAAGACAAGTTATTAATGCAGGAACTTTTAAAAATGAAACTTAGGAAAGAAGCATCAATGAAAATGAAATTCAAACAGTGAAACTATTAAAAGAGCACTAAGTGTTTCCTTAACCAGAAGCTGATGTTCAAAAGTTCTAAAACCAAGGAAGATATAGCCCCATTCATCTACTGCTGAAATAGATACAGATAAAATTAACGGTCCTTTTAAGGACCATCAAAATCTTTAAAAGGGAGTCTAAAATTGTTGTACACTTCAGTTTAAATTGCTTTAATAAGCTATATTATAGCTCTACCCCTTAAATATCTTCCAAAAAATGTAAAATTAGAGAGTGCCTGGCAAGTGTTTCTGAGTTTACACAATAATATGTGGTTATGTGTGTAATGCGGCTCTAAATAAATGTGAGCTGGATTCGCACATAACTTTCATAGCTGAACCGTGGCACTTAAATGATTTATTTAATAGCCACAATTTATCAAAAACTTATTAATTTAAGACCTAAAACTGAAACTATGGGATTTTTTTCTTTTTTCAGGTCCCATAAATAAGACACTAGAAAGAAATAAGCCCATATTTTCCATCTTTCACTGTCCCCTGATCCCATATAACACATTTATTATTTCTTTCCCTGTGGCTCTTTCTAATACTGTTTGCTGATATTTTTCAAAAATCCCTCCATTTTAACTTACAAGTGTAGGAATACATAATACAGACAAAATGACCTTTCTGTGCCCTTTTTTTAAACTTTAAATTGAAAAACAAACTTTTTTAAATTTCATAAATTTAAATTTCAATTTAATTAAAAAAGTTTAATTCAAATTTTAAAAATAATTACATCATTGCTTTCCTTATTGAATTTTGAAGCCTGTAGCCAAATTTCATCCATGAAACTTCAAAAATGAGCTTACAATTGCAGATTGAAGTGTTCAAAACATGCTCTCTGACAGGAACGGGGACCCAATTATTTGCCCCATTGGAACGCATTGAAAATCATAGTAAATACATAGGGTCCTGTTCAATAAATAATTTTGATAGCCACCTTGGGACTTCTGGTTCATGTTAGGCATTCATTTTGAAGTGTCTAAGTACAATCTCAGTGCCTCATGACCGGCATTCCGTTGCAAAATTTTGTTTTTATTGACAACAGGGTCAGTCTGTCTACTTCCGGGAAAGAATAAAGGCTAGAATTTAGGCAATTTACTCTATGTACTGACGCCAGATTACATTTAAATCAATCAAAATTTTTACAGAAATTCAAACTAGAAAGCCTACCCTTTCAAATAAATCTACATTCAGTTACAGAACTAGTGAAATAATAGCACTACACAATTTATAACAAAAGTTATATATTTTTTTTAAGAACTACATTCGTGGGTACCGGACTGGTTGCCCTAACTGGGATCCTATTCCTGTCAGACTTTATTTTTTTCCCCAGACTTAAAACTGCTCTTTTAAAATAAAGATATACATCTCAGTAGTTATTATGCAAAGTTTCAAAAAAATTTATCAAACAGTTACAGAATTATAGATCCTTATCTATAACATCTCAAATACCAGAAAATTGATCGGAGAAAATCTTAAATTCATGAAGAAAATATGCTAAAAATCATCAAAACTTTTTTATTTCAAGAGATATTTACATTCTGTAAATTGCATAAGATAGATAAATTCATTCTTTGTATGGAAATCTAGTTGAAACCAAAATTTGTTTAAAAATAAATTAAAAATATTATTTTTTTCAATTAAAATAAAAAAATCTTCCGTTTTAAAGAATTACATATGCAAAACAAGCATACCCCATAACAAGGGTATAAAATATGAGACAAAGTCTTCAAATAGTCTGCTAAGTTCATTTAAAATACAATATAAGAGGCTAGATGCAGAGAAGTTCTCACTTGTAGCTAAAACCAGTCAAACAGCACCTCCTATAGTTCAACAGATGTGGAGGGCAATCCTTGATCTTCCTGACCGCTTAATGCTACTGTGCGTTGTTGTACTTTTAACTGGTCTGAATGTCCCACTAGTTCATATGTGTGTTCTCGTGGACACTGAGACTCTTGGTGGCTGAGATCCATATACTTTAGTCCAAGTTCACCAACCTGAATATAGATAACAAAGACAAGTTATTAATGCAGGAACTTTTAAAAATGAAACTTAGGAAAGAAGCATCAATGAAAATGAAATTCAAACAGTGAAACTATTAAAAGAGCACTAAGTGTTTCCTTAACCAGAAGCTGATGTTCAAAAGTTCTAAAACCAAGGAAGATATAGCCCCATTCTTCTACTGCTGAAATAGATACAGATAAAATTAACGGTCCTTTTAAGGACCATCAAAATCTTTAAAAGGGAGTCTAAAATTGTTGTACACTTCAGTTTAAATTGCTTTAATAAGCTATATTATAGCTCTACCCCTTAAATATCTTCCAAAAAATGTAAAATTAGAGAGTGCCTGGCAAGTGTTTCTGAGTTTACACAATAATATGTGGTTATGTGTGTAATGCGGCTCTAAATAAATGTGAGCTGGATTCGCACATAACTTTCATAGCTGAACCGTGGCACTTAAATGATTTATTTAATAGCCACAATTTATCAAAAACTTATTAATTTAAGACCTAAAACTGAAACTATGGGATTTTTTTCTTTTTTCAGGTCCCATAAATAAGACACTAGAAAGAAATAAGCCCATATTTTCCATCTTTCACTGTCCCCTGATCCCATATAACACATTTATTATTTCTTTCCCTGTGGCTCTTTCTAATACTGTTTGCTGATATTTTTCAAAAATCCCTCCATTTTAACTTACAAGTGTAGGAATACATAATACAGACAAAATGACCTTTCTGTGCCCTTTTTTTAAACTTTAAATTGAAAAACAAACTTTTTTAAATTTCATAAATTTAAATTTCAATTTAATTAAAAAAGTTTAATTCAAATTTTAAAAATAATTACATCATTGCTTTCCTTATTGAATTTTGAAGCCTGTAGCCAAATTTCATCCATGAAACTTCAAAAATGAGCTTACAATTGCAGATTGAAGTGTTCAAAACATGCTCTCTGACAGGAACGGGGACCCAATTATTTGCCCCATTGGAACGCATTGAAAATCATAGTAAATACATAGGGTCCTGTTCAATAAATAATTTTGATAGCCACCTTGGGACTTCTGGTTCATGTTAGGCATTCATTTTGAAGTGTCTAAGTACAATCTCAGTGCCTCATGACCGGCATTCCGTTGCAAAATTTTGTTTTTATTGACAACAGGGTCAGTCTGTCTACTTCCGGGAAAGAATAAAGGCTAGAATTTAGGCAATTTACTCTATGTACTGACGCCAGATTACATTTAAATCAATCAAAATTTTTACAGAAATTCAAACTAGAAAGCCTACCCTTTCAAATAAATCTACATTCAGTTACAGAACTAGTGAAATAATAGCACTACACAATTTATAACAAAAGTTATATATTTTTTTTAAGAACTACATTCGTGGGTACCGGACTGGTTGCCCTAACTGGGATCCTATTCCTGTCAGACTTTATTTTTTTCCCCAGACTTAAAACTGCTCTTTTAAAATAAAGATATACATCTCAGTAGTTATTATGCAAAGTTTCAAAAAAATTTATCAAACAGTTACAGAATTATAGATCCTTATCTATAACATCTCAAATACCAGAAAATTGATCGGAGAAAATCTTAAATTCATGAAGAAAATATGCTAAAAATCATCAAAACTTTTTTATTTCAAGAGATATTTACATTCTGTAAATTGCATAAGATAGATAAATTCATTCTTTGTATGGAAATCTAGTTGAAACCAAAATTTGTTTAAAAATAAATTAAAAATATTATTTTTTTCAATTAAAATAAAAAAATCTTCCGTTTTAAAGAATTACATATGCAAAACAAGCATACCCCATAACAAGGGTATAAAATATGAGACAAAGTCTTCAAATAGTCTGCTAAGTTCATTTAAAATACAATATAAGAGGCTAGATGCAGAGAAGTTCTCACTTGTAGCTAAAACCAGTCAAACAGCACCTCCTATAGTTCAACAGATGTGGAGGGCAATCCTTGATCTTCCTGACCGCTTAATGCTACTGTGCGTTGTTGTACTTTTAACTGGTCTGAATGTCCCACTAGTTCATATGTGTGTTCTCGTGGACACTGAGACTCTTGGTGGCTGAGATCCATATACTTTAGTCCAAGTTCACCAACCTGAATATAGATAACAAAGACAAGTTATTAATGCAGGAACTTTTAAAAATGAAACTTAGGAAAGAAGCATCAATGAAAATGAAATTCAAACAGTGAAACTATTAAAAGAGCACTAAGTGTTTCCTTAACCAGAAGCTGATGTTCAAAAGTTCTAAAACCAAGGAAGATATAGCCCCATTCATCTACTGCTGAAATAGATACAGATAAAATTAACGGTCCTTTTAAGGACCATCAAAATCTTTAAAAGGGAGTCTAAAATTGTTGTACACTTCAGTTTAAATTGCTTTAATAAGCTATATTATAGCTCTACCCCTTAAATATCTTCCAAAAAATGTAAAATTAGAGAGTGCCTGGCAAGTGTTTCTGAGTTTACACAATAATATGTGGTTATGTGTGTAATGCGGCTCTAAATAAATGTGAGCTGGATTCGCACATAACTTTCATAGCTGAACCGTGGCACTTAAATGATTTATTTAATAGCCACAATTTATCAAAAACTTATTAATTTAAGACCTAAAACTGAAACTATGGGATTTTTTTCTTTTTTCAGGTCCCATAAATAAGACACTAGAAAGAAATAAGCCCATATTTTCCATCTTTCACTGTCCCCTGATCCCATATAACACATTTATTATTTCTTTCCCTGTGGCTCTTTCTAATACTGTTTGCTGATATTTTTCAAAAATCCCTCCATTTTAACTTACAAGTGTAGGAATACATAATACAGACAAAATGACCTTTCTGTGCCCTTTTTTTAAACTTTAAATTGAAAAACAAACTTTTTTAAATTTCATAAATTTAAATTTCAATTTAATTAAAAAAGTTTAATTCAAATTTTAAAAATAATTACATCATTGCTTTCCTTATTGAATTTTGAAGCCTGTAGCCAAATTTCATCCATGAAACTTCAAAAATGAGCTTACAATTGCAGATTGAAGTGTTCAAAACATGCTCTCTGACAGGAACGGGGACCCAATTATTTGCCCCATTGGAACGCATTGAAAATCATAGTAAATACATAGGGTCCTGTTCAATAAATAATTTTGATAGCCACCTTGGGACTTCTGGTTCATGTTAGGCATTCATTTTGAAGTGTCTAAGTACAATCTCAGTGCCTCATGACCGGCATTCCGTTGCAAAATTTTGTTTTTATTGACAACAGGGTCAGTCTGTCTACTTCCGGGAAAGAATAAAGGCTAGAATTTAGGCAATTTACTCTATGTACTGACGCCAGATTACATTTAAATCAATCAAAATTTTTACAGAAATTCAAACTAGAAAGCCTACCCTTTCAAATAAATCTACATTCAGTTACAGAACTAGTGAAATAATAGCACTACACAATTTATAACAAAAGTTATATATTTTTTTTAAGAACTACATTCGTGGGTACCGGACTGGTTGCCCTAACTGGGATCCTATTCCTGTCAGACTTTATTTTTTTCCCCAGACTTAAAACTGCTCTTTTAAAATAAAGATATACATCTCAGTAGTTATTATGCAAAGTTTCAAAAAAATTTATCAAACAGTTACAGAATTATAGATCCTTATCTATAACATCTCAAATACCAGAAAATTGATCGGAGAAAATCTTAAATTCATGAAGAAAATATGCTAAAAATCATCAAAACTTTTTTATTTCAAGAGATATTTACATTCTGTAAATTGCATAAGATAGATAAATTCATTCTTTGTATGGAAATCTAGTTGAAACCAAAATTTGTTTAAAAATAAATTAAAAATATTATTTTTTTCAATTAAAATAAAAAAATCTTCCGTTTTAAAGAATTACATATGCAAAACAAGCATACCCCATAACAAGGGTATAAAATATGAGACAAAGTCTTCAAATAGTCTGCTAAGTTCATTTAAAATACAATATAAGAGGCTAGATGCAGAGAAGTTCTCACTTGTAGCTAAAACCAGTCAAACAGCACCTCCTATAGTTCAACAGATGTGGAGGGCAATCCTTGATCTTCCTGACCGCTTAATGCTACTGTGCGTTGTTGTACTTTTAACTGGTCTGAATGTCCCACTAGTTCATATGTGTGTTCTCGTGGACACTGAGACTCTTGGTGGCTGAGATCCATATACTTTAGTCCAAGTTCACCAACCTGAATATAGATAACAAAGACAAGTTATTAATGCAGGAACTTTTAAAAATGAAACTTAGGAAAGAAGCATCAATGAAAATGAAATTCAAACAGTGAAACTATTAAAAGAGCACTAAGTGTTTCCTTAACCAGAAGCTGATGTTCAAAAGTTCTAAAACCAAGGAAGATATAGCCCCATTCATCTACTGCTGAAATAGATACAGATAAAATTAACGGTCCTTTTAAGGACCATCAAAATCTTTAAAAGGGAGTCTAAAATTGTTGTACACTTCAGTTTAAATTGCTTTAATAAGCTATATTATAGCTCTACCCCTTAAATATCTTCCAAAAAATGTAAAATTAGAGAGTGCCTGGCAAGTGTTTCTGAGTTTACACAATAATATGTGGTTATGTGTGTAATGCGGCTCTAAATAAATGTGAGCTGGATTCGCACATAACTTTCATAGCTGAACCGTGGCACTTAAATGATTTATTTAATAGCCACAATTTATCAAAAACTTATTAATTTAAGACCTAAAACTGAAACTATGGGATTTTTTTCTTTTTTCAGGTCCCATAAATAAGACACTAGAAAGAAATAAGCCCATATTTTCCATCTTTCACTGTCCCCTGATCCCATATAACACATTTATTATTTCTTTCCCTGTGGCTCTTTCTAATACTGTTTGCTGATATTTTTCAAAAATCCCTCCATTTTAACTTACAAGTGTAGGAATACATAATACAGACAAAATGACCTTTCTGTGCCCTTTTTTTAAACTTTAAATTGAAAAACAAACTTTTTTAAATTTCATAAATTTAAATTTCAATTTAATTAAAAAAGTTTAATTCAAATTTTAAAAATAATTACATCATTGCTTTCCTTATTGAATTTTGAAGCCTGTAGCCAAATTTCATCCATGAAACTTCAAAAATGAGCTTACAATTGCAGATTGAAGTGTTCAAAACATGCTCTCTGACAGGAACGGGGACCCAATTATTTGCCCCATTGGAACGCATTGAAAATCATAGTAAATACATAGGGTCCTGTTCAATAAATAATTTTGATAGCCACCTTGGGACTTCTGGTTCATGTTAGGCATTCATTTTGAAGTGTCTAAGTACAATCTCAGTGCCTCATGACCGGCATTCCGTTGCAAAATTTTGTTTTTATTGACAACAGGGTCAGTCTGTCTACTTCCGGGAAAGAATAAAGGCTAGAATTTAGGCAATTTACTCTATGTACTGACGCCAGATTACATTTAAATCAATCAAAATTTTTACAGAAATTCAAACTAGAAAGCCTACCCTTTCAAATAAATCTACATTCAGTTACAGAACTAGTGAAATAATAGCACTACACAATTTATAACAAAAGTTATATATTTTTTTTAAGAACTACATTCGTGGGTACCGGACTGGTTGCCCTAACTGGGATCCTATTCCTGTCAGACTTTATTTTTTTCCCCAGACTTAAAACTGCTCTTTTAAAATAAAGATATACATCTCAGTAGTTATTATGCAAAGTTTCAAAAAAATTTATCAAACAGTTACAGAATTATAGATCCTTATCTATAACATCTCAAATACCAGAAAATTGATCGGAGAAAATCTTAAATTCATGAAGAAAATATGCTAAAAATCATCAAAACTTTTTTATTTCAAGAGATATTTACATTCTGTAAATTGCATAAGATAGATAAATTCATTCTTTGTATGGAAATCTAGTTGAAACCAAAATTTGTTTAAAAATAAATTAAAAATATTATTTTTTTCAATTAAAATAAAAAAATCTTCCGTTTTAAAGAATTACATATGCAAAACAAGCATACCCCATAACAAGGGTATAAAATATGAGACAAAGTCTTCAAATAGTCTGCTAAGTTCATTTAAAATACAATATAAGAGGCTAGATGCAGAGAAGTTCTCACTTGTAGCTAAAACCAGTCAAACAGCACCTCCTATAGTTCAACAGATGTGGAGGGCAATCCTTGATCTTCCTGACCGCTTAATGCTACTGTGCGTTGTTGTACTTTTAACTGGTCTGAATGTCCCACTAGTTCATATGTGTGTTCTCGTGGACACTGAGACTCTTGGTGGCTGAGATCCATATACTTTAGTCCAAGTTCACCAACCTGAATATAGATAACAAAGACAAGTTATTAATGCAGGAACTTTTAAAAATGAAACTTAGGAAAGAAGCATCAATGAAAATGAAATTCAAACAGTGAAACTATTAAAAGAGCACTAAGTGTTTCCTTAACCAGAAGCTGATGTTCAAAAGTTCTAAAACCAAGGAAGATATAGCCCCATTCATCTACTGCTGAAATAGATACAGATAAAATTAACGGTCCTTTTAAGGACCATCAAAATCTTTAAAAGGGAGTCTAAAATTGTTGTACACTTCAGTTTAAATTGCTTTAATAAGCTATATTATAGCTCTACCCCTTAAATATCTTCCAAAAAATGTAAAATTAGAGAGTGCCTGGCAAGTGTTTCTGAGTTTACACAATAATATGTGGTTATGTGTGTAATGCGGCTCTAAATAAATGTGAGCTGGATTCGCACATAACTTTCATAGCTGAACCGTGGCACTTAAATGATTTATTTAATAGCCACAATTTATCAAAAACTTATTAATTTAAGACCTAAAACTGAAACTATGGGATTTTTTTCTTTTTTCAGGTCCCATAAATAAGACACTAGAAAGAAATAAGCCCATATTTTCCATCTTTCACTGTCCCCTGATCCCATATAACACATTTATTATTTCTTTCCCTGTGGCTCTTTCTAATACTGTTTGCTGATATTTTTCAAAAATCCCTCCATTTTAACTTACAAGTGTAGGAATACATAATACAGACAAAATGACCTTTCTGTGCCCTTTTTTTAAACTTTAAATTGAAAAACAAACTTTTTTAAATTTCATAAATTTAAATTTCAATTTAATTAAAAAAGTTTAATTCAAATTTTAAAAATAATTACATCATTGCTTTCCTTATTGAATTTTGAAGCCTGTAGCCAAATTTCATCCATGAAACTTCAAAAATGAGCTTACAATTGCAGATTGAAGTGTTCAAAACATGCTCTCTGACAGGAACGGGGACCCAATTATTTGCCCCATTGGAACGCATTGAAAATCATAGTAAATACATAGGGTCCTGTTCAATAAATAATTTTGATAGCCACCTTGGGACTTCTGGTTCATGTTAGGCATTCATTTTGAAGTGTCTAAGTACAATCTCAGTGCCTCATGACCGGCATTCCGTTGCAAAATTTTGTTTTTATTGACAACAGGGTCAGTCTGTCTACTTCCGGGAAAGAATAAAGGCTAGAATTTAGGCAATTTACTCTATGTACTGACGCCAGATTACATTTAAATCAATCAAAATTTTTACAGAAATTCAAACTAGAAAGCCTACCCTTTCAAATAAATCTACATTCAGTTACAGAACTAGTGAAATAATAGCACTACACAATTTATAACAAAAGTTATATATTTTTTTTAAGAACTACATTCGTGGGTACCGGACTGGTTGCCCTAACTGGGATCCTATTCCTGTCAGACTTTATTTTTTTCCCCAGACTTAAAACTGCTCTTTTAAAATAAAGATATACATCTCAGTAGTTATTATGCAAAGTTTCAAAAAAATTTATCAAACAGTTATAGAATTATAGATCCTTATCTATAACATCTCAAATACCAGAAAATTGATCGGAGAAAATCTTAAATTCATGAAGAAAATATGCTAAAAATCATCAAAACTTTTTTATTTCAAGAGATATTTACATTCTGTAAATTGCATAAGATAGATAAATTCATTCTTTGTATGGAAATCTAGTTGAAACCAAAATTTGTTTAAAAATAAATTAAAAATATTATTTTTTTCAATTAAAATAAAAAAATCTTCCGTTTTAAAGAATTACATATGCAAAACAAGCATACCCCATAACAAGGGTATAAAATATGAGACAAAGTCTTCAAATAGTCTGCTAAGTTCATTTAAAATACAATATAAGAGGCTAGATGCAGAGAAGTTCTCACTTGTAGCTAAAACCAGTCAAACAGCACCTCCTATAGTTCAACAGATGTGGAGGGCAATCCTTGATCTTCCTGACCGCTTAATGCTACTGTGCGTTGTTGTACTTTTAACTGGTCTGAATGTCCCACTAGTTCATATGTGTGTTCTCGTGGACACTGAGACTCTTGGTGGCTGAGATCCATATACTTTAGTCCAAGTTCACCAACCTGAATATAGATAACAAAGACAAGTTATTAATGCAGGAACTTTTAAAAATGAAACTTAGGAAAGAAGCATCAATGAAAATGAAATTCAAACAGTGAAACTATTAAAAGAGCACTAAGTGTTTCCTTAACCAGAAGCTGATGTTCAAAAGTTCTAAAACCAAGGAAGATATAGCCCCATTCATCTACTGCTGAAATAGATACAGATAAAATTAACGGTCCTTTTAAGGACCATCAAAATCTTTAAAAGGGAGTCTAAAATTGTTGTACACTTCAGTTTAAATTGCTTTAATAAGCTATATTATAGCTCTACCCCTTAAATATCTTCCAAAAAATGTAAAATTAGAGAGTGCCTGGCAAGTGTTTCTGAGTTTACACAATAATATGTGGTTATGTGTGTAATGCGGCTCTAAATAAATGTGAGCTGGATTCGCACATAACTTTCATAGCTGAACCGTGGCACTTAAATGATTTATTTAATAGCCACAATTTATCAAAAACTTATTAATTTAAGACCTAAAACTGAAACTATGGGATTTTTTTCTTTTTTCAGGTCCCATAAATAAGACACTAGAAAGAAATAAGCCCATATTTTCCATCTTTCACTGTCCCCTGATCCCATATAACACATTTATTATTTCTTTCCCTGTGGCTCTTTCTAATACTGTTTGCTGATATTTTTCAAAAATCCCTCCATTTTAACTTACAAGTGTAGGAATACATAATACAGACAAAATGACCTTTCTGTGCCCTTTTTTTAAACTTTAAATTGAAAAACAAACTTTTTTAAATTTCATAAATTTAAATTTCAATTTAATTAAAAAAGTTTAATTCAAATTTTAAAAATAATTACATCATTGCTTTCCTTATTGAATTTTGAAGCCTGTAGCCAAATTTCATCCATGAAACTTCAAAAATGAGCTTACAATTGCAGATTGAAGTGTTCAAAACATGCTCTCTGACAGGAACGGGGACCCAATTATTTGCCCCATTGGAACGCATTGAAAATCATAGTAAATACATAGGGTCCTGTTCAATAAATAATTTTGATAGCCACCTTGGGACTTCTGGTTCATGTTAGGCATTCATTTTGAAGTGTCTAAGTACAATCTCAGTGCCTCATGACCGGCATTCCGTTGCAAAATTTTGTTTTTATTGACAACAGGGTCAGTCTGTCTACTTCCGGGAAAGAATAAAGGCTAGAATTTAGGCAATTTACTCTATGTACTGACGCCAGATTACATTTAAATCAATCAAAATTTTTACAGAAATTCAAACTAGAAAGCCTACCCTTTCAAATAAATCTACATTCAGTTACAGAACTAGTGAAATAATAGCACTACACAATTTATAACAAAAGTTATATATTTTTTTTAAGAACTACATTCGTGGGTACCGGACTGGTTGCCCTAACTGGGATCCTATTCCTGTCAGACTTTATTTTTTTCCCCAGACTTAAAACTGCTCTTTTAAAATAAAGATATACATCTCAGTAGTTATTATGCAAAGTTTCAAAAAAATTTATCAAACAGTTACAGAATTATAGATCCTTATCTATAACATCTCAAATACCAGAAAATTGATCGGAGAAAATCTTAAATTCATGAAGAAAATATGCTAAAAATCATCAAAACTTTTTTATTTCAAGAGATATTTACATTCTGTAAATTGCATAAGATAGATAAATTCATTCTTTGTATGGAAATCTAGTTGAAACCAAAATTTGTTTAAAAATAAATTAAAAATATTATTTTTTTCAATTAAAATAAAAAAATCTTCCGTTTTAAAGAATTACATATGCAAAACAAGCATACCCCATAACAAGGGTATAAAATATGAGACAAAGTCTTCAAATAGTCTGCTAAGTTCATTTAAAATACAATATAAGAGGCTAGATGCAGAGAAGTTCTCACTTGTAGCTAAAACCAGTCAAACAGCACCTCCTATAGTTCAACAGATGTGGAGGGCAATCCTTGATCTTCCTGACCGCTTAATGCTACTGTGCGTTGTTGTACTTTTAACTGGTCTGAATGTCCCACTAGTTCATATGTGTGTTCTCGTGGACACTGAGACTCTTGGTGGCTGAGATCCATATACTTTAGTCCAAGTTCACCAACCTGAATATAGATAACAAAGACAAGTTATTAATGCAGGAACTTTTAAAAATGAAACTTAGGAAAGAAGCATCAATGAAAATGAAATTCAAACAGTGAAACTATTAAAAGAGCACTAAGTGTTTCCTTAACCAGAAGCTGATGTTCAAAAGTTCTAAAACCAAGGAAGATATAGCCCCATTCATCTACTGCTGAAATAGATACAGATAAAATTAACGGTCCTTTTAAGGACCATCAAAATCTTTAAAAGGGAGTCTAAAATTGTTGTACACTTCAGTTTAAATTGCTTTAATAAGCTATATTATAGCTCTACCCCTTAAATATCTTCCAAAAAATGTAAAATTAGAGAGTGCCTGGCAAGTGTTTCTGAGTTTACACAATAATATGTGGTTATGTGTGTAATGCGGCTCTAAATAAATGTGAGCTGGATTCGCACATAACTTTCATAGCTGAACCGTGGCACTTAAATGATTTATTTAATAGCCACAATTTATCAAAAACTTATTAATTTAAGACCTAAAACTGAAACTATGGGATTTTTTTCTTTTTTCAGGTCCCATAAATAAGACACTAGAAAGAAATAAGCCCATATTTTCCATCTTTCACTGTCCCCTGATCCCATATAACACATTTATTATTTCTTTCCCTGTGGCTCTTTCTAATACTGTTTGCTGATATTTTTCAAAAATCCCTCCATTTTAACTTACAAGTGTAGGAATACATAATACAGACAAAATGACCTTTCTGTGCCCTTTTTTTAAACTTTAAATTGAAAAACAAACTTTTTTAAATTTCATAAATTTAAATTTCAATTTAATTAAAAAAGTTTAATTCAAATTTTAAAAATAATTACATCATTGCTTTCCTTATTGAATTTTGAAGCCTGTAGCCAAATTTCATCCATGAAACTTCAAAAATGAGCTTACAATTGCAGATTGAAGTGTTCAAAACATGCTCTCTGACAGGAACGGGGACCCAATTATTTGCCCCATTGGAACGCATTGAAAATCATAGTAAATACATAGGGTCCTGTTCAATAAATAATTTTGATAGCCACCTTGGGACTTCTGGTTCATGTTAGGCATTCATTTTGAAGTGTCTAAGTACAATCTCAGTGCCTCATGACCGGCATTCCGTTGCAAAATTTTGTTTTTATTGACAACAGGGTCAGTCTGTCTACTTCCGGGAAAGAATAAAGGCTAGAATTTAGGCAATTTACTCTATGTACTGACGCCAGATTACATTTAAATCAATCAAAATTTTTACAGAAATTCAAACTAGAAAGCCTACCCTTTCAAATAAATCTACATTCAGTTACAGAACTAGTGAAATAATAGCACTACACAATTTATAACAAAAGTTATATATTTTTTTTAAGAACTACATTCGTGGGTACCGGACTGGTTGCCCTAACTGGGATCCTATTCCTGTCAGACTTTATTTTTTTCCCCAGACTTAAAACTGCTCTTTTAAAATAAAGATATACATCTCAGTAGTTATTATGCAAAGTTTCAAAAAAATTTATCAAACAGTTATAGAATTATAGATCCTTATCTATAACATCTCAAATACCAGAAAATTGATCGGAGAAAATCTTAAATTCATGAAGAAAATATGCTAAAAATCATCAAAACTTTTTTATTTCAAGAGATATTTACATTCTGTAAATTGCATAAGATAGATAAATTCATTCTTTGTATGGAAATCTAGTTGAAACCAAAATTTGTTTAAAAATAAATTAAAAATATTATTTTTTTCAATTAAAATAAAAAAATCTTCCGTTTTAAAGAATTACATATGCAAAACAAGCATACCCCATAACAAGGGTATAAAATATGAGACAAAGTCTTCAAATAGTCTGCTAAGTTCATTTAAAATACAATATAAGAGGCTAGATGCAGAGAAGTTCTCACTTGTAGCTAAAACCAGTCAAACAGCACCTCCTATAGTTCAACAGATGTGGAGGGCAATCCTTGATCTTCCTGACCGCTTAATGCTACTGTGCGTTGTTGTACTTTTAACTGGTCTGAATGTCCCACTAGTTCATATGTGTGTTCTCGTGGACACTGAGACTCTTGGTGGCTGAGATCCATATACTTTAGTCCAAGTTCACCAACCTGAATATAGATAACAAAGACAAGTTATTAATGCAGGAACTTTTAAAAATGAAACTTAGGAAAGAAGCATCAATGAAAATGAAATTCAAACAGTGAAACTATTAAAAGAGCACTAAGTGTTTCCTTAACCAGAAGCTGATGTTCAAAAGTTCTAAAACCAAGGAAGATATAGCCCCATTCATCTACTGCTGAAATAGATACAGATAAAATTAACGGTCCTTTTAAGGACCATCAAAATCTTTAAAAGGGAGTCTAAAATTGTTGTACACTTCAGTTTAAATTGCTTTAATAAGCTATATTATAGCTCTACCCCTTAAATATCTTCCAAAAAATGTAAAATTAGAGAGTGCCTGGCAAGTGTTTCTGAGTTTACACAATAATATGTGGTTATGTGTGTAATGCGGCTCTAAATAAATGTGAGCTGGATTCGCACATAACTTTCATAGCTGAACCGTGGCACTTAAATGATTTATTTAATAGCCACAATTTATCAAAAACTTATTAATTTAAGACCTAAAACTGAAACTATGGGATTTTTTTCTTTTTTCAGGTCCCATAAATAAGACACTAGAAAGAAATAAGCCCATATTTTCCATCTTTCACTGTCCCCTGATCCCATATAACACATTTATTATTTCTTTCCCTGTGGCTCTTTCTAATACTGTTTGCTGATATTTTTCAAAAATCCCTCCATTTTAACTTACAAGTGTAGGAATACATAATACAGACAAAATGACCTTTCTGTGCCCTTTTTTTAAACTTTAAATTGAAAAACAAACTTTTTTAAATTTCATAAATTTAAATTTCAATTTAATTAAAAAAGTTTAATTCAAATTTTAAAAATAATTACATCATTGCTTTCCTTATTGAATTTTGAAGCCTGTAGCCAAATTTCATCCATGAAACTTCAAAAATGAGCTTACAATTGCAGATTGAAGTGTTCAAAACATGCTCTCTGACAGGAACGGGGACCCAATTATTTGCCCCATTGGAACGCATTGAAAATCATAGTAAATACATAGGGTCCTGTTCAATAAATAATTTTGATAGCCACCTTGGGACTTCTGGTTCATGTTAGGCATTCATTTTGAAGTGTCTAAGTACAATCTCAGTGCCTCATGACCGGCATTCCGTTGCAAAATTTTGTTTTTATTGACAACAGGGTCAGTCTGTCTACTTCCGGGAAAGAATAAAGGCTAGAATTTAGGCAATTTACTCTATGTACTGACGCCAGATTACATTTAAATCAATCAAAATTTTTACAGAAATTCAAACTAGAAAGCCTACCCTTTCAAATAAATCTACATTCAGTTACAGAACTAGTGAAATAATAGCACTACACAATTTATAACAAAAGTTATATATTTTTTTTAAGAACTACATTCGTGGGTACCGGACTGGTTGCCCTAACTGGGATCCTATTCCTGTCAGACTTTATTTTTTTCCCCAGACTTAAAACTGCTCTTTTAAAATAAAGATATACATCTCAGTAGTTATTATGCAAAGTTTCAAAAAAATTTATCAAACAGTTATAGAATTATAGATCCTTATCTATAACATCTCAAATACCAGAAAATTGATCGGAGAAAATCTTAAATTCATGAAGAAAATATGCTAAAAATCATCAAAACTTTTTTATTTCAAGAGATATTTACATTCTGTAAATTGCATAAGATAGATAAATTCATTCTTTGTATGGAAATCTAGTTGAAACCAAAATTTGTTTAAAAATAAATTAAAAATATTATTTTTTTCAATTAAAATAAAAAAATCTTCCGTTTTAAAGAATTACATATGCAAAACAAGCATACCCCATAACAAGGGTATAAAATATGAGACAAAGTCTTCAAATAGTCTGCTAAGTTCATTTAAAATACAATATAAGAGGCTAGATGCAGAGAAGTTCTCACTTGTAGCTAAAACCAGTCAAACAGCACCTCCTATAGTTCAACAGATGTGGAGGGCAATCCTTGATCTTCCTGACCGCTTAATGCTACTGTGCGTTGTTGTACTTTTAACTGGTCTGAATGTCCCACTAGTTCATATGTGTGTTCTCGTGGACACTGAGACTCTTGGTGGCTGAGATCCATATACTTTAGTCCAAGTTCACCAACCTGAATATAGATAACAAAGACAAGTTATTAATGCAGGAACTTTTAAAAATGAAACTTAGGAAAGAAGCATCAATGAAAATGAAATTCAAACAGTGAAACTATTAAAAGAGCACTAAGTGTTTCCTTAACCAGAAGCTGATGTTCAAAAGTTCTAAAACCAAGGAAGATATAGCCCCATTCATCTACTGCTGAAATAGATACAGATAAAATTAACGGTCCTTTTAAGGACCATCAAAATCTTTAAAAGGGAGTCTAAAATTGTTGTACACTTCAGTTTAAATTGCTTTAATAAGCTATATTATAGCTCTACCCCTTAAATATCTTCCAAAAAATGTAAAATTAGAGAGTGCCTGGCAAGTGTTTCTGAGTTTACACAATAATATGTGGTTATGTGTGTAATGCGGCTCTAAATAAATGTGAGCTGGATTCGCACATAACTTTCATAGCTGAACCGTGGCACTTAAATGATTTATTTAATAGCCACAATTTATCAAAAACTTATTAATTTAAGACCTAAAACTGAAACTATGGGATTTTTTTCTTTTTTCAGGTCCCATAAATAAGACACTAGAAAGAAATAAGCCCATATTTTCCATCTTTCACTGTCCCCTGATCCCATATAACACATTTATTATTTCTTTCCCTGTGGCTCTTTCTAATACTGTTTGCTGATATTTTTCAAAAATCCCTCCATTTTAACTTACAAGTGTAGGAATACATAATACAGACAAAATGACCTTTCTGTGCCCTTTTTTTAAACTTTAAATTGAAAAACAAACTTTTTTAAATTTCATAAATTTAAATTTCAATTTAATTAAAAAAGTTTAATTCAAATTTTAAAAATAATTACATCATTGCTTTCCTTATTGAATTTTGAAGCCTGTAGCCAAATTTCATCCATGAAACTTCAAAAATGAGCTTACAATTGCAGATTGAAGTGTTCAAAACATGCTCTCTGACAGGAACGGGGACCCAATTATTTGCCCCATTGGAACGCATTGAAAATCATAGTAAATACATAGGGTCCTGTTCAATAAATAATTTTGATAGCCACCTTGGGACTTCTGGTTCATGTTAGGCATTCATTTTGAAGTGTCTAAGTACAATCTCAGTGCCTCATGACCGGCATTCCGTTGCAAAATTTTGTTTTTATTGACAACAGGGTCAGTCTGTCTACTTCCGGGAAAGAATAAAGGCTAGAATTTAGGCAATTTACTCTATGTACTGACGCCAGATTACATTTAAATCAATCAAAATTTTTACAGAAATTCAAACTAGAAAGCCTACCCTTTCAAATAAATCTACATTCAGTTACAGAACTAGTGAAATAATAGCACTACACAATTTATAACAAAAGTTATATATTTTTTTTAAGAACTACATTCGTGGGTACCGGACTGGTTGCCCTAACTGGGATCCTATTCCTGTCAGACTTTATTTTTTTCCCCAGACTTAAAACTGCTCTTTTAAAATAAAGATATACATCTCAGTAGTTATTATGCAAAGTTTCAAAAAAATTTATCAAACAGTTACAGAATTATAGATCCTTATCTATAACATCTCAAATACCAGAAAATTGATCGGAGAAAATCTTAAATTCATGAAGAAAATATGCTAAAAATCATCAAAACTTTTTTATTTCAAGAGATATTTACATTCTGTAAATTGCATAAGATAGATAAATTCATTCTTTGTATGGAAATCTAGTTGAAACCAAAATTTGTTTAAAAATAAATTAAAAATATTATTTTTTTCAATTAAAATAAAAAAATCTTCCGTTTTAAAGAATTACATATGCAAAACAAGCATACCCCATAACAAGGGTATAAAATATGAGACAAAGTCTTCAAATAGTCTGCTAAGTTCATTTAAAATACAATATAAGAGGCTAGATGCAGAGAAGTTCTCACTTGTAGCTAAAACCAGTCAAACAGCACCTCCTATAGTTCAACAGATGTGGAGGGCAATCCTTGATCTTCCTGACCGCTTAATGCTACTGTGCGTTGTTGTACTTTTAACTGGTCTGAATGTCCCACTAGTTCATATGTGTGTTCTCGTGGACACTGAGACTCTTGGTGGCTGAGATCCATATACTTTAGTCCAAGTTCACCAACCTGAATATAGATAACAAAGACAAGTTATTAATGCAGGAACTTTTAAAAATGAAACTTAGGAAAGAAGCATCAATGAAAATGAAATTCAAACAGTGAAACTATTAAAAGAGCACTAAGTGTTTCCTTAACCAGAAGCTGATGTTCAAAAGTTCTAAAACCAAGGAAGATATAGCCCCATTCATCTACTGCTGAAATAGATACAGATAAAATTAACGGTCCTTTTAAGGACCATCAAAATCTTTAAAAGGGAGTCTAAAATTGTTGTACACTTCAGTTTAAATTGCTTTAATAAGCTATATTATAGCTCTACCCCTTAAATATCTTCCAAAAAATGTAAAATTAGAGAGTGCCTGGCAAGTGTTTCTGAGTTTACACAATAATATGTGGTTATGTGTGTAATGCGGCTCTAAATAAATGTGAGCTGGATTCGCACATAACTTTCATAGCTGAACCGTGGCACTTAAATGATTTATTTAATAGCCACAATTTATCAAAAACTTATTAATTTAAGACCTAAAACTGAAACTATGGGATTTTTTTCTTTTTTCAGGTCCCATAAATAAGACACTAGAAAGAAATAAGCCCATATTTTCCATCTTTCACTGTCCCCTGATCCCATATAACACATTTATTATTTCTTTCCCTGTGGCTCTTTCTAATACTGTTTGCTGATATTTTTCAAAAATCCCTCCATTTTAACTTACAAGTGTAGGAATACATAATACAGACAAAATGACCTTTCTGTGCCCTTTTTTTAAACTTTAAATTGAAAAACAAACTTTTTTAAATTTCATAAATTTAAATTTCAATTTAATTAAAAAAGTTTAATTCAAATTTTAAAAATAATTACATCATTGCTTTCCTTATTGAATTTTGAAGCCTGTAGCCAAATTTCATCCATGAAACTTCAAAAATGAGCTTACAATTGCAGATTGAAGTGTTCAAAACATGCTCTCTGACAGGAACGGGGACCCAATTATTTGCCCCATTGGAACGCATTGAAAATCATAGTAAATACATAGGGTCCTGTTCAATAAATAATTTTGATAGCCACCTTGGGACTTCTGGTTCATGTTAGGCATTCATTTTGAAGTGTCTAAGTACAATCTCAGTGCCTCATGACCGGCATTCCGTTGCAAAATTTTGTTTTTATTGACAACAGGGTCAGTCTGTCTACTTCCGGGAAAGAATAAAGGCTAGAATTTAGGCAATTTACTCTATGTACTGACGCCAGATTACATTTAAATCAATCAAAATTTTTACAGAAATTCAAACTAGAAAGCCTACCCTTTCAAATAAATCTACATTCAGTTACAGAACTAGTGAAATAATAGCACTACACAATTTATAACAAAAGTTATATATTTTTTTTAAGAACTACATTCGTGGGTACCGGACTGGTTGCCCTAACTGGGATCCTATTCCTGTCAGACTTTATTTTTTTCCCCAGACTTAAAACTGCTCTTTTAAAATAAAGATATACATCTCAGTAGTTATTATGCAAAGTTTCAAAAAAATTTATCAAACAGTTACAGAATTATAGATCCTTATCTATAACATCTCAAATACCAGAAAATTGATCGGAGAAAATCTTAAATTCATGAAGAAAATATGCTAAAAATCATCAAAACTTTTTTATTTCAAGAGATATTTACATTCTGTAAATTGCATAAGATAGATAAATTCATTCTTTGTATGGAAATCTAGTTGAAACCAAAATTTGTTTAAAAATAAATTAAAAATATTATTTTTTTCAATTAAAATAAAAAAATCTTCCGTTTTAAAGAATTACATATGCAAAACAAGCATACCCCATAACAAGGGTATAAAATATGAGACAAAGTCTTCAAATAGTCTGCTAAGTTCATTTAAAATACAATATAAGAGGCTAGATGCAGAGAAGTTCTCACTTGTAGCTAAAACCAGTCAAACAGCACCTCCTATAGTTCAACAGATGTGGAGGGCAATCCTTGATCTTCCTGACCGCTTAATGCTACTGTGCGTTGTTGTACTTTTAACTGGTCTGAATGTCCCACTAGTTCATATGTGTGTTCTCGTGGACACTGAGACTCTTGGTGGCTGAGATCCATATACTTTAGTCCAAGTTCACCAACCTGAATATAGATAACAAAGACAAGTTATTAATGCAGGAACTTTTAAAAATGAAACTTAGGAAAGAAGCATCAATGAAAATGAAATTCAAACAGTGAAACTATTAAAAGAGCACTAAGTGTTTCCTTAACCAGAAGCTGATGTTCAAAAGTTCTAAAACCAAGGAAGATATAGCCCCATTCATCTACTGCTGAAATAGATACAGATAAAATTAACGGTCCTTTTAAGGACCATCAAAATCTTTAAAAGGGAGTCTAAAATTGTTGTACACTTCAGTTTAAATTGCTTTAATAAGCTATATTATAGCTCTACCCCTTAAATATCTTCCAAAAAATGTAAAATTAGAGAGTGCCTGGCAAGTGTTTCTGAGTTTACACAATAATATGTGGTTATGTGTGTAATGCGGCTCTAAATAAATGTGAGCTGGATTCGCACATAACTTTCATAGCTGAACCGTGGCACTTAAATGATTTATTTAATAGCCACAATTTATCAAAAACTTATTAATTTAAGACCTAAAACTGAAACTATGGGATTTTTTTCTTTTTTCAGGTCCCATAAATAAGACACTAGAAAGAAATAAGCCCATATTTTCCATCTTTCACTGTCCCCTGATCCCATATAACACATTTATTATTTCTTTCCCTGTGGCTCTTTCTAATACTGTTTGCTGATATTTTTCAAAAATCCCTCCATTTTAACTTACAAGTGTAGGAATACATAATACAGACAAAATGACCTTTCTGTGCCCTTTTTTTAAACTTTAAATTGAAAAACAAACTTTTTTAAATTTCATAAATTTAAATTTCAATTTAATTAAAAAAGTTTAATTCAAATTTTAAAAATAATTACATCATTGCTTTCCTTATTGAATTTTGAAGCCTGTAGCCAAATTTCATCCATGAAACTTCAAAAATGAGCTTACAATTGCAGATTGAAGTGTTCAAAACATGCTCTCTGACAGGAACGGGGACCCAATTATTTGCCCCATTGGAACGCATTGAAAATCATAGTAAATACATAGGGTCCTGTTCAATAAATAATTTTGATAGCCACCTTGGGACTTCTGGTTCATGTTAGGCATTCATTTTGAAGTGTCTAAGTACAATCTCAGTGCCTCATGACCGGCATTCCGTTGCAAAATTTTGTTTTTATTGACAACAGGGTCAGTCTGTCTACTTCCGGGAAAGAATAAAGGCTAGAATTTAGGCAATTTACTCTATGTACTGACGCCAGATTACATTTAAATCAATCAAAATTTTTACAGAAATTCAAACTAGAAAGCCTACCCTTTCAAATAAATCTACATTCAGTTACAGAACTAGTGAAATAATAGCACTACACAATTTATAACAAAAGTTATATATTTTTTTTAAGAACTACATTCGTGGGTACCGGACTGGTTGCCCTAACTGGGATCCTATTCCTGTCAGACTTTATTTTTTTCCCCAGACTTAAAACTGCTCTTTTAAAATAAAGATATACATCTCAGTAGTTATTATGCAAAGTTTCAAAAAAATTTATCAAACAGTTATAGAATTATAGATCCTTATCTATAACATCTCAAATACCAGAAAATTGATCGGAGAAAATCTTAAATTCATGAAGAAAATATGCTAAAAATCATCAAAACTTTTTTATTTCAAGAGATATTTACATTCTGTAAATTGCATAAGATAGATAAATTCATTCTTTGTATGGAAATCTAGTTGAAACCAAAATTTGTTTAAAAATAAATTAAAAATATTATTTTTTTCAATTAAAATAAAAAAATCTTCCGTTTTAAAGAATTACATATGCAAAACAAGCATACCCCATAACAAGGGTATAAAATATGAGACAAAGTCTTCAAATAGTCTGCTAAGTTCATTTAAAATACAATATAAGAGGCTAGATGCAGAGAAGTTCTCACTTGTAGCTAAAACCAGTCAAACAGCACCTCCTATAGTTCAACAGATGTGGAGGGCAATCCTTGATCTTCCTGACCGCTTAATGCTACTGTGCGTTGTTGTACTTTTAACTGGTCTGAATGTCCCACTAGTTCATATGTGTGTTCTCGTGGACACTGAGACTCTTGGTGGCTGAGATCCATATACTTTAGTCCAAGTTCACCAACCTGAATATAGATAACAAAGACAAGTTATTAATGCAGGAACTTTTAAAAATGAAACTTAGGAAAGAAGCATCAATGAAAATGAAATTCAAACAGTGAAACTATTAAAAGAGCACTAAGTGTTTCCTTAACCAGAAGCTGATGTTCAAAAGTTCTAAAACCAAGGAAGATATAGCCCCATTCATCTACTGCTGAAATAGATACAGATAAAATTAACGGTCCTTTTAAGGACCATCAAAATCTTTAAAAGGGAGTCTAAAATTGTTGTACACTTCAGTTTAAATTGCTTTAATAAGCTATATTATAGCTCTACCCCTTAAATATCTTCCAAAAAATGTAAAATTAGAGAGTGCCTGGCAAGTGTTTCTGAGTTTACACAATAATATGTGGTTATGTGTGTAATGCGGCTCTAAATAAATGTGAGCTGGATTCGCACATAACTTTCATAGCTGAACCGTGGCACTTAAATGATTTATTTAATAGCCACAATTTATCAAAAACTTATTAATTTAAGACCTAAAACTGAAACTATGGGATTTTTTTCTTTTTTCAGGTCCCATAAATAAGACACTAGAAAGAAATAAGCCCATATTTTCCATCTTTCACTGTCCCCTGATCCCATATAACACATTTATTATTTCTTTCCCTGTGGCTCTTTCTAATACTGTTTGCTGATATTTTTCAAAAATCCCTCCATTTTAACTTACAAGTGTAGGAATACATAATACAGACAAAATGACCTTTCTGTGCCCTTTTTTTAAACTTTAAATTGAAAAACAAACTTTTTTAAATTTCATAAATTTAAATTTCAATTTAATTAAAAAAGTTTAATTCAAATTTTAAAAATAATTACATCATTGCTTTCCTTATTGAATTTTGAAGCCTGTAGCCAAATTTCATCCATGAAACTTCAAAAATGAGCTTACAATTGCAGATTGAAGTGTTCAAAACATGCTCTCTGACAGGAACGGGGACCCAATTATTTGCCCCATTGGAACGCATTGAAAATCATAGTAAATACATAGGGTCCTGTTCAATAAATAATTTTGATAGCCACCTTGGGACTTCTGGTTCATGTTAGGCATTCATTTTGAAGTGTCTAAGTACAATCTCAGTGCCTCATGACCGGCATTCCGTTGCAAAATTTTGTTTTTATTGACAACAGGGTCAGTCTGTCTACTTCCGGGAAAGAATAAAGGCTAGAATTTAGGCAATTTACTCTATGTACTGACGCCAGATTACATTTAAATCAATCAAAATTTTTACAGAAATTCAAACTAGAAAGCCTACCCTTTCAAATAAATCTACATTCAGTTACAGAACTAGTGAAATAATAGCACTACACAATTTATAACAAAAGTTATATATTTTTTTTAAGAACTACATTCGTGGGTACCGGACTGGTTGCCCTAACTGGGATCCTATTCCTGTCAGACTTTATTTTTTTCCCCAGACTTAAAACTGCTCTTTTAAAATAAAGATATACATCTCAGTAGTTATTATGCAAAGTTTCAAAAAAATTTATCAAACAGTTATAGAATTATAGATCCTTATCTATAACATCTCAAATACCAGAAAATTGATCGGAGAAAATCTTAAATTCATGAAGAAAATATGCTAAAAATCATCAAAACTTTTTTATTTCAAGAGATATTTACATTCTGTAAATTGCATAAGATAGATAAATTCATTCTTTGTATGGAAATCTAGTTGAAACCAAAATTTGTTTAAAAATAAATTAAAAATATTATTTTTTTCAATTAAAATAAAAAAATCTTCCGTTTTAAAGAATTACATATGCAAAACAAGCATACCCCATAACAAGGGTATAAAATATGAGACAAAGTCTTCAAATAGTCTGCTAAGTTCATTTAAAATACAATATAAGAGGCTAGATGCAGAGAAGTTCTCACTTGTAGCTAAAACCAGTCAAACAGCACCTCCTATAGTTCAACAGATGTGGAGGGCAATCCTTGATCTTCCTGACCGCTTAATGCTACTGTGCGTTGTTGTACTTTTAACTGGTCTGAATGTCCCACTAGTTCATATGTGTGTTCTCGTGGACACTGAGACTCTTGGTGGCTGAGATCCATATACTTTAGTCCAAGTTCACCAACCTGAATATAGATAACAAAGACAAGTTATTAATGCAGGAACTTTTAAAAATGAAACTTAGGAAAGAAGCATCAATGAAAATGAAATTCAAACAGTGAAACTATTAAAAGAGCACTAAGTGTTTCCTTAACCAGAAGCTGATGTTCAAAAGTTCTAAAACCAAGGAAGATATAGCCCCATTCATCTACTGCTGAAATAGATACAGATAAAATTAACGGTCCTTTTAAGGACCATCAAAATCTTTAAAAGGGAGTCTAAAATTGTTGTACACTTCAGTTTAAATTGCTTTAATAAGCTATATTATAGCTCTACCCCTTAAATATCTTCCAAAAAATGTAAAATTAGAGAGTGCCTGGCAAGTGTTTCTGAGTTTACACAATAATATGTGGTTATGTGTGTAATGCGGCTCTAAATAAATGTGAGCTGGATTCGCACATAACTTTCATAGCTGAACCGTGGCACTTAAATGATTTATTTAATAGCCACAATTTATCAAAAACTTATTAATTTAAGACCTAAAACTGAAACTATGGGATTTTTTTCTTTTTTCAGGTCCCATAAATAAGACACTAGAAAGAAATAAGCCCATATTTTCCATCTTTCACTGTCCCCTGATCCCATATAACACATTTATTATTTCTTTCCCTGTGGCTCTTTCTAATACTGTTTGCTGATATTTTTCAAAAATCCCTCCATTTTAACTTACAAGTGTAGGAATACATAATACAGACAAAATGACCTTTCTGTGCCCTTTTTTTAAACTTTAAATTGAAAAACAAACTTTTTTAAATTTCATAAATTTAAATTTCAATTTAATTAAAAAAGTTTAATTCAAATTTTAAAAATAATTACATCATTGCTTTCCTTATTGAATTTTGAAGCCTGTAGCCAAATTTCATCCATGAAACTTCAAAAATGAGCTTACAATTGCAGATTGAAGTGTTCAAAACATGCTCTCTGACAGGAACGGGGACCCAATTATTTGCCCCATTGGAACGCATTGAAAATCATAGTAAATACATAGGGTCCTGTTCAATAAATAATTTTGATAGCCACCTTGGGACTTCTGGTTCATGTTAGGCATTCATTTTGAAGTGTCTAAGTACAATCTCAGTGCCTCATGACCGGCATTCCGTTGCAAAATTTTGTTTTTATTGACAACAGGGTCAGTCTGTCTACTTCCGGGAAAGAATAAAGGCTAGAATTTAGGCAATTTACTCTATGTACTGACGCCAGATTACATTTAAATCAATCAAAATTTTTACAGAAATTCAAACTAGAAAGCCTACCCTTTCAAATAAATCTACATTCAGTTACAGAACTAGTGAAATAATAGCACTACACAATTTATAACAAAAGTTATATATTTTTTTTAAGAACTACATTCGTGGGTACCGGACTGGTTGCCCTAACTGGGATCCTATTCCTGTCAGACTTTATTTTTTTCCCCAGACTTAAAACTGCTCTTTTAAAATAAAGATATACATCTCAGTAGTTATTATGCAAAGTTTCAAAAAAATTTATCAAACAGTTACAGAATTATAGATCCTTATCTATAACATCTCAAATACCAGAAAATTGATCGGAGAAAATCTTAAATTCATGAAGAAAATATGCTAAAAATCATCAAAACTTTTTTATTTCAAGAGATATTTACATTCTGTAAATTGCATAAGATAGATAAATTCATTCTTTGTATGGAAATCTAGTTGAAACCAAAATTTGTTTAAAAATAAATTAAAAATATTATTTTTTTCAATTAAAATAAAAAAATCTTCCGTTTTAAAGAATTACATATGCAAAACAAGCATACCCCATAACAAGGGTATAAAATATGAGACAAAGTCTTCAAATAGTCTGCTAAGTTCATTTAAAATACAATATAAGAGGCTAGATGCAGAGAAGTTCTCACTTGTAGCTAAAACCAGTCAAACAGCACCTCCTATAGTTCAACAGATGTGGAGGGCAATCCTTGATCTTCCTGACCGCTTAATGCTACTGTGCGTTGTTGTACTTTTAACTGGTCTGAATGTCCCACTAGTTCATATGTGTGTTCTCGTGGACACTGAGACTCTTGGTGGCTGAGATCCATATACTTTAGTCCAAGTTCACCAACCTGAATATAGATAACAAAGACAAGTTATTAATGCAGGAACTTTTAAAAATGAAACTTAGGAAAGAAGCATCAATGAAAATGAAATTCAAACAGTGAAACTATTAAAAGAGCACTAAGTGTTTCCTTAACCAGAAGCTGATGTTCAAAAGTTCTAAAACCAAGGAAGATATAGCCCCATTCATCTACTGCTGAAATAGATACAGATAAAATTAACGGTCCTTTTAAGGACCATCAAAATCTTTAAAAGGGAGTCTAAAATTGTTGTACACTTCAGTTTAAATTGCTTTAATAAGCTATATTATAGCTCTACCCCTTAAATATCTTCCAAAAAATGTAAAATTAGAGAGTGCCTGGCAAGTGTTTCTGAGTTTACACAATAATATGTGGTTATGTGTGTAATGCGGCTCTAAATAAATGTGAGCTGGATTCGCACATAACTTTCATAGCTGAACCGTGGCACTTAAATGATTTATTTAATAGCCACAATTTATCAAAAACTTATTAATTTAAGACCTAAAACTGAAACTATGGGATTTTTTTCTTTTTTCAGGTCCCATAAATAAGACACTAGAAAGAAATAAGCCCATATTTTCCATCTTTCACTGTCCCCTGATCCCATATAACACATTTATTATTTCTTTCCCTGTGGCTCTTTCTAATACTGTTTGCTGATATTTTTCAAAAATCCCTCCATTTTAACTTACAAGTGTAGGAATACATAATACAGACAAAATGACCTTTCTGTGCCCTTTTTTTAAACTTTAAATTGAAAAACAAACTTTTTTAAATTTCATAAATTTAAATTTCAATTTAATTAAAAAAGTTTAATTCAAATTTTAAAAATAATTACATCATTGCTTTCCTTATTGAATTTTGAAGCCTGTAGCCAAATTTCATCCATGAAACTTCAAAAATGAGCTTACAATTGCAGATTGAAGTGTTCAAAACATGCTCTCTGACAGGAACGGGGACCCAATTATTTGCCCCATTGGAACGCATTGAAAATCATAGTAAATACATAGGGTCCTGTTCAATAAATAATTTTGATAGCCACCTTGGGACTTCTGGTTCATGTTAGGCATTCATTTTGAAGTGTCTAAGTACAATCTCAGTGCCTCATGACCGGCATTCCGTTGCAAAATTTTGTTTTTATTGAGAACAGGGTCAGTCTGTCTACTTCCGGGAAAGAATAAAGGCTAGAATTTAGGCAATTTACTCTATGTACTGACGCCAGATTACATTTAAATCAATCAAAATTTTTACAGAAATTCAAACTAGAAAGCCTACCCTTTCAAATAAATCTACATTCAGTTACAGAACTAGTGAAATAATAGCACTACACAATTTATAACAAAAGTTATATATTTTTTTTAAGAACTACATTCGTGGGTACCGGACTGGTTGCCCTAACTGGGATCCTATTCCTGTCAGACTTTATTTTTTTCCCCAGACTTAAAACTGCTCTTTTAAAATAAAGATATACATCTCAGTAGTTATTATGCAAAGTTTCAAAAAAATTTATCAAACAGTTACAGAATTATAGATCCTTATCTATAACATCTCAAATACCAGAAAATTGATCGGAGAAAATCTTAAATTCATGAAGAAAATATGCTAAAAATCATCAAAACTTTTTTATTTCAAGAGATATTTACATTCTGTAAATTGCATAAGATAGATAAATTCATTCTTTGTATGGAAATCTAGTTGAAACCAAAATTTGTTTAAAAATAAATTAAAAATATTATTTTTTTCAATTAAAATAAAAAAATCTTCCGTTTTAAAGAATTACATATGCAAAACAAGCATACCCCATAACAAGGGTATAAAATATGAGACAAAGTCTTCAAATAGTCTGCTAAGTTCATTTAAAATACAATATAAGAGGCTAGATGCAGAGAAGTTCTCACTTGTAGCTAAAACCAGTCAAACAGCACCTCCTATAGTTCAACAGATGTGGAGGGCAATCCTTGATCTTCCTGACCGCTTAATGCTACTGTGCGTTGTTGTACTTTTAACTGGTCTGAATGTCCCACTAGTTCATATGTGTGTTCTCGTGGACACTGAGACTCTTGGTGGCTGAGATCCATATACTTTAGTCCAAGTTCACCAACCTGAATATAGATAACAAAGACAAGTTATTAATGCAGGAACTTTTAAAAATGAAACTTAGGAAAGAAGCATCAATGAAAATGAAATTCAAACAGTGAAACTATTAAAAGAGCACTAAGTGTTTCCTTAACCAGAAGCTGATGTTCAAAAGTTCTAAAACCAAGGAAGATATAGCCCCATTCATCTACTGCTGAAATAGATACAGATAAAATTAACGGTCCTTTTAAGGACCATCAAAATCTTTAAAAGGGAGTCTAAAATTGTTGTACACTTCAGTTTAAATTGCTTTAATAAGCTATATTATAGCTCTACCCCTTAAATATCTTCCAAAAAATGTAAAATTAGAGAGTGCCTGGCAAGTGTTTCTGAGTTTACACAATAATATGTGGTTATGTGTGTAATGCGGCTCTAAATAAATGTGAGCTGGATTCGCACATAACTTTCATAGCTGAACCGTGGCACTTAAATGATTTATTTAATAGCCACAATTTATCAAAAACTTATTAATTTAAGACCTAAAACTGAAACTATGGGATTTTTTTCTTTTTTCAGGTCCCATAAATAAGACACTAGAAAGAAATAAGCCCATATTTTCCATCTTTCACTGTCCCCTGATCCCATATAACACATTTATTATTTCTTTCCCTGTGGCTCTTTCTAATACTGTTTGCTGATATTTTTCAAAAATCCCTCCATTTTAACTTACAAGTGTAGGAATACATAATACAGACAAAATGACCTTTCTGTGCCCTTTTTTTAAACTTTAAATTGAAAAACAAACTTTTTTAAATTTCATAAATTTAAATTTCAATTTAATTAAAAAAGTTTAATTCAAATTTTAAAAATAATTACATCATTGCTTTCCTTATTGAATTTTGAAGCCTGTAGCCAAATTTCATCCATGAAACTTCAAAAATGAGCTTACAATTGCAGATTGAAGTGTTCAAAACATGCTCTCTGACAGGAACGGGGACCCAATTATTTGCCCCATTGGAACGCATTGAAAATCATAGTAAATACATAGGGTCCTGTTCAATAAATAATTTTGATAGCCACCTTGGGACTTCTGGTTCATGTTAGGCATTCATTTTGAAGTGTCTAAGTACAATCTCAGTGCCTCATGACCGGCATTCCGTTGCAAAATTTTGTTTTTATTGACAACAGGGTCAGTCTGTCTACTTCCGGGAAAGAATAAAGGCTAGAATTTAGGCAATTTACTCTATGTACTGACGCCAGATTACATTTAAATCAATCAAAATTTTTACAGAAATTCAAACTAGAAAGCCTACCCTTTCAAATAAATCTACATTCAGTTACAGAACTAGTGAAATAATAGCACTACACAATTTATAACAAAAGTTATATATTTTTTTTAAGAACTACATTCGTGGGTACCGGACTGGTTGCCCTAACTGGGATCCTATTCCTGTCAGACTTTATTTTTTTCCCCAGACTTAAAACTGCTCTTTTAAAATAAAGATATACATCTCAGTAGTTATTATGCAAAGTTTCAAAAAAATTTATCAAACAGTTACAGAATTATAGATCCTTATCTATAACATCTCAAATACCAGAAAATTGATCGGAGAAAATCTTAAATTCATGAAGAAAATATGCTAAAAATCATCAAAACTTTTTTATTTCAAGAGATATTTACATTCTGTAAATTGCATAAGATAGATAAATTCATTCTTTGTATGGAAATCTAGTTGAAACCAAAATTTGTTTAAAAATAAATTAAAAATATTATTTTTTTCAATTAAAATAAAAAAATCTTCCGTTTTAAAGAATTACATATGCAAAACAAGCATACCCCATAACAAGGGTATAAAATATGAGACAAAGTCTTCAAATAGTCTGCTAAGTTCATTTAAAATACAATATAAGAGGCTAGATGCAGAGAAGTTCTCACTTGTAGCTAAAACCAGTCAAACAGCACCTCCTATAGTTCAACAGATGTGGAGGGCAATCCTTGATCTTCCTGACCGCTTAATGCTACTGTGCGTTGTTGTACTTTTAACTGGTCTGAATGTCCCACTAGTTCATATGTGTGTTCTCGTGGACACTGAGACTCTTGGTGGCTGAGATCCATATACTTTAGTCCAAGTTCACCAACCTGAATATAGATAACAAAGACAAGTTATTAATGCAGGAACTTTTAAAAATGAAACTTAGGAAAGAAGCATCAATGAAAATGAAATTCAAACAGTGAAACTATTAAAAGAGCACTAAGTGTTTCCTTAACCAGAAGCTGATGTTCAAAAGTTCTAAAACCAAGGAAGATATAGCCCCATTCATCTACTGCTGAAATAGATACAGATAAAATTAACGGTCCTTTTAAGGACCATCAAAATCTTTAAAAGGGAGTCTAAAATTGTTGTACACTTCAGTTTAAATTGCTTTAATAAGCTATATTATAGCTCTACCCCTTAAATATCTTCCAAAAAATGTAAAATTAGAGAGTGCCTGGCAAGTGTTTCTGAGTTTACACAATAATATGTGGTTATGTGTGTAATGCGGCTCTAAATAAATGTGAGCTGGATTCGCACATAACTTTCATAGCTGAACCGTGGCACTTAAATGATTTATTTAATAGCCACAATTTATCAAAAACTTATTAATTTAAGACCTAAAACTGAAACTATGGGATTTTTTTCTTTTTTCAGGTCCCATAAATAAGACACTAGAAAGAAATAAGCCCATATTTTCCATCTTTCACTGTCCCCTGATCCCATATAACACATTTATTATTTCTTTCCCTGTGGCTCTTTCTAATACTGTTTGCTGATATTTTTCAAAAATCCCTCCATTTTAACTTACAAGTGTAGGAATACATAATACAGACAAAATGACCTTTCTGTGCCCTTTTTTTAAACTTTAAATTGAAAAACAAACTTTTTTAAATTTCATAAATTTAAATTTCAATTTAATTAAAAAAGTTTAATTCAAATTTTAAAAATAATTACATCATTGCTTTCCTTATTGAATTTTGAAGCCTGTAGCCAAATTTCATCCATGAAACTTCAAAAATGAGCTTACAATTGCAGATTGAAGTGTTCAAAACATGCTCTCTGACAGGAACGGGGACCCAATTATTTGCCCCATTGGAACGCATTGAAAATCATAGTAAATACATAGGGTCCTGTTCAATAAATAATTTTGATAGCCACCTTGGGACTTCTGGTTCATGTTAGGCATTCATTTTGAAGTGTCTAAGTACAATCTCAGTGCCTCATGACCGGCATTCCGTTGCAAAATTTTGTTTTTATTGACAACAGGGTCAGTCTGTCTACTTCCGGGAAAGAATAAAGGCTAGAATTTAGGCAATTTACTCTATGTACTGACGCCAGATTACATTTAAATCAATCAAAATTTTTACAGAAATTCAAACTAGAAAGCCTACCCTTTCAAATAAATCTACATTCAGTTACAGAACTAGTGAAATAATAGCACTACACAATTTATAACAAAAGTTATATATTTTTTTTAAGAACTACATTCGTGGGTACCGGACTGGTTGCCCTAACTGGGATCCTATTCCTGTCAGACTTTATTTTTTTCCCCAGACTTAAAACTGCTCTTTTAAAATAAAGATATACATCTCAGTAGTTATTATGCAAAGTTTCAAAAAAATTTATCAAACAGTTACAGAATTATAGATCCTTATCTATAACATCTCAAATACCAGAAAATTGATCGGAGAAAATCTTAAATTCATGAAGAAAATATGCTAAAAATCATCAAAACTTTTTTATTTCAAGAGATATTTACATTCTGTAAATTGCATAAGATAGATAAATTCATTCTTTGTATGGAAATCTAGTTGAAACCAAAATTTGTTTAAAAATAAATTAAAAATATTATTTTTTTCAATTAAAATAAAAAAATCTTCCGTTTTAAAGAATTACATATGCAAAACAAGCATACCCCATAACAAGGGTATAAAATATGAGACAAAGTCTTCAAATAGTCTGCTAAGTTCATTTAAAATACAATATAAGAGGCTAGATGCAGAGAAGTTCTCACTTGTAGCTAAAACCAGTCAAACAGCACCTCCTATAGTTCAACAGATGTGGAGGGCAATCCTTGATCTTCCTGACCGCTTAATGCTACTGTGCGTTGTTGTACTTTTAACTGGTCTGAATGTCCCACTAGTTCATATGTGTGTTCTCGTGGACACTGAGACTCTTGGTGGCTGAGATCCATATACTTTAGTCCAAGTTCACCAACCTGAATATAGATAACAAAGACAAGTTATTAATGCAGGAACTTTTAAAAATGAAACTTAGGAAAGAAGCATCAATGAAAATGAAATTCAAACAGTGAAACTATTAAAAGAGCACTAAGTGTTTCCTTAACCAGAAGCTGATGTTCAAAAGTTCTAAAACCAAGGAAGATATAGCCCCATTCATCTACTGCTGAAATAGATACAGATAAAATTAACGGTCCTTTTAAGGACCATCAAAATCTTTAAAAGGGAGTCTAAAATTGTTGTACACTTCAGTTTAAATTGCTTTAATAAGCTATATTATAGCTCTACCCCTTAAATATCTTCCAAAAAATGTAAAATTAGAGAGTGCCTGGCAAGTGTTTCTGAGTTTACACAATAATATGTGGTTATGTGTGTAATGCGGCTCTAAATAAATGTGAGCTGGATTCGCACATAACTTTCATAGCTGAACCGTGGCACTTAAATGATTTATTTAATAGCCACAATTTATCAAAAACTTATTAATTTAAGACCTAAAACTGAAACTATGGGATTTTTTTCTTTTTTCAGGTCCCATAAATAAGACACTAGAAAGAAATAAGCCCATATTTTCCATCTTTCACTGTCCCCTGATCCCATATAACACATTTATTATTTCTTTCCCTGTGGCTCTTTCTAATACTGTTTGCTGATATTTTTCAAAAATCCCTCCATTTTAACTTACAAGTGTAGGAATACATAATACAGACAAAATGACCTTTCTGTGCCCTTTTTTTAAACTTTAAATTGAAAAACAAACTTTTTTAAATTTCATAAATTTAAATTTCAATTTAATTAAAAAAGTTTAATTCAAATTTTAAAAATAATTACATCATTGCTTTCCTTATTGAATTTTGAAGCCTGTAGCCAAATTTCATCCATGAAACTTCAAAAATGAGCTTACAATTGCAGATTGAAGTGTTCAAAACATGCTCTCTGACAGGAACGGGGACCCAATTATTTGCCCCATTGGAACGCATTGAAAATCATAGTAAATACATAGGGTCCTGTTCAATAAATAATTTTGATAGCCACCTTGGGACTTCTGGTTCATGTTAGGCATTCATTTTGAAGTGTCTAAGTACAATCTCAGTGCCTCATGACCGGCATTCCGTTGCAAAATTTTGTTTTTATTGACAACAGGGTCAGTCTGTCTACTTCCGGGAAAGAATAAAGGCTAGAATTTAGGCAATTTACTCTATGTACTGACGCCAGATTACATTTAAATCAATCAAAATTTTTACAGAAATTCAAACTAGAAAGCCTACCCTTTCAAATAAATCTACATTCAGTTACAGAACTAGTGAAATAATAGCACTACACAATTTATAACAAAAGTTATATATTTTTTTTAAGAACTACATTCGTGGGTACCGGACTGGTTGCCCTAACTGGGATCCTATTCCTGTCAGACTTTATTTTTTTCCCCAGACTTAAAACTGCTCTTTTAAAATAAAGATATATATCTCAGTAGTTATTATGCAAAGTTTCAAAAAAATTTATCAAACAGTTACAGAATTATAGATCCTTATCTATAACATCTCAAATACCAGAAAATTGATCGGAGAAAATCTTAAATTCATGAAGAAAATATGCTAAAAATCATCAAAACTTTTTTATTTCAAGAGATATTTACATTCTGTAAATTGCATAAGATAGATAAATTCATTCTTTGTATGGAAATCTAGTTGAAACCAAAATTTGTTTAAAAATAAATTAAAAATATTATTTTTTTCAATTAAAATAAAAAAATCTTCCGTTTTAAAGAATTACATATGCAAAACAAGCATACCCCATAACAAGGGTATAAAATATGAGACAAAGTCTTCAAATAGTCTGCTAAGTTCATTTAAAATACAATATAAGAGGCTAGATGCAGAGAAGTTCTCACTTGTAGCTAAAACCAGTCAAACAGCACCTCCTATAGTTCAACAGATGTGGAGGGCAATCCTTGATCTTCCTGACCGCTTAATGCTACTGTGCGTTGTTGTACTTTTAACTGGTCTGAATGTCCCACTAGTTCATATGTGTGTTCTCGTGGACACTGAGACTCTTGGTGGCTGAGATCCATATACTTTAGTCCAAGTTCACCAACCTGAATATAGATAACAAAGACAAGTTATTAATGCAGGAACTTTTAAAAATGAAACTTAGGAAAGAAGCATCAATGAAAATGAAATTCAAACAGTGAAACTATTAAAAGAGCACTAAGTGTTTCCTTAACCAGAAGCTGATGTTCAAAAGTTCTAAAACCAAGGAAGATATAGCCCCATTCATCTACTGCTGAAATAGATACAGATAAAATTAACGGTCCTTTTAAGGACCATCAAAATCTTTAAAAGGGAGTCTAAAATTGTTGTACACTTCAGTTTAAATTGCTTTAATAAGCTATATTATAGCTCTACCCCTTAAATATCTTCCAAAAAATGTAAAATTAGAGAGTGCCTGGCAAGTGTTTCTGAGTTTACACAATAATATGTGGTTATGTGTGTAATGCGGCTCTAAATAAATGTGAGCTGGATTCGCACATAACTTTCATAGCTGAACCGTGGCACTTAAATGATTTATTTAATAGCCACAATTTATCAAAAACTTATTAATTTAAGACCTAAAACTGAAACTATGGGATTTTTTTCTTTTTTCAGGTCCCATAAATAAGACACTAGAAAGAAATAAGCCCATATTTTCCATCTTTCACTGTCCCCTGATCCCATATAACACATTTATTATTTCTTTCCCTGTGGCTCTTTCTAATACTGTTTGCTGATATTTTTCAAAAATCCCTCCATTTTAACTTACAAGTGTAGGAATACATAATACAGACAAAATGACCTTTCTGTGCCCTTTTTTTAAACTTTAAATTGAAAAACAAACTTTTTTAAATTTCATAAATTTAAATTTCAATTTAATTAAAAAAGTTTAATTCAAATTTTAAAAATAATTACATCATTGCTTTCCTTATTGAATTTTGAAGCCTGTAGCCAAATTTCATCCATGAAACTTCAAAAATGAGCTTACAATTGCAGATTGAAGTGTTCAAAACATGCTCTCTGTCAGACTTTATTTTTTTCCCCAGACTTAAAACTGCTCTTTTAAAATAAAGATATACATCTCAGTAGTTATTATGCAAAGTTTCAAAAAAATTTATCAAACAGTTACAGAATTATAGATCCTTATCTATAACATCTCAAATACCAGAAAATTGATCGGAGAAAATCTTAAATTCATGAAGAAAATATTCTAAAAATCATCAAAACTTTTTTATTTCAAGAGATATTTACATTCTGTAAATTGCATAAGATAGATAAATTCATTCTTTGTATGGAAATCTAGTTGAAACCAAAATTTGTTTAAAAATAAATTAAAAATATTATTTTTTTCAATTAAAATAAAAAAATCTTCCGTTTTAAAGAATTACATATGCAAAACAAGCATACCCCATAACAAGGGTATAAAATATGAGACAAAGTCTTCAAATAGTCTGCTAAGTTCATTTAAAATACAATATAAGAGGCACAGTATAAATGGGAGGGGGTTAAATTTTTCTCATTTCAGATTTCATAAATAAAAAGAAAATTTCTTCAAACATTTTTTTGAGAGGATAAAAAAAAAAATAATGATATTTGAAGATTTTTTTTTAATTTCTGAAATCAGAATCGATAAAAAAAATCCCCCACCTTTTTTCACCTTCCCTTCCACTTCATTTGAACTTGGCTCTAAATAGGATGCATAGCCTCACTTTCAACCTGGTTCTTAGCCATTTACAACTAACATTCATATTTCAAAACAATGTATGGTTATTCTATATTTATTATTACAAATAACAATGTTGACAGCACAGGCGGATTTAGGGGGGGGCCCAGGCCCCCCCTTTTTGGGAAAAAATTTGGTTGCTCATATAGGGAATCACTGAAGCGTGACTGGAGCGGGCCCCCTCTTAGGTCAGTCAGTGGGCCCCCACTTATAAAAATTTCTGGATCCGCCACTGGACAGCCTAATTATCCATTTATTTTTATATTTACTATGTTTATAGCTACATACTTATTGAACACAGCATGTTCTTTCATTAATTCTATTTTTTGTCATTTAGGTTGAAGCCAGTTTTGATGCAGGGTGGCAAAAGCGGGGTACTGGTTGGAATTATGATAGTAATACAGGTAAATTAAAACAGTTTAGGCTTTAACTTAATTAAAAAAAATTGCAGGATATGGAGTAGATGTACATGTACATGCAACAAAATTGCAAACTATACAGAGAAAAAATAAAAACATATCAATAAAACCTCAATAAACAGGGCTTTTTTTTCTGTTCTTCAACTTGACAGTTCAGTAATAGAACATTAACCTTCAAAACTGTAATGCAACAATATCATACATATGACTATAACAGCTGTCATCACTACTGGATTAATATAATTTGTCCACAATTATTATTAGGGAAATAAAATCTAAAGGTCACATTGGAGCTTGTAAATTCTTAACATAATAATTACTTTGTGATAACTTTAGAAACATTCGCCTATGTTCATGGGTCTGCTTCACTTTGTGTTTTTTTTTTTGGTAATTTTCTTATTATAAGGAATCTGAATTTTATTCAGTGTATGAGTTAATTTATCAGAAGAAAATTTAATCGATAGATACGTTCAAGTAATTGTTGATATGCAAATCATATTAGAATAACTGTAATATTGCATACATGTATCTTAGAATAATCTTTATATTGTAAATTTTAGGACATGCCAGCATGATAGGAACAATGACGGGTAAAGTCATAGACTTCTCTCATAGAAGCCGTAATTGCAGAGTCTGTGAATACCATATGGGTAGGAAAGAGACAGTCCCTTCACATGATTGCAGCAAGAATTGGCAGGGAACAAGTAAAGGCATGGAACCTGATATGGCCTTAGAGATGACCCACAATCTAAATGATAATGGATGCCCTATTCAGGTTCTCCATGCAGACAATGATTCCACCACAACAGCAAGATTAAAGGTTGATTTTAAAGAACTGCAAAAGAAAGATGATCAGAACCATATCAAGAAAGGTTTTTCTAAGAAACTGTATGATTTGTCTAAAACGTTTAAGGAATTGAAACACCCAGAAGTCATACCATACCTTGTACGCTGCTTCATGTACGCCATAAAAGAAAATAACGATTCCTCAGAAAACATAAAGAGTGCCTTCAGCAGATTAGTCCAACACATTTTTGGAGACCATACTTCATGTACAGATGCTGAATGGTGTACATATAAGAATGACCCAGAAAATTATAGGTACATGTAAGACATGATAAATTACACCTTAAAATTGGTATGCATATGAAAGTAAGAAGGTGCCGTAATATTGCCATGCAAAGAGACAACTCAGTCTTCCTTAGAAAAATTGTAGACACTGTGCCACAGCAATAATAGGTTACTGTAAATGTATACACCTTCATCAATGAGCAAAAGACTACATCTCATAGAAAAGGATATTGTGTTTGTTAAGTAATGTATACATGTAAATACTTGATTAAATCCAATTTATGTAAAACATATATATATAAATGTGAATAACATACAAAACAAAAAAATATTCACATCATTTTTTACCACTTTTATTTTGCAATGACATTTTATATTTTCTATGTAGATTTTACATTTATAAAACTTGCTTCAAGGGAGTGCGCATGTAGTCAATCGTATAGTGATGCCCAAAAAAAAATCTATAAATAGTACTATATAAAGTTTCTGATTGTTATATATAATTATTAAATTTATATCAATGAAAATGTTTGTTATAATAGTACAATTAGGACTGAATAAATAGTTAACGATAAATCTTACAGGGTGATGGATCATATACATGTGATACAGTACACTGCAAATATATATAAAGTGCTATCTATAAATATTTAAAAAATATTTCATATATTATTGTTTACTTTTAGATATAAGAGTTTGCCAAATGGCAAATCTCTCTCTAATGATGCCCTGAAAAAAGAGATATCTACTTTGATGGAGAAATATAGTAATAGAGCTGGAACATTACAGAATATGGGATCAACACAGGGAAACGAAAATTTCAACCAGATTGTGGCAAGCAAAGCCCCAAAGTCACGGTAAATATTTGATAAAAAAACTGGTAACCAGACTAATGTATTTTAATAATTTGTTTTCAATTATTGCTCACCTAAACAAAATGGTGAAGTGAACTTTTCTCATAATTATTTTCTGTTAACTTTTTAAGATTTTGATTATATAAATCTTCTCCTCAGAATCTATTGTTTACTTAGAACATTTATTTTAAAAACAGCTATGTGTATATTTAAACTATTTGATCAACTTCTTATTTCAGAAAATCTCTTACATGTACATCATTGAAGAAATCATGTTGACCCAATATAAGAGTTATTGCCCCTTAGTTTCAATTTTTATGGCTATGTTTTATTTGAAATTTTGGCCAAGATTTGATAACAATGAGAAAATTTGAAATGTGAGCACTCTAGTGTGGCCTGTAAATTTTGACCCCTCCCCCCCTCCACCACCACTGTGAATAAGATGCATTCAATTCTATAGGGGTTGCACTTACATATTGATGAAAATTATCATTTTGTTTCAACCCACTAGTTTACAATAAAAGTCGTTTTGAGATTTCTATTGTACTTCATCTTAATCTAAAAAAGAAGAAGATGTGATATGATTGTCAATGAGACAGTTCTACACAAGAGACCAAATAACACATAAATTAATAGCTATAGGCTACCATATGGCCTTCAATAATTAGCCAAGCCCATACCGCATAGTCAGCTATAAAAGGCCCAAAAATGACAATGTAAAACAATTCAACTGAGCAAACTGTTGGTCTTATTCATGTGAAAAAGATTTATATTTTTAAACTCAATTATACATAATAACCTTGATTTAAAACCATGCTTTTATTATATATGTTTTATTTATAGGTTTTATGGTGGATCATCATCATTAAGCAATAGGTTATCTGCCTCAGTATTACAGAAGAATGAAGGCTATACATGGCTGTCAAAGGTAAATGAAAAAATTAAACAATAGTCCAGTCAAACTAAGATTTAACCTCAAACTAATTGCAACAGAAAATGTTTTTGGTTCTAATCTATAACATTATGCCCTTTATATACACAGTAAAAAGTCCCATAAAATTTAACTTGAGGAAAACTCAACATCAGCATTTTTAATTTCCTATGGAAATTAACATTGGAAGGGGAGATAACTCTTGAAAAAATGAGTCTTTCTTTGGTCAGTTTTTGGTTGTTTTTCTTGAAATTTATGTAAAGTATGATTCTTTGATGGGGTTTTAAGTTTCTATTTGACTAAATTAATTAATTTTCTGCTCATGAAATGTACAAAACCAAAGTGTTATGGGTAGTTTTATTTTTTCATGCATTTTTCTTAAAAGAAATTGCAAATTTGAAGCTTTGTAACCATTTAAAAAAAAATAATGTGAAAATTTAGTATTGTTTATATCTGTATATTATATTTTTTCAGCAACTTACTAATCTAAAGAAACTTTAAACCACAAAAAAAAGAATACATGCTTTATTATTTTTATTAAATTTGAGATTCTTTACCTTGACATGTTGAAAAATTCAATAAACAGTCAACTAATGCCAGTAATGGACTACGAGATTTAGATTATAGCTTGATAAAAGATATGAAAACACCTTAAGAGTTGTTTGTTATACTCTAAAGACCGCTAAAAAATCAAGAATTAATCCATTCTGATGATTAGAAGCTGTAAAGTTATAATTTTTTATAAATTTTTATTGATGTTTCTGTCTTTTTTGCAAGAGTTATCTCCCTTTTCAATGCAAATCTCCACAGGAATTTTAAATGGTGATTTTTTTAGTCTTCCTCAAGTTAGATTTTATGGGACTTTTTTCTGTGTATATTTGGGGTATAATGATAAAGATTAAAACTTAAAAATCTTCTGTTGCAATTACTTTCAGGTTAGGGTCAAATTTATGCTAGATTGACTGGACTATAGTAATTGGAAACAAAATGGTAATAAAAGATATTTACACAAAAAAAAATGGTCATTCCCTTTTAAATGCAATCTGAAACAGGTTCTGGAATAGTAGTGAAACTGTTCATATGAAATAAACAACATGGAATAAACTAATTTTACCATTTCTGAATGTGTCTCGCATGCACACACTTCAAAGTGTTTCCAGAGACCATGTAAGAAAGTTTAGCAACATGTTAAAATTATCAAAGTGTAAACCTAAAAAAGATACTCTTAAGGACCAATCACATTCCAGTGTGTGTTGATATGCTTATCATATAAAAATGTTATGTCGACAAAAATTAATTACTTGATTTTTAAATAAAATATTTCAAATTGCTTGACATTATATCTCCATGCTAACAAATTTTAAAATATTTCAGGTAAATGAGGCTTCTTTATTGTCTCCAGGACAACATACACTGAGTATTGGTAAAAAAATGGATAAGAAATTGAAAAGAGAAAGAGAAAGGCAAAATACAAAAGAATATAAAAGAAGGCGTATTCAGTTGAAAAAACAAAAGAAGAAATCTGAGTTTAGGTCAAAGGTGAAAGAAGGCACAACTTATGAAAACAATGCAGAAGTTAATGAACCCATGCCAGATATTCAGGAAATACCCTCACCATCAACCATAAATGATTCTGACAACTTTGTATTTTTTGATTTGGAAACTACTGGTTTGTCAAGGAACAGTGACATAACTCAAATTGCTGCAGCCTGTGGTTCAAATACATTTCAACGCTATGTTATTCCAAGAACGGAAATTACTCAAGAAGCAAGTGCAATAACTGGCATAACATTTTCACACTCTACAAACAAAATGTATGTAAATGGAACACTTGTTGAAACATGTTCTGTTGAGCAGTCATTGCTAGATTTTATTGATTTTTTAAAACTTAATGATAGACCTATATTAGTTGGACATAATATTGCTAACTTTGATATGTTGGTGTTAGAGAATAGATTAAAGGAATTCCATTTATTTTCAACTTTTTCTGCTTGTGCAAAAGGATTTATTGACACCTTAAAAGTTTCTAAACGTGTCATTCCAAAACATGAAGTAGAAAATTACAAGCAACAGACTCTTGTTAAAGAAATTTTACAGTCGACTTACAGTGCACATAATGCAAAAGAAGATGTTCTTTCGTTGAAAAAACTTTTTGAAGTTAAACTTCAGGAAAAATGTATTAATGAAGATCTTTACAATCTGAACTATAATCATGCAAAGATATCATTTAAACCTTTAATTGATAGGAAAATTATAAATGCATTGATATGTTCAAAATTGGCAAGAAGTGGAGTCCATTTGTGTCATTTAAAGATTGCAAATGCTCGAGATGAGAATGGAGTAAAAGCTGTTTTGACAGATAATCATGTAACCGCTAAATATGCCGGACCTATCATTCAGTTTTTGACAGTACCAGAGGAGTAAACAATATTATATATGTTATGACTTGTTATGTTGCTAAAAATTAGAGTCTTGATGATATATAGGAGGTTTTTTTTATCATTTAATATTACTCTATTTGAAAACTATATGTTGGAATATATATGATAATTATCAGTGAGGTGCGAAAATTTACATTATTATTCACATTTGAGGTATAACACCACTAATTCAGGCCCCGCCCAAAAGGCACATGTACCAGAAAGTAGTACATATTTAACACAAAATACTTCCTGTGCATGAGTGTAACTTTCAAACTATGTAGAATATTTAGGTATTTTTGATATCAAATGAAAGTTGAAGGACTGATGATCATTGTAGAAAACTTTTGGACTTTTAATTTTGAATATTAAAAAAACTGCATCAAATTTTAAAAAGAGGGTACATTTTGTCTGTTTGTCAGATCTGAAGTACCTGTTTTGGTACATCCAAAGTTCCAGGAACCAGTTCTTTCTTATATGCCATTAAAGGTATGTTGATTTTTTCAGTACAAGACACCATAAAGTGTTGCTTTGAAATGCAATGATTTCCACTTTATTTGAACTTAAAACAAAAGAGGTGTGCCTGCTTGAAATAAAGGAATTTAACATAGAAAGCAATGGGATCATGAATTAGTGGTGTACTTCCTTAAGAGACGGGTGGCCCAAAGGAGGAAAACTGAATTCTGTATATAAATTCATGTTGTATGGTCAGTTTTTGTATAAATGTTGCCATGGCAAGTAATATGTATGCTTCATCAAACAAAAATTGTTAATTTATGACAGGGGGGAAAGTCATGAGTTTTTCTTATCCATTTACATGCTTGATTTGTTGTTATAAATCAATATTTGAATGAAAAAAAAATCTATATGATCTGAATTTTCCTACGTCTTACCTGGTTGCCATGGTAACTATTGTTCCTAGAAACAAAACAACAGCTTTAATTGGATTCTCATGTCAAACTATGTTATTGTGGTTAGGTTATACAAAAGATATGACAATATTTGCCACACTTTGTATGTATACATAAAATTAGAATTTTACTTCTTCTTGTCCCGTTGCCATGGTAACCATTGTACATAAATACAAAAAATGTCTTCCTTTTGATTCATATGCGAAATTTTATTGATATGTGTAGGATTAACAAAAGGTATTGAAACATGTGCAACACTTTATTTACACAAATTTTGAAAAAAGATAAAAAATTGCTGTTGATTACTGTGTCGGCATGGGTAACAAAAATGTTTTTCGATGAAAAAATAGTCTGGTGACCTATATTTTTTTTTTTTTTTTTTTAAAGCTCATTGTTTGGATCATATTCTGTCAAATTTAAAAAAAAATTCATTGGACCAATTTTTTGGAAATTTAAGAAAAATAGAAAATTTCAACAAAATCTTTGTTTTTCATTTGCACTATTGTTGACGAAAGGGGGGCGGGATTTAATAAATATGTATAAAACTGCTATTATTTGTGTTTTATTTACATTTTCAACATTATTTATGTACTAAATGAAGAACAAACCTTTCAAAAAACTTTTAAAGCCTGAAAAAAATCCAGGATTTTTACTTTAGGTATGTATTCATTCACATATGTGATGTGCCAACTTCGGTGGCCGTTACCATGGAAACGAATCTGGTGACATCATATTTTTAACTCAAATTTTGATAGAGGCCATTGCATAGTATATGAATACAAATTTAGAGAAAAATTCATTGGTGAAAAAAAAATTGCTTTATCTGTAGGGATCCACCTTAAACAGATTTTATTTTTTCCCAGAATTCAATAAATCGGGCTCGAGAATTCAACCAAAAAAGTTACAAATACTTGATTTTCTCCGTTATTAGAAGGAATATAAATTTAAAACTTTGCAAATGTGTTTTTTATGTTAAGATGAACATAATTAGATGATAAGTAAAAAATCGCGGAATTTCCCTTTAATGCGTCCGATTTTCATTTATTTACGGATGCTTCATCAACAATCGGAAACGGAGGTTATTTTAGGAAAAGGTGGTTTCAAGGCATTTGGCCCGACGATTTTATTCGGCCCGATGAGGAGTCTTTCTCAATGGCTTACATAGAATTGTATCCGATTGTTATATCTGCTATTTTATGGGGGCATGAATGGTCTACTACACGCATTCTTTTTCATTGTGATAATATGTCTAGTGTGTACCACTACACGAAAAGGCAGATTTACAACAATTTGGGCAATCATGTAAATGTTTGACAAATGTAACTACTTTTCTGCCAGATATATTTGCGGACATACTAATGTATATGTAAATGCATTATTCCTTTGGCATTATTTAGGACGTTTCAAAGATATGCTAAAGATAATTATTTTATTTCCATATCTTTATTCATATTCTAAAGATATGTAAAGATAGACCTTAGATTTGCATGCACTTTCCAGGATAGGAGATGTATGCAAAGTTTAAAATTTACATATTTGTTTTACAGAAGTGTGGGCAGTTTTGAGAGACCGCGGTTTATAAAACATTTACAACCAATGTAAATGCTGTCAAATGTTTATGTTATATTTGCAAACGTTTTTCGATATCGTTCATGCATGTAAAGAAATGTATTTTATTTACTAATACTTTTCAGTATTATAGTTATTTTGATAAATATCGATATTTGCAACATATCTTTAAAGACGTATGCAAAGTTTTGAGAGACCGCGGTTTATAAAACATTTACAACCAATGTAAATGCTGTCAAATGTTTATGTTATATTTGCAAACGTTTTTCGATATCGTTAATGCATGTAAAGAAATGTATTTTATTTACTTATACTTTCCAGTATTATAGTTATTTTGATAAATGTCGATATTTGCAACATATCTTTACAGACGTATGCAAAGTTTTGAGAGACCGCGGTTTATAAAACATTTACAACCAACGTAAATGCTGTCAACTGTTTGTGTTATATTTGAAAACGTTTGTCGATATCGTTTATGTATGTACAGGAGTGTATTTTATTTACTTATACTTTCCATTATCATAAATATTTTGATAAATATCGATATTTGCAACATATCTTTACAGACGTATGCAAAGTTTTGGGAGACCGCGGTTTATAAAACATTTACAGCAAAAGTAAATGCTGTCAAATGTTTGTGTTATATTTGCAAACATTTGTCGATATAGTTTATGTATGTAAAGACATGTATCTTATTTACTAATACTTTCCACTATCATAGTTATTTTGATAAATATTAATATTTGCAACATATCTTTATAGACGTATGCAAAGTTTTGAGAGACCGCGGTTTATAAAACATTTACAATCAAAGTAAATGCTGACAAATATTTGCATATTTTGGCAAACATTTGTCGGATGTATTTATGTACGTAAAGAAATGCATTTTATTTACTTCATAGTTAGTATATGAAACATTGATACTGTGAAGTTGTCTTCACACAGGTATAGCTTTGCGAGACTGCAGTTTATATATCGCAAGCACAATAAACGTAAATGAGGGTCGTGATTAGAGTTAAAAGAAGAAAAAAAGAAAATAATTTACTCCCAAAAAAATAGATAAAAAGGGTCTAATATATACAGAATAGAAAATAATCATGACAATGGGCATAAAATATAAAAGAAATAGAGGAATATCATCTAAATTATCATAGAATACAGATATGAAAGACCCCATTCAAACCCTAGTAAATGATGTAAGATGTGTCGATTATTTCACATTTACGGAAAAAATAATCCATATATTGTATAGTACGTTTTGCAGCAAAGTTCACGTATTGATTGTTTCAGAGAGTCACACCGAGCGAATATTTGAATTGAAGTAGATATTGTTCTTCCCGATTCAAAACAGAACTGCTTGAAGATATAATTAATGATATTAAAAAATGGCAAGGTGCTTTTTATATGTCGGACCGATGATATTTTTTTTCTATTTGAATAAATAAGGAAATATCCACAGCTTTACTCCAGAACCATGGACAAAAATTTTAAGATCTTGCTTGCATAACAAAACACGGCTTTAAAATGTTCATAACTTTCCTTACAGCAGATTTTACAATTCGATATGCTTGATTCATAACGGAAACTTTAACTAAGACGATGAATTGTAACAGTAAGCTGATATTTTTTTTTACATCTTATAGCCACATAATAAATGGGTAGATGGATTGATTTGTGTAAACGTCCAGTTGCAAATACTACATGAATCTCAGGTGTAGGGAGAAATGCACTATTATAATAACACTGTACTAAATTGTAAGCAGCTTTTCCTTTTGTAGTTCAAAATATGAAAACAACGATGTCATTAACAATGAACTCTAAACTAGAATAAATAAGATCAAATCGATAAACACGGTATGTTTTGTCCACATCAAACTGAAGTCTACCAACCTTGATGTGGACTTGGAAAAAAGTTAGTTTCGCTTCTGCTTATTTGTGATCTTTTTTTCATTTTAAACAAGAGAATACAAAATAATTATTTCAATATAACTTCAGCCAAGGCGTGGGTTTTGCATGATCCTATGATTTGAAAATACACGAGTATGCACATACATGTATTTTATCAGAATGTTGTCAGAATGTTTATGTTTACAATTGAAAATGTCTAATAATACAATGAAGAAAGAGATGATGATGATGGGAGTTTTTAACAACTTCGACTGGCTATACTGCGAAGAAAGAGCATGAATTAACGGTCCCTTAATAGGTGGTAAATGTGTCACTTGTATGTAAATGAAGGGATTTTCCTGACTGAAATGGTTCATCTTTTAACACTAAAGGGTACTTTAAAAGGAAAACCGTATGTGTTAATTACCAAAATTGATCAAATACAATGTAACGCTAATTGTGTATAATAACATCCAGATGTTGTAAACAGATTATACCAATTACGCAGGCCAAGAGTTGCCAGATAAAGACATCATTAAACATGCAGTTTGTATCCGTGAAAACGTGTTAATACTTTGAAAAACGCAGATAATTTAAAAGTTTATATGCTAGAAAATTAAAAGAGAAATAAGGACAGTTTCTGTAACATTGTATCTAAAAATATGTTGAAATTATATACAGTAAAACTGTTTTTAAACAATTATCTTTTGTATATAAAAAAAAAACATTCTAGTTTCCCCGCTTCTCATACATGAAGCAGATATAATAGATTCGATGCAAAGCAAGTAATTTAATTTTTGAATCAGGTATAATCTCTGTATTTCGTGTTTTAAAAAGAATAAAAATGACCAACATTAATGGGAAAAAAACTACATCAATTTCATTAACCTTCCTGCTCCTGTATCAGTTTTATTCTAAAGATATATATGGTAGTATTCAATCAATTCAAAAATTTAATAAAATATCTTGGTGCCTTTTGGTTTCCCGATCTTGACTTTATCCTATTTAAAGGTATAATGATATGAAAAAAAATCCCAGTACATGTATTTGTTCTAATCGAAGGCTCAAAATTTTTAAAACATTTCTTAGCAATAGCATTTCATTTCAAATCAAAATAATGTTGTTGCTGAATGATGTAAAGTTAATCGTCAATATCGAACTCTACCTCCATTTTCCCACCAGTTACAACATATTAAAATTTGAAAACCTTTAGATGAAAGGTTCATAAGTCATCGCACGGAAATGACTGGAGCAGTCCGCCTGCTCGTCCGCAGTACAACAATAAATCAATAACGGGACTGGAAATCCGGTAATAAAAATAGCAAGACTTTTTTTTAGTCATTAATAAATGTAAAATAAATCCGGTTTACTGTCACATTCTGACATCCTCATGTTTATGTCGTATACTTGTAAACTGGTGTTTGTCTTTGAGTCGCTTTTTGTTTTTACTCAATGCAATAAGCAGTTTGTCGGCACTGATTTTTGAAACTTGTCAGCAACAATGCTGATATATACCTGATATATAAATTTTATAAAAATCTGGCAAGAATTTTACCCGTTAGAGACCTACAGACCTTCTAAAATTCAAACTGACCACACGCACGATACACGCATGCACGATACACGCACGGTGAATGCACGATACACGCACGGTACACGCACGATACACGATACACACACGATGAGCGATGAGCGTTACACGGAGGATTAACGCAAAATGAATGATGAATGATGAACGCACGATACACGCACGATGCACGATGAATGATAAATACACGATACACGCACGATACACGCACGCACGATACACGCACGTTGAATGATTCATTGACGACTGAACAACGAACGCTTTTTACACGATTCTCAAAGCTATTCTATTTAGAATAGTATTTAAAATTGATATGCATTTTCATTAAAGGCAATACTTGTAGCTGTTTTGCCGATACCACCATAATAGATAATATGCTATTTTGCCAGCTCAGATTCAAATAACTTAATTAAAGTCGGCTATTTTATACGCACCGGAAATATTTGTGAACTTGGGCAGAAGCTCATAACAATCAAAATATAGTGTCTTGATTTTGTTCAGCCTCACCCTGAGAGTTCAAGTTTACGGCAAACGAAGGCGAGACATTGTGTTCCGCTCTTACTAATTTTATTTCATACAGTTAAAAATCGAGATTTTATTTTTATGCATACAATGTCCGACGCATTATATCTACAGAGAGTGACTGGTTCTAGAAATTATTTTAACTAACATGTTTGATATAATTGATTGCAATAAATGAATGATCTATGTACCGTATTTTTACATGTTATATATTTTTTCACTTTGACGGATACATTTTATAAACGATTATATATGTATATATCTAAAAAATATTGTAAGCTGTTTTCGTTTTCACTACAAGCATAGCAGAAATTATTTGATTCTTTTATGTTAACATTCACTGCAAATTTTTGTAGATCTGTACATATATATACTTATCAACAGGATATAATTTAGGTTATAATTTCACCAATAAATGAGTAGTTGAACAATCTTTAGAACGTGTCGGTTTTTCCTTGATATTGCCGAAAATCAGTGATCCGACTGACACAAGCGAACTGACATAATACCTGATTAAACAATCATAATTTCTTTTTTTAAGTTACAAAGTTCCTTATATTATCCATTGTTATCAGAATCGTATGTGTTAATTGAGAGCAAAAGATATTATTTTGTCAGAAAAATTTGATTTGTACAAATTAATTAGAACTACCTAAGAAAATGATATTTACTAAATAATTAGAAAATTTAAACATTTGTAATACCAAATACTTCATTATATACTTCTGAAACGACTTTTTGTCCTGAATATGCATAAAATGTTTGCCACTGGACGTTTAAACAACCACTGAATAATCAATTAATCAAATTTTGCTCTCAGTAAAAATGACTTCAACAATATAAGACACAATTGGTGTCTGTTGCTTGTTTGTACAGTAAACATACTGAATGTGTTTATATTCCTTTCCAATCTCAAGTATGTAAGAAAATTCATACATATTTTCAAACATCTTAGCTGACACTTCAAATCTCTAGGAGGTGAGATTCACGGGGTTTTACCTAAAACTCTTTGGGAAAATGCAATTTTTAATTCCAATTTGAAACCTAACGGTATTAGATATCCCAAGTTTTTTTTTTAAATGCATGTCTAATTTGATAAGGAGATTTGAAAAATCTATCTCAATGGTAGTTGAAATTATTCAGTGCAATCATTTTGTGTCCGTCGTTGTCTTTCATACATATCAATGAATTGGTATATCCACTGCTTGCTGTTCGTAATCTGTTGTTTATGGCAGTCAGGCCTCGCGATTGATTCCAAAATTTAAGCTCCCACTTAGGTAAATTAATGATCATTTATAGGGGAGGGGCTATTTTTCTCGATGCAAAAATTATTTTCCTTCCTGAAAAAAAACCCAGCTTAACAATTTTCTATATGTTTTCATTAAATCATAAATCGTTGCATATTAAATGATTTTTAAAAAATTAAAAACATATTTTTATGGTAAATATATCTAAATGTCTGGGTAATTTTCCTCTCTAAATAATTTTTTTTTTTCATTTTTTAAGGTAATAGTGTTATCAGTTATGTAATTTGACACGTGTCTTATAGTTCAGTGATTTTTGGAAAAATTAACGAAAACCGGCACAGGCATTGTTCAATTATTATCAGTGATCTTTTATTGATTAAATTTGAATATATGCATTAAATATCAATCTCAATCTAGATAAGAAATTTGTTTACACTGCACATCACTCTTTTAGTCCTTAGTAGCATATTATAACATATTAGTGTCCTTAGCCGTGTTTAGACGCACCATGTTCTGCTCTTTGGTTGGATTGTTGTCTCTTTGACACATTCTCCATTTCAATCCTCCATTTTATTCAATTAGTTGTGATTCTCTTTATCCCTCTGTTTTATGTTTTTGCAGACAAAAACAATTCGCATAATTAATCTAAAATAGCAGACATTAAACTCTTTCTTTTAAAAACTTTTAGCATTTTAACATTTTTTCGAGATTTAACCATGAGCTTAAGAGCATATTTCCCTTCTTTTTAGAAATTTGGCTTGATACCGTATGGAGATTTTTGTTCCAACTATTATGAAGAAATTAACGACTTTTTTTAACTAGATAAATATTCAACAAAAATACCGTTTTTTCTTAAATCAATTTCTTTTAACAGAAATCAATTATTAACAAAGAATTGTTACACAAATGTAGGAAGTACCCAATTTTGTAACGAAGATATTCCTTATCTCTTTACCGAAATCTGCATATCTTTATATTTTGAAACATAAAATGTTAAGGGTGTCTGCTCAAAGGACAGAAATGTCCAAGAAACCGAAATATTAAGTAAATGTCGAATAATTCAAACCCATTTGTCTTTTAAATTTAGCACATAAAGATATAATTTTTAGCACATAGACACATGTACAAATTGATTTTGTAAAAAAATATCACTGTCGGTCTAAAACTGTATCGCATGCCCATAAATGTCCAAAGCTTTAAATGTCAGATCATGAGGGTCTGAATGGGGATTCAGTATTTCTGTATTCTATATTTTTAGACAATTTGTTTTATAATTCGTTTTACCTTTTGCCGATCATTCTTTATTCCATATATTCTAGTACTTCATCATTTTCTTTTCTATTTGTCTGGTTATTTTTTGTATTCTTTATTTTTTGGTCTATAATTTCCTTCTATAAACCCCCATTCACACCCTCATGTATAATGGAAGACGATAAACATTTTAGTATACATACCACCCGTTGTCACTTTCACCTGACATACAAATCACATATTGTTATTACGGCCCGTTATTTCCACCTGGACACAGGACTTATATTATTTATATATTACGTAATAATAACGGATATAGTAAATTCAGTAGAATATAACATTATCAACGCACTGACTTCTTAAATGTATTTTGAACTGACAATTGTAAATAGTATTTTTAGTTATTTTAAAACTAAGAATGAAAATCGGGAATGTGTCAAAGAGACAACAACCCGAAAAGAACAATTGACAGCCGAAGGCCACCAGTTATATTTGCTAATGTTTTTGTTTCGAATAAGGCAAAGGCCATTGTATTTTCAGAAAATCTCTAAACGGGTAATGAGAGTTTAACGACCTTGACTTGCTCACAGCCCTAGCACTGTCTATAAACATTGTCGAATTTAAGAGCCTATATCAATTAAGGGATATGCTACCTAGCTTTTAGAGTTTACAAAAATATACATTTCAGAACCAAATTTTGGCTTCTTTATATTTATACCAAATTTGAGTTCAAGGCAGTATTTTGTCGAAGAGAACTATTACCCAAAGTGCAACATGCGAGAAGAAGTTTCATTTCCCTTATTGTTTTTAGTGATGTGACTAATCTTTCGAGGTTACGTCACGGAAATATATCTTAAATGAAAAGGTGCAACTGGGTGCATCCCTAAAAAACAAATTAAAAAAAATGCTTTATATACTGACATTGAAACAAATATACTGCTCATAATAATTGCACATATGTAGACTTTAATTAAGATATCCCGCGTTTTACAAACCATCGCACTCTATTGCACCAAAGTCGTCAGCTTGAGTTGTTCGTGGAGCGTTTTCACAAATTCTGGTATTAATACTTTGTTGTTTCCAGTTAATCGCCATTTTGAATACGTGTTTTAAATATTTGCAAATGATACTTGTCCATACATGAACATGTTGAAGCTGGTTACGAGGTTTCAATACATATTCGTACAATCGTTCTTAAAGTTTTTGAAAATACGTGTTGAAGTTTTGATAACAAGAAAAAGATGTGGTATGATTGGGGATGAGACAACTCATCGCAAGAAATAAAATGACACAGAAGTTTTCACCATAAGTCACCCCACGGCCTTCAACAGTGAGTAATGAACACACCACAGTAATTATTTCATAAATTATCTCATACAATATGTTAAACAGACAATTTGTTAAAAAAAAAAAAATGAGGAAATAAATCAATAAAATATTCCTGTTGATTCTATCTTTTGATTGAAAAAAAGCTTCTGTCCAAGTTTGATAAAAACCCAGGACAGTTTATGAATCTAATAAGTGTTTTAAAACTTCTTGATACTATCTTATGATTATTTTAAACAAGCTTCTGTCCAAGTTTAATAGAAATCCAGGATAGTTTAAGAAACGGTCATTAAAATGTCAAAGACGCCGACGGAATGTAGGATCGCTTAGTCTCGCTTTTTCGACTAAAGTCGAAGACTCGACAAAAAACATACAAATCAGATTTCTTTCTGACATACGGGCGCACTACGCTTTTTTATACGCCCGTCAACATTTTGACGGGACGTTTTATGGTATACAAATGTCCGGCGTCCGTCCGTCCGCATGTCGCACTGTAACTTGAGAACCGCTTAACCATTTCATGAAACTTAACATAGTTGTTTCTTATGATGGTTTTCGGAATTTACTCATATTTTTAGTGAAACCATTTGTATTTACACGCATCTTTGTCGGAATTTAGTATGACTTAATGGTGCTAGTACAAGATATATGTGCATCGTATTGTCAAAAACAGCCCATATTTATGTAGCAGAAGCATTCTACTGTACAATTAATAACTAAAAGTTTACATTTTAACAATTTTGTAAAACTGCTATATTTTGGGGCCAAAAAGGGGTCTTACTGGACCTACTCCTTTATGCATTAAATATCAATCTCTAACATGATATATAAAAATAATACATATAACAGCACTCCTTCTATTCCTTAGTGGCATTGTATAGTCAAAGCCTTAGTGCACTAAGGATTCCTTAGCAGTGTTAAGACGTACCGAAAAAAACAACATCCGTCATTCTTTAATAATCATAGAAGGTTAACAACTAGATTGTTTCCCGGCCGTAATTGAAATTCTTGACAATACCTTAATATTTGTATGTTCCGAAGGCATACTGAATGTTTTACGGAGGGGACCAACCTAGTCAGTAACAACGTACTATTGTGAATTATTTTTCGGATAATAATCTTTTAGACATACATTAAAAACGGTGTCATTGATAGGCGACCATGAACACAATGAAAAATGAATCCGTGAAAGTGTCCATGTTTATTCCATTCAAGTAAAAACTTGTTATGATAATACCATATATTTAACTAATTTATAAAAAAACAAAAAAACAAAAAACAAAACAAGATTATATCTTAAACTTGTAAATCCAATTTCAAGTTTTAAAAGTTCCTCAATTTAAAATAGAATGAAATTCAAAACAGTGTGGCTGTGGCCATTGATTGACACATTAAATTCGTCCATTGACTGGGACAATTTAGGTGAACGTTTGTATGTAACGACCACTGCTCACTATGTACTTTTTAAAGACACTTAGAATGAAATTCAAAACAGTGTAGCTGTGGCCATTGATTGACACATTAAAATCATCCATTGACTGGGACAATTTACGTGATTTATGAACGTTTGTCTGTAACGACCACTGTTCACGACGTACATACGATAGACATTTAAACTGTGGGGTCACCAAAGGTTTCTTAACGCCTTTAATTATAAAATAATTCGAAAAATTAATCAGGAATAACCTTTGTGTTTTGATTTATATAATTGATATAAATCAAAATATCGTGTTATTTTTGATTAATTTTTCGAATTACTTTATTTAGGTGTTGAGAACCTTTGGTGACCCCATAGTTTAAGTGTCTTTAAAAAGTACATAGTGAGCATTGGTCGTTACATACAAACGTTCACCTAAATTGTCCCAGTCAATGGATGATTTTGATGTGTCAATCAATGGCCACAGCTACACTGTTTTGAATTTCATTCTAAACTATGGGGTCACCAAAGGTTCTCAACACCTTAATAAAGTAATTTGAAAAATTAATCAGAAATAACTGGATGTTTTGATTTATATTCATTATATAAATCAAAACTTAAAGGTTATTCCAGATTAATTTTTCGAATTATTTTATAATTAAAGGCGTTAAGAAACCTTTGGTGACCCCACAGTTTAAATGTCTATCGTAGGTACGTCGTGAACAGTGGTCGTTACAGACAAATGTTCACGTAAATTGTCCCAGTCAATGGATGAATTTAATGTGTCAATCAATGGCCACAGCCACACTGTTTTGAATTTCATTCTAATACATGATAATATATTTGCGTGATCTTATATTTGTTTAATTAAAATAATCATGCCTTCAAATACATGTAATGTTATACAATTACTGTCTTTTGATGAGGTAAATATGCGGTTTTATTGACTTTTAAAAAAATGATATTCACTGAGGCCGACGGCCGAAGTGAATATCAGTTTTTCAAAAGTCAATAAAACCCCATATTTCCCGAAACAAAAGACAGTAATTGTTTTATTCCATAGCCTGAGAGAAGAAAATATATCTAATGACAAACATATACCATTTTTTTTTTTACATGAAACATTTTACCATAACGTTGCATGTAAAAGCGCGTGACGTTTAGCGCGGTGAATAACACTTTCTCAGGTGAATATGCTTTTTTATTCAAAATCCAATTCATATAGAGAAACCTACTAAAATAATACCAATATGGAATAATAATTTTTATTCAATTTTCCACAAAACATTTTAGCTTAGTTTAAATGAAATTCAGAACAGAGAATTCAAACACTGTTGAAGAGAATATACATATTCGTGTTAATTCGCCTCAGTTTAATTTGTTAATTCATGTTTGACATTTAACATTTTAATCCGCAATCCACATTTACCCGACAATCTTGTATATTGTATTTTCTCAATGAAATAACATAACGTGCATGTGACCATCAGAAACTAAGACAAAATGATATTTATAATGGTATTTATCAAAACTTAAATATTTCGAAATATCTTAGTAGCATAGGAATTTGCCAAATAAGCGAAGAATTATAATCTACCTAGGATTTACAACCAAGGATTTGTATAGTTTCTTTTCGATAAAATATTGTTGGTGTTTTTGGCGACTATAGCAACAACATTGCCGTTATTAAATAAAAATATTAAATTTTCGCTATCTGATAATTATAGCCGCGGGTTAAAATGTTCATTAAAATGTATAATATTATACTATAATGGGCATTTTAGAATGACATGAAGTTCATCTTCAATAGTAGAGCTACAACACATGTCATCTCGTGGACTTCTTTTCTTTCATACTTTCCAGTTTCTATTTTTTTTAGTGGAGCTACCCCACATTTAAATTTTGCCAAAACACATTTGTTTTTAATTGACAGAATATTTTTAACAAATACCAGTTGGCCAACAGTATATTTTTAAGTCCATTTTCGCTCAGTTGAATAGAAATTCCAATTTTAACTTTTCTGTCGTAGAAATGTCAATATCATGTTATTGTTTGTACGTACAACATGTATCATTATATCAAAATGTGGCAGTCCCAGCCAAGATTCACCGAATAACCACAAAATCTTTACAGATCATAAAATATTTACACAAAAAGTCCTGAATCTGTATGAACGTTATGTACGATGAAGTTAATTAAGAGTCTACAAGAAAGTAAGTTTGACTGTAAATTTAATTTAAAGTCGGAACATACATATATATTATATATATATATACATATACTTTAACCGCTCTATAACCGACTATCATATAAAAACCGCAATGTATGAACGTTACACAATTAGAGATGAACGTTTCACAAATGCACGTTATCTGATCTACACAATTATACACGATTGACGAACGCACGATACACGGTTAAGAATGAATGTTTGATGAGCGCACGATACACGCACGATACACGATTAAGAATACACGATGTACGCACGTTACACGGAAAATACACGGAACGATGAATGATGAACGCACGATTGGTACACGCACGATACACGCACGATGCACGCACGCAACACGCACGATACACGATGAACGCACGGAATAATGGTCAGTTTGAATTTTAGAAGGTCTGTAACTAGACCGGACGGAAGGACGGACGCCCGATATTTCAATGTTCCCATCAACGCGTCGCGCGGGGACAAATCATTAAATCATTTTGAATTTAGATTCATATTAATTTGCACTTTGGTCTTCGGAGATGGGTGTGTTTTTTGTGTTTTGAGTTAGATATGATACACAGGCCTGGTACAGCTGGTAAAAAACGCACCTTTTCACAAAGTGGGGAGACAAAACGACTCGCATGCGATTAGCAAAGGTGCCTTTTTGTGGGGGGCATATTGGTCACATGGGCGTCGGGAAAAGCCCGAGAGTATTCACAGTCTTATAAGGAGTTTTTCTAACAAGTATACAAGTGTTTGTGTAAATTAAAAGGGTTGCTATTTCTTTATTTGCAAAAATGGAAATGTGGGATATACACAGCAACCGGCCAATTAACGACAATCAAAACCAAAGACATATAGATAACACGTGACTAATGCAGAATGGACAAGTACTTTTCTCCTGCTAATCTGTTACGGTAGTTTTAGTAAAGATTTGTTGGTTTCTTGAATATGAAAGTTAATAATTATAAAAAAAAGAAGATGTGGTATGATTGCCAATGAGACAACTCTCCACAAGAGACCAAAATGACACAGAAATTAACAACTATAGGTCACCGTACGGCCTTCAACAATGAGCAAAGCCCATACCGCATAGTCATCTATAAAAAGCCCCGAAATAAGTATATTTAGTATAGCAAGTATTAAATCTATCAAATTATTACATCACATGTTCACAACAATAGTAAGATTTAAGCTGCTATAACAGCAGCATAGTTTATTCTCCTAGTACGTATTTGTTAGTCTTGAAAAAACTCAAACCATTATGACATAAGGAGATGTGATATGATTGCCAATTCAACAACTTTCCATCAAAGTCAAAATGACGTACATGTTAGCTTGCTATATTTGATATCTCCCAAGTACCATCCCACTATGAACTACTTATACAAAAAGATATTTTGTCACCAAATGATTTATAATAATTTATAAAATAGAACATCATTATATATGCTAATATAAATTGTGTGCCCTTGGCTAAATACTGGGATCATATTGTTTTACCAGTGTCCTTTTGACAGTCCCGCACTTGGTATACTAACTAGTATAGGATTATACGGCTGATTTCGTAGGATTGTGTACAGTTTTTAAGCTTAAACTTTTAAATGATGTACCTGGTGTTAGTACATACACTAACGATTCGCATCTTGTCAATTTTTTCTTTTTTTTATGACAGGTTGCAAAATTTGGAATTTTTAAATATATTGCGCCGATATATTTTTTTTACCTATTTTGAGGGTGCATATATATATTCTGAGGATCATTTTTTCTTTAATAATTTTTCACGAACGACAGAATGTTCAACTTGGTGTATTTGAGTAAAATTTTGCATACAGTTTGCAAGGTTTGTCCGACCATGGAAGTATATAATACTTCCACTTCCATGGTCCGACTAACTACGCACACAACCCACACGTTTACATCATACAAAGTATGCTATATTAAGATTGTGTATTGTATCAGGATGTTAATTTTCTTTTTAATTTTCACAAATAACAGAATGTTTAACCTTTCTTGACTGCTGCACCAAATGTGTTTTTCAGACACAACAATTCAAATTGCACTGTATCGTCCTGTAAATGCATGAAGTATTTGCCACCGGACGTTGAGCAACCATCAATCAATCAATTCAAATTGTACCTCAATATCACTGTTTACCAAATTACTTTATTCTGTAACGTCACACGTTTTCTGTCAAATTCTTAGCGTATCGGTCAACTTTGAAGCAATGTATATAAAACACAAGGATGATTACATATGTGTTTCTATATATATATATATATAAAAATAGAGGATGTGGTATGATTGCCAATGTTACAACTCTCCACAAGAGACCAAATGACACTGAAATGTACATCTATAGGTCACTGTACTGCCTTCAACAATGAGCAAAGTCATACCGCATAGTCAGCTATAAAAGGCCCCGAAATGACATATGTAAAACAATTTAAACGAGAAAACAAACGACCTAATTTATGTACAAAATAATGAACGAAAAACCAATATGTTACATAGCAACAGACTAAATTACAGACTACTTGACTCGGGACAGGAACATACATAATGTGGTCAGGTTAAACTCGTTTAAAGGCGCCAACTCTCCCTTCCCCTAACCTGGGACATAAACTGGACCCCTGTTGTGTTCCATTATCGCTACACTAACGGTGCGAAGCTTAAGATGGAATGACGGACCAGTTTAACTTGGGACAGTGGTGTAACAGTACAACATGAGAATAAACTGTAGAAATCAGTTAAAAAAGGCTTAACTCATCAGATGGATACAAATGTAATACATCTAACAAAAACAGAGTGGACGTAGAAGGGTACTTATACATCCCAACAACCAAAAGACTTTAAGTACAGAGTACTCGCAGTTACTGACATGCAGCTAGATGAAAGCTAATAACAACTATTACAAAAAGCATGCATCAGTCCGGGATATTATGTTAGTTTTTAGTTTTCTCCGTATATAAGAACAAAGCCATCTATTGAAAAAATCTTTAAAAAAAAAGAAAAGTTAAAACAAGGCATTTTCCCTGTGTGAATTTGTCGTCAAAATTGACGTTTTCTAATCAAATTTACGAAAAAACAAAAATGGTGACCACCATTTTTTTATTACATATTCCGATATAACTCAATTCAAAGTACAAGTGTGCCAAAAATTTTAGAAATCGGGAGATATGCCATTCGGTGTCGTGTTATCTTGAAATATAAGTACACAGTTTTCGATTATGAAGAAAAATTGCCCACTTAATAATAATAATAATAATAATAATAATAATAATAATAATAATAATAATAATAATATCTTTATTTAGAGAGAGTAACTCATTTGGATTACACCAATTTTCAATAAGGCTAAGTTAATACAATAATAATTACATTACAAATAAACAATGCATCAATAATAATGGTAAATAAAGATTATGTACAATTTAAAATACAATAAACAATTATGATATGGCATTACAGTAAAAATATGATGGTAATGTTAAAAGTACATAGATTTGTATTTATGTTTAAATTCGGATACTGTATTTGATTTTTTATTTATTGAATTAGGAAGAGCATTCCACACTTTTGGTCCATTGTACGAGAAACTAGACTTATACAACTCTGTATTTGGTTTTGGAATAATAAAATTATCTGAGGATGAAAATTTCGTATTATATTTTTGGTTTGCAGAAGCTGATACAATAAGACTGGACATATATTCTGGAGCTAAGCCATGTTTTGCCTTATACATTAGTAATGATTTGTGATAAAGTATTCTTTGTGAGATTGGCACATCGCTACATTCGTGAAATAATTCTCTTGAAGGTTTGGTGTAATCATGTTCGTCTAAAATTATTCTTGCTGCCCTTTTTTGCATTTTTAGTAAACTATCTAATAGAAAGTTATTACAGTTTCCCCATATTGAACAGCAATAATCTAAGTGAGGTAAAACGTACGTAAAACTTAGAGGGGAACACGAAACTGCATTGACAAAGGAAAAAAAATCTGGAGCAAAATTAAACATACACATCTATGCCCAGTCCCACTAGACCACGATCGCACCACGCTCATCACGATCTGAAATAAATAAAGATCGTGGTGAGGTCGCGGTATGAGCGGCATGAAAATGTAAATTTTCGTTGCTTTCACGATGCTACTACGTCCTCATTACACTTCTATACAACGATCCCGCTACGATTATACCACGTTCTCACAGCGCTTATTCTGCGACCTCACTACGCTTATCAAGATCTGACTACGCTCATCACGTTCTCACTACGACCGTACCACGATTCATCCGATTGCAACACGATCTTACCACGCGTCTTCTGCGATTATAGCACGCTTACCACGATTTTACCGCGATCTATTCTACGCTCTCAGCAATAACGTCAACATCGTGTTCCATATGAATACAGTTCCATTCCTTCTATTTCTGATTAATACGTTTTCTCGAAAACAATAGTCATGCCACCAAAATCTACTAGAATACGTGGACGTGGTGGTAGGGTTTGATGTAGAGGCAGAGGGAGCTCTGATAGTAACGAATCTTGATCAAGTAGTTATGTCGGACCGACCAATCCGACGTAAATTAAAGCCTACTGCTGGTCTATAAAGCTGAATTTACGATATTTTAGTGAACGATAGCAGAGATTGCACAGATGTGTCAATAGATATAGGAAGATGTGGTATGAGTCAATGAGACAACTCTCCATCGCCAAGTAACTATTTTTAAAAGTAAACCATTATAGGCCAAGGAACGGCCTTCAACACGGAGCCTTGGCTCACACCGAACAGCAAGCTATAAAGGGTCTCCAAAATTACTAGTGTAAAACCATAAAAAACGGGAAAATCAACGGTTTAATCTATATGAAAACGAGAAGCATGGATGAGCCGTAGGACAAAATGAACAAGAAGTCCCAATTACATACAGACAAACAAAACCTTAAGATATTTAATATATTTAATGTGAAAATGACAATGAGAATGATGATCGTAGTATGAACGTAGTCAGGTCGTAAGAAGAGCTTGATGACGACGGCAAGGGCGTGCTAGAATCGTACTATGGTCGTGAATAGCGGGGTATAGTCGTAGTGGAGAGTAATTGGGTCGCGATGAGAACGTGATGGTCGTAGTGGGGTCGTAATAACGTCGCAATGAGATCGTAGCGCAGTTTCTCCGAATAGAATCACGCTCTCGCTACGATGGTACAGCGACCTTTGCGATCTTACTACGATCTTAATGCGCTCTCACTACGCTTCTACTACGATCTGATTTCGCCACGACCGCACCACGATTGTTTTGAACATGTTCAGAGTTAGCCACGCTCATCACGATCTTGAAGACCCCACCACGACCGACCGTGATACGACCTTACTGCGATCTACACGATCGTACTACGATTATCAAAATTTGCATTTTTTTCACAGATCGTAGTGCGATCGTGGCCTAGTGGGACTGGGGTATTAGAAAAAGACACTACTTTTAAAAAAGAAAAAAAAGAAAATTAAGAGATACAATCATAATAATTAAGTGAAATAAAAAAAAAAGACGTAGATAACTAGAATGGCATCTTCTATGAGGGTGTGGATGGAGTTTTACAGAATAAAGAATAATGGGCTAAAAAAATAAAGAATAGAAAAGAAAAGGATAGGCCAAAAATTTAAGAATAGAGAATAGTGGGCTTCTTGAATATAAAAAAAGAGAATAATGGGCAAAATTTATATAGAATAGAGAAAAAATGGCGTAAATAATATTAAGAATTGAAGAACACCCACCTCTCTCCTTTTCCAGACCCTCTTTTATCCTATGACTGTTAACAAACATATATATATATATACAATGCTAGGCGGTGTTGTCGTAGAAGTTAGAAAAAAAGTACAGGTTCCAGCCCCGGCGCCGGGGAGGAAGTTACGAATCAAATCTACTCTAACATCGGTAGGTTGATTTTCTAGGCACTTTATATAAATATATATATATCTTTCGACGTAAACCCGAATATGAGACAACGTAGAATTTGAATACACATACACAAAACACAAACGCATTAAAAGAATAAATTCAGTCTCTGCTTTTACTCTTGTTTTACCTCCCAGAATTGTATGTTTATTTATATTTTCTCTAACTTTTCAGCCATGATGTCTGAGAGACATTTCAAAATTGGCCTTCAACACTAAATGCTTCTATAGTACGTTTGCCCACGATGATGCAGTTTGTTTTTAAATTACAATGGAAAACACGCTACAGTACACAAACATATTGTCCTTTAAATAGGTTTAAATTTGCTATGTGAAAAAAACAGAAACGTCGTATTAATAATGAATAAGTATAAATGTACAGCTAAATTTTCAAATTTATTAAAAAATGTCTTCAGTTAAGACAAACAGTTTAACGGCGTGAAAAGCAGCGTCTTCTATATGTAAAATAAATTTGCAGATTTTGGCACTTCTATCACATTCACTGGCTACCTATAGAACAATAGACCATTTTTCAAATTAGATTTTTTTTTAAAGTTAGGATGTTCTGACCATGGAAGTATTATACTTCCATGTTCTGACAAAGTTTTTCTAAAAAAAGATCAGTTTGCAGGTCATCTTACAATGGACATTCTTTCAATACATGTTCCTTAGTTTCAACAATTTTTATACACGCTTTACATGTTCGTTGATGGAAGGATAGGTCTCTCACTAACAATAATGATATAGTCTTCGAGTACTTGTTTTTGTTATAGATATAAGTCAATCGAAGCACATACTAATGAATTTATGTCCCTGATATTCTCAAACTAATCAGCAAATTTTCCAAAATTTCATTGCATGCCGCCTAAAAATATAAAGAAAGTACCACAGAAAAAGTGTATACAATAATGTTCCGAGTATGATATAAAAAAGGGGCCGGAGTACCCTGCCCGGAAAATAATATTACTGATATGTAAAGGAAAGTTTTAACCACGAGTTTGACTGAACTTGACAGTGTTATCTGAAATTCACAACAGGTGATCAAATACACGATGAAATTTGTGAACTTCACGCTGATATCTTTAGAAAACATGCTAATCGAAACAACAGGGGTCGCAGGTATCTGTTTTCATGTATAATTCTAAATTTTAACGATTCAAATTATCTCATTCAGTCGATAAATAAAAAAAATAAAAATTCTGCAAATACATGTACGATATAAATGCAAGAAGATTTGGTATGAGTGTCAATGAGACAGCTCTCGATAAACTGTACATTAACAGAATAATAATTAAAATAAGTTTCCTTTTTAATACAAATTTTACATAAATGTTCAAGTATAAAAATTAAATATATCTTAACTTAAAATCTAAAATTATAAAAAACGAAAGGAGCTAACGTCAATAGATATTAACAATTCACCAAAGTTTCATGCGAATTGGGTCAAGCGTTTTTGAGTTATTGTCCGACATGCTGACGACGGACGGACGGACAGACGGACAACGGTATACCATAATACGTCCCATAAACGGGCGTATACAAAAAGATTCCTGTCAAAGTACAATTGAACGCTGTAAAATTTTAGTATAAAATAGGCGGTAAATGAGATTTCGAATGACTGATAGTTCGATAACTTGTTTTAAGTTTAGCGTATTTAAAACAACACAATCAAATGACAACGGGAGCATTGTTTTAAGACAATTTATCAATCATAAAGAAATGATAATTATTTGTGCCTTATTATATTGATGGATATTGATACTAGCGGTTGTCTTCTATTGATCTTTTCGGACCAGATCTTTCTGTAAAAGGTGATAATTGTCACACTTAACTCCTGATAAACCCCGTTGATCGGAGAAAGGGCTACATCTCGTCCATGGAATGATATTATCTATCGATTTTGTTTGATTTCATTGGTAAATTGTGTGTCAATTATGACACGTGACTCACTGGTTCTTTGTTTGTAATTTTTAACTTTAACAAGAAAGTGTTTGCAGCTGACGCTTCATGAAGCACACGTAGTTCAACATCTCGTGAAAGGACTTAACGGATAAGGAAAATATTCTTCAATAGATTTAACGTTTATATAATTATATGTGCATTCTCCCAAGATGTGTTTTGTGTCAAATATTATGTGGCAACTTTACTACAGATGAAGGAATATTTCTAGACTATTTCAGAAACTTGGACTTTTTATAAAAACTTGATAAATCGCTCGATAACCTTCCGAACGCTACCGATTTTAAATTTGTTATTATCTAGTATTGTTTTGGCTTAATTTGTATATGTGTATTATTTATACCAGTAACAAGAGACATATATAAATAGTATATATGTCTCTGCAGTAACATATAATACATATTGTAGTATATGTCTGTTTAAAAAAAAAAGTAAATTCTATGTTTTATAAACAGAGTGAATTATGACTCGTGCAATTTCAGAAGTTTCAAAGAGATACTCAAAGGAAACGATCGTGTTATGGTACGCGAATGAACCATCATAACTTCCCAAGAGTAGAAGATTTTGGTGGATAAAGAAATTCACGCAGTACATCAAGAGATCAAGAACCGTTTATGTAGACCCGTTTTTTTTTATTATAACGAAATTATTGAAATACATGTATAATAAATGATATTACCAATATGCCAAAACCAATCCCAAAGTAGCTATATGTGTCATATCATAGCTTTACCAGTAAAGCTATGGCAATATTTGTCCATATGATCTGCACCTTTCAAATATATCAGCAAACTAAAAGCAAATATAACTATTTACCATACATTTCTAGCTGTCTTAAATATCTTTCTTTATAATATCTTTGCATACATAGTCAAAGTTTCAAATGCCCAATATATTTACACATACATTTCTAGCTGTCTGAAATATCTTTCTTTATCATTTCTTTGCATATGTATTCAAAGTTACATATGCCCAATATATTTACACATGTCATTGATATTATCATTTGGCTACATTTCTTAATTAAACAAATTGTCTGCAAATCTATGTATTTACCATACATTTAGGAATATGCTCAAAGGCTTTTGATATGTTCTGATTTGACATACATTTCAGCCGACTATAAAGACTAACAAAAATATTCCTTTACAATACATTTGACAGGTCTCTGCAGATTAAAGGAAATGACGCTTTACACCCCTCTATAAAGTTCTCGTTTTCAATTGGTTTACATACCAGGCAAATGTAGATGCACCTTACACTTTATAACCCCTATAAAATTATTTGAATAATGATGCTTTGCTACCTAGACAAAGAAACACATTTGCGGATAAATTAACATCATAGAAAAATACATGACAAAGATTTCCATTTGCAGAGGTATACAAATACATAAGTTTGCGAAAGTTTTGAGATGGTTATAAATATATGCAAATTCTAAACTTTAAAATGGTTTGATTAGGTGTTAATATATTTTATAAACCGCGGTCTCTCATAACCGCCTATAGGAGGGTATAGCACAAGAAATGTTGATATTTACTACATGTAAAGACAAGATAAACTAAATGCAGCGGTTTGTAAATATATGTAAATGTCGGTCTCTGAATACATTTACATAACATTTGCATACCTCTTCAAATCCGGGATTTCGTGTAGTGTACATTATTAATAAGGGTCGTTCAAAGTGTAACGTAATTATGAATCTTGTATGCCTTTTGACTTGGTATGCGGCTAAATATATTTTTTTTTTGTACATGCTGTACATGTACCAGGGAAAGAAAATAACAAAGCAGATGCTCTTTCTCGTTACCAGATGAAGCGGTTTCGACAATTAGCTCCGGACGCTTCACCAAATCCATGCACCTGCGTTCCGAAATTCTGTGGAGTTAGATCAAGCAGTCGACAGCTTATGGAATAAAAGTATCAATGTGAATACCCGCAATGTTTATTCAACAGGAAATAAATGTTTTATTCAATTTTGTGGCGATCATATCACTGGATTCAACTCAAGAAGCTTCAATATGTCTAATGTTTCGGAAGATTTATTGATCTATTTTGTGGCCCATTAATTGCCAATCAGCGTTACAACTGAAATATTCAACAATCAAATTATATCTCGCTGGAGTTCGTTTTCATGGAGTTAATTTTAAAAATGTGAACCCCCTTTGTGATAAATTTGGTCATACATACCAACGCTTGCAAAATGTGTTAAATGGAGTTAAAAAATCTGAGAGTTAGCCATTACGACAAAAGTTACCAATAACGTTTCAAATTTTACAGGAAATATAGTGTCTTGTTTGCAATGTGGATTTTTCAATCATTATTTTATGGATTTAACATTTCAAACAGCGTGTGTTCTGGCGTTTTATGGTTTCTTGAGATGGAATGAATTTACATGTAGAACTGTGTTTGATCCAGATTCAAATTTATTCGTTTCTGACATAAATTTCGTTTCAGAATGCGAAGTAACTGTAAATTTAAAAGCTACAAAGACAGATATATTCCGACAATGTATTTTAATTTCATTGTTCAAGATAGAGGGCGTCGTTTGTCCGTATGAATTGTTATCCCAGGTGATGAGTGTAAGACTTAACCTAAACGCAAACTCGGCAAAGCACAATGATTCGTTTTTCGTTGAAGAAACCGGAAAACCACTTTCCCGGAACTATTTTATAAGCAAGCTGAAAACAATACTCATAACATTAGGATATAGTGACAAGGATTTATAGCGGACATTCTTTTCGATCAGGTGCGGCCACATGTGCTAGTTCTCAAGGTATTGAGGAAAGCATGATACAAATTAACACTGGGATGTTGGAAATCAGATTGTTTTAAACGCTACATTAGAACTTCTAAATTGGATATTAAATCCGCGCTGGAAAAGATGAAATAACAAAGATACAATGCAGAAAAACGTTTTTTACAATCGGTTATAACTGTAACTTGTCCTTCATCCTAGCCTTTTGTCTTCTCTTCTAACGTTGATCTCAATATTGTGGTTAAGGAATTTTATACTGACATTAAATTTTTCTCTAGATCAACTTTAATTTTAACAAGACACAAGGCTTCATCAGACACAACATCTGCAATTGTTGGGGTTACTCAATATGCAACATGGGCAGGCAACATAACGTTACATATATTTCGTTTTGGGCTATGATATTTTATTTTGGCCAAATATAATGTCGTTTCCCCAAAAAAATTCTGAGCAGTTAGGATGCCTACGTACCTAAACGAGGAATAGTCTCATCTTGATTGCTCAACAGCTCTATTTCACGTCTGTCTATGCCCACAAAGATTTACTCTTATGCGGTACCACGTGGAAAATCAAGTAAGGCTATACCGCTCGGGAACGGCCTGTTAAAGTACTCTGAGACAAGTAGACTGGTAGTCGTACACATACGTGTATGCAAATACCCCTATGGTGAGCATTTCTGTCAAAGATATGTGGCTAGCTCAGGCACAGTAATTTAGCAGCAAATTATCCTTAACTATCTGAGAACACACTCATCATTTTATGTACATACTGTGGGTTTTGTGTCAACTGCAGGTAGCATGTAATTTGTTTTGTTCTTGATTTACAATATGACAGAACTGAGTGAATTACATGATACTAGAGAAAAAAAATATCCTCAAGCATTCACACTGCTCGGATAGTTAAGTATAATGTTGGCGTCAGTTAGTTTACATTCATCGCTTTTTATTCACTGACGCAAATGAAGTTTTCAGGAACATAACGTGTTGCCCTTAAGCCCAAATATAATAAAAATAATTATTTTATCATGTTTTATATTTTTTCAGTACTTCAACAATATCAGACTGAGTATGTTGAAATACTTCCTGTTGGACGTTTACAAGCTTTATATTAACAATAACTACTTTTGTAATTATGGTATATTTTCTATGATCGTTTGTATACGAGCGGTCATTAAAAGCTATCAATTATCCGCGGTCAAGGTTTATTTATATTTCTTTGTTTATCTCTAATCATTGTTCACGCCTGTAATTCTCTTATCAAGTGGTCTATTAAGGTCAACGCATTGAGGTTTTATTAGGTAATTTTCTTTGGTCTGCTGTGTCGGTGTTAACTTTGGATCATACGCTTTATGTGTATTTTATTAGGTTTGAAACATGTTGTATAAACAGTTAAATACTTGGTTTAATTGTTTATGACAGATTGATATATTTCCAGTATCATTTGTTTACATGTACTCCACTGAATTCCATTATCCTACACACTTTTCTATACCAAAGTAGGCGATATTTCTTCACGACCTTGATATTGACATAGAATTTTATGCCTTTAAAAAACCTAATATTTAATAATAATAATCTTTATTGTCATATAAACAAATCAACATGTTTGTGACAAACTAAAACAAAACAAACAAGAGGCTGTCACAACGACAGCAAACCGGATTTATTAACATTTATTTGTGTCCTGGCAATATCACAAGAACCATTACTGATGAATGGTGAAAGTGAAAATCGTCAATATCAAATTTGACCTCCATTTTGTCATCAGTATCAACATTTTAAAATTTGAAAAGCTTAGATTGAATGGTTCATGAGTAAATGCAATAAAGTGAATGGAAACGCCATTTTACGATCTTTCAAGAACCATAACTCCTGAACGGTAAAAGTCAAAATCGTCCCTCTAATTTGTCATCAGCAACAACATACAAAAATTTCAAAAGCTTTGGTTGAATGGTTCATGAGAAAATGCACGGACACGACTGTGAACATAATTAACTTTTTCTCTACAAAGATCTCAAAACAGATACTGAGACAGAATTTTACTTGTCACGTTCAAACTTTGAATTTCGTAAACTTATAACTAAATTTAGAATATGTGATCAAAATCTGGAACTTGAATTAGGTAGATATAAAAAAAAGTACCACGAAATCTTAGATTATGTAATCTTTGCCCTATTAAAGATATAGATGATGAATATCACTTTTTCTTTCATTGCAAAATAAATAAAAGCTAAAGAAACAATTACTTCTCTGAAATTGCTTCTCAAAATTCTGTCTCAGTATCTGTTTTGAGATCTTTGTAGAGAAAAAGTTCATTATGTTCACATAAATTTTCAATATTAGTTTTATAGAGGGTTTTATATTTATTAGAAATTCCTACTTTGATAACATTTTTTAGAGACTTGACTTCTTTTATAGTTTTACATGAAAACAACTTTTTGGGATCATCTATCTCTTTAGGCAGCAACCATTTGATTTTCTGGGGGGGGGGGGGGGGCTATGGTTTTTTTTGGAAAAAAAAGTTTGTTTCCAGTTTTTGATGAAAAAAATAATTTGTTTTGGACCCTGAGAAAAAAAATTGTTTGTTTCACCCTCAGCTGCCACTATATGTAATGCTAAAATTGAAAGAAAAAACTTGTTTTCGGTTTGTCGCTAAAAAAAAAGATTGTTTTTCGCCAAAGGCGAAAAAAAAAGTTTGTACAGAAAAAAAAAACCATAGCCCCCCCCAGAAAATCAAATGGTTGCTGCCTTAGGGATAATATCTTTGACATATGTATACCAGGAGTATACATTTTGAGCATCTAAGGGAGCTACCATTTGATTTTAATGGGGGGGGGGGGGGGATCAAATGGTAGCTCCCTAACATCTTACAGATTTCAAATGATTCATTTAAAAGAGGATTAATATCTTTAGTGTGTAGCCTAGCCAAATAAAGTAGAGACTGGACCTTAATAAAGTTTTATATTGGTAACCTTCCAACTTCAAGACGAGTTGCCAAATTTGTTGAGCATTTTCTAACACCCAATATATATTTACAGAATGATAAATGAACCTTTTCAAAAGGTGATCTATATCTATAAAAGAAAATGGATCAACAATTTTGTTACTATAGTTTGCACGAGCTTTTGCTCTGATGAATGGTAGGTATGAGTCCATCATACATACTTCAACATTATAAGTTAGTTCAGGTCTGACTAATGAATCAAATAAGCAAAATGCTACTTTGATTGGCACATTACCAATAGCTGAAAATCGGGAATATAAAGCAAATGTAATCTTCCTAGCTTTCTTGGCTAGATCATTAATGCTAGAATTAAGGTTACCATTTCTGCTAAGAACAGACACAAGAAATTTATATTCTTTAACATTCACGGTCAATCATTAAAGTTTTATATTTAATAAATGGGTTTTCTAATTTACAGTTTTGTTTCTGAAATAGCATGGATTTTGTCTTCTTTATGTTTACTGTTAAGTGCCATTTATCACAGTATTGAGATAATTTATTCATACTATTTTGAAGTCCATCTTTAGTTTCTGAAAGTAAAATTATGTCATCTGCAAAGAGAAGACTATTTATATCTGAATCTACTAGTTTAAGTGGTCTTCATTCTTCATTTAAAAATATATCATTTATATCATTAATAAAAATGTTAAACAATGTGGGACTGATTGTGTCACCTTGGCGTACTCCTCTCTGTATTTTAAAAAATGGAGATGAGGCATTATCAAATTTAATTGAAGATTCTGTACCTGAAAACTGTTTTTCATTACTTGATATATATTTTTGCCAATCCCTAATTTAGCCAATTTGTACAGAATACCATATCTCCAAACAGAGTCAAATGCTCCCTTTAAGTCCACAAAACATGCATACATCTTTTTATGATTTTTATGCAGATATTTATTAATCAAAGTTTTTAATATAAACAAACTGTCGGATGTCCTATGGTGTTTCTTGAAACCAAACTGAGAGGCAGAAAATTTATTTATCATAAATATTTTTAGTCTATTATTCAGAATACTGCTAAATATTTTAGACAGACAGATGATTAAAGAAAAACCTCTGTAGTTGCCAGGATAACATTTATCTCCAGATTTGAATATTACAATAATAAAAGATGAATTCCAGTGATTTGGATAATAACCAGTTTTTAAAATTAGATTAAAAAGTGAACATAAGATTTTAATTTAACTGGACTACTGTATTTAATGACTTCATATACTATTTTATCAGGACCAGAGGCTTTACCTTTTTTAAGTTTTAATATAACTTCGTAGTTTCAGCACATGTGATTGGTTTATCAGTTTCTAAGGTTACAGACCTGGTCTTTCTATAAATTTTAATTCTTCCTGTATCTTATTTTTAAAGTTTATATCACCATCAATGCACATGCCCTGGTTCTGAAAATGGATCATGGTACCATGATAATTTAATAAAGGTTCTCCACACTCCTCATCTTTATATTTTTTTTTTGGATTGAAGGCCTTTAAAATTTTCTATAATTCTTGAGGATTATTTTCTGAAATATTTGATAATTTATCAAAGAGATATTTTTTTTCTTTTTTATCAATTTTCTAAATGACTTGAGTAACTAATAATATTTTTGTTTGAGGTTAAGATTAAATGGGTCTCGTCTTAAATCTTGTCTTACCCTATTAATAATCCTTTGTGTTCTTTTACTGAACCATCAGACCAATTTTTCCTCTTATTTGTTTCATTTTTTAAATTTTTCACTAATTTCTTTAATTTACAAGGTTTTTCTGTATTTTTTGTAAAAAATATTTGTTAAATCAGTACAAGCTTCATCCATTTCTTCTTGGCAGAGAGAAAATGGTTTAAATTCAAAATCAATAATATTATTCCTTAACTCATCAGTTTCTAGACTCTGTAAAAGTAAATCATAAGATTTCTTGTTCCGTTTGTATGATAAAATATCTGTAAAATCTTCTGGTAATTTATGTTTTAAATTTACATTGTCTATGTTACATTTAAGGAAAAACTCAATCTGTACATGATCAGAAATATGAGTAAAATCTCCACTTCTGAAATATTCAACTGAGGACAACAGACTCTCACTTACAACTGCATAATCAACTGCGTTATAACCACTAGGAGTAATACATGTAAAGTATCCTAATGAATCTCCAATGAATCTTCCATTTAATATTCTAAGTCTTGCAGACACATATATCCAGTAAATTTTTACCCTGTATATTTAGAACTGGGTCCTCATTATTTCTAGGAATCACTTGAGATCTACATGATAATCTTCTGGGAGTAAATTATTCATACTTAAATCATTTAAATCTAGAGAATCATTTTCAATAAAGTCAGGTCTGCAGATTTTGCAATCCTTGAATTGAAATCTCCAAAAGTGTAATTTTTCCAAGATTAGAAAATTTACTCATTTCAGACTGTAGAATTTCATAGTCATTGTCATAGTGCGTGGAATTTATCGGTGGGATGTATATAACACAGATCATGCAGATAAAAATATCAAACTAGTCCAAAAAAAGTTTTATCAAGTTTGAGCCAAGCTCTATTTTTTGATGATGACCTATTTTTTTCACAAGACACCCCTTTAGCAATGTTTTTATTAAATGTAAATCAAAATTCCACCACTGTGACGTTTAGCTTTTTTTATTCTTTTTTCTAATTTTTGAAAAGGAAATGTAACCTGGTAACCTGAAACTTGTGTTTCTTTACTATCCCTTTTCCATGTTTCGAGTAATATAATAATATCACTTTTAATCTTTTTTTGTAAAAAAATCATCATCAATTTTGTCTGCAAGACCATGAACATTCCAAGATGATATGCTGATTTTATTACAAACAGTGTTATTCATATATATTTATATAGTGTATTTTAAACATAGTGATATGAAACCCATAAGCATATCCAATTCGCCGTTTCAGAATCTAAAGAATCATGGGTAATTTCATTGTTCGTACCCCAAAATGAAAATAACGCCACGTCATTGGTTAAATTTCCATTGTTTATGACATTTTTAACTAATCAGGACGTTGTGGTGTACACTTTTGAAAATATTACCCAGGATGCATTAGATTCTGAAACGGCGAATTTGTCTTTAGAATGTATAGTACAACCATATATTGGCTTAACATATCTATTATGTCTATTCAAATAAACTTTTCATTTCAAATATTTTGATATGAAAGTAATTCAGTGAAGAAATAAACGTCTTAATTTATTTACATGGCAAAACTCACTATTATGATTTAACAGACAACATTCTTTTATTTACTACACTTAATAGTTTCTTTCCTGTTGAAAGGGAAACTACTCTGTTATATTATTATAATTTTTCTATATTTTCTTTACTGATAGATCAACATATAATGGCATAAATGGTAATTATTCAAATATAAAAGTCTACTGTAATAATTCCGTAAAGTTAAAATAGTAATAAACTTCAGTTTTATTCAACTCTTTGTATGTCACTACTTTGGTTAAACTTCTTTCTTTTCTTTTTTTTTACTGATGGAAGGGAAATAACTCTTTTCATAAACTGTGCAATACAGCTACATATGAGTAATTAATTAACTTGTGATTTTCAATAAAATGTTTGAAAAAAAGTATATACAAACCGTAGTCATGAAATAGAATAAACCACATGTTTCTTGCAGTTATTTTTATTCTTTTACCATTTTTGTCACAAACAAACTTAACAAACTTATTTTGTATTTATATTTTACAAATTTTGTGTTTCATGTTTTCAATTTGGCTAACATATATAAAAATAAAAATATATCAAGTGTATGTGAGATTTCAATACACAAGAAAAGAAAAATGGCTACTCCACCAACACAATAAAAATGAATACAGGCTTCTTTATCCTGCAGATATAAGAATTAACTTAAAATAAGGTGCATTGTTTACACCAATGTTCATAAATTTTTCCTGACTGATTTTAGTACTTTAATGTTCTGAGTAACATTTCTATTAATTCTATATTGTTCACCGCACTACTTTGGGGAGAGGCATATAAGCTATTTTCGTGGTTGGACCTTAAGTTTGGTGGGTATCGACTTTGGTTGTTTACATAGTTGTTACCACTTCTATTGTTTATAAATGGTCTTGTAGAATGATGGTACTGTTCCTGAGATTTTCTTTGTTCGTTCCAATTTTGTCCGAATTGTAGATGATTTTGTACTGGCTTCCTGTAATCATTCCAATTACATGTATGTTCTGATTTTTCTCCTACAGGATTGCTTCTTTGTTGATAATTGAACTGATATTTATCTTTTATTTGGCTAGACTGAATCCCTAAAAGGGGATTTGTGACCCTTTGATAGCATTTTCTAATTCCAGAATCTGTTAGGTGAATACCATCAGTAAAATCAAAATATTGCAATTGATCATGTTTGGCTAATTTTAGGTTTTCCTCTTCTCTTAAGTCCGACAATAATCTGTCGTATTTTTGTCGCTTTTCTTCATAATAAATTGAGTCTTCACGATTTCTATAGAAGCGTTGTAATACTTCACTGACAATAATGTTGCAGTCAGGGTACAGTTCAGTGGCGGATCCAGAGGGGGGGTTCCGGGGGTACGCACCCCCCCCCTTTATTTTGGCCGATCAATGCATTTGAATCGGGACAATCGGGACATATGTTTTGCACCCCCCCTTTGCCCTGGGCTAGCACCCCCCTTTCGAAAATTCCTGCATCCGCCACTGCAGTTTTTTTGTATCACTTATCAAGAGCGTAGCATCTTCAATCACGTCCTCGGCTGTTATTTGAAATAATATATTATCTACATCAAAAGATTTATCCTTTAATAGTTGGCGAGCACTGTAAATTGTCTTGTCCCGTAATGTAGTTAATTTTACGTTCTTTTGCCTATAGATTAGTTTTGCTTTAAAGTCTTTGATAATTGAGGATCCGACAATCCATAGATGTACTTTTTTTTATCATTCTCCTGAGAATCAAATCTGTTTGAATTATTATAAGAGGTTGATAAATTCTCGTGTTCACTATCATCTTGCTTACTTTCTATTTTTGATTTTTCTAAGTTAGTATGCTCTCTTATGCCTTCATCATTAATTCTGTTTTGAACTACTTTAACACTGGTCTCAATCTCCTGTTTGGTTTCATTCATCTGTTGTTTTATTTTAGAAACTTCTTTTTCAACCACCTTTGCTACTTTTTCTGTACATAAATCTACTAAATTATGCTTTAGTTCTGACATTTCTAGACCTATACCCTTTAGTTCTTGTACTTCTTGATACGTTCTGCTAAGACTATTTTTTACTTCAACTAAATTGTTTTCTAGTTCTTTCAGATTATTATTTTCTTTTTCTGAATATGATGTTTGTGGTTTATTTATAAGTTGCTTATTTCAGCTTCCATTCTAAAAACGACAGTACCTAGTTTTTCCATATCTGGCTTAATACACTCAATATTTGTTACCTTTTGCAAAACGTTCATACAAATGTTATGTATTTTATGAAGTTGAGTATCTGATTCAATATGTTTATTTTCAAGGGTTTTTAAGGAGGATTTTAAATTACAAATATCCTCACTCTGTCTAATAAGTCTATCTTCCATTTCACTCTTTTCTTCAGTAGTTTCATCTTTGTCATTAAGTTGAATGCTACTGGATGTATCTACATGTCAGGTTGGAGGTTTGTTACTTGTGCCACTATGCGTTTCAGTTTTTGTTATCAGTTTTTAATATTTCCCCTTGAATAACATTAATCCCTGATTTTTCTGTTCTCTCTTCCTCTGTTTTCGACTCATTAAGAAAGGTACTTTGACTACTGTGGGTTCACTTATTTTCGTGGGTACCAATTTTCGTGGATTAAGGAAAACTCACATGTTCGTGGATATTTAATTTCGTGGTTTTGCAGAAGATTGCATACACGCCTATAGGAAATTTGTCATTCGTTGAACACTTAATTTCGTGGTTCACCTTTACCCACGAAACCCACGAAAGTTGGTATTTAACGAATAATAATGAATCCACAGTACCTGATCCTATCATATCAATCAATTCAGAAGGAAAACTAAGTTCATGAATGAGTTTGTCAATCTGACTACAGTTACCTCCCTTAGGTTGTAACTCGGGACGATGGACTTAAAATTGAGAATGGAAATGGGGAATGTGCCAAAGAGACAACAACCCGACCATAGAGCAGACAACAGCAGAAGGTCACCAACAGGTCTTCAATGCAACGAGAAATTCTCGCACCCGGAGGCGCCCTTCCTTGACTGTTTGATCTACATTGTCAAAATCACAATTCAACCAAAATTCTGTACTTTTTCCCTTGTATAAGTGCTGTATAGGGTGTGTAAAAAATAGAAATGACACAAATTTTCTTCTTGTTAATTGTTATATCAACAGAAGATTTAAATAGTTGATCACTCGGGAACTTTCCACTCGAAAGGCTTTCGCTCGTCATTTAGGTTGACAAGCCTTGATTTAAGCAAGGATTTGTATAGTTCCTTGATTTAAGATTATAATCTTTCCTTGTGATTTTTTTTGTTTTATTTTGACCCAATTTCAAAAAGTATCTCATTAGAAGAACCCTTCTCCATGCTAAAACCGAATCTTTGTCGAGCTATATTGTGGCGTGGTTTGCCTCCTTGGTGTAATTGATATTCTTGTTTTGATTCGATTTTGGTGAGTTTGATGCCATTTTTGGTTATTTCGAAACTTACAATTTATATAAATAGCATTAATAGATGACGTTTATGGGCTTAAAACACTTATTTTATCTTTTTTTTGCTTCTTGAAAACACCGCATGATCGCAGCCATTAACCGGAAGTCCAGTTGCCTTTTTAAGGCCGTGTTTATCTTCACTAAGGCAGCAACCATTTGATTTTCGGGGGGGGGGGGGGGGGGGGGGGCTGCTATGGATTTTTTGGGAAAAAAAGTTTGTTTCCAGTTTTTGGAGAAAAAAAATAAATTGTTTTTGACCCGCAGGCGAAAAAAAAGTTTGTCCGGAAAAAAAATCCATAGCCCTACCCCCCCCCCCCCCCAGAAAATCAAATGGTTGCTGCCTAACGCGATGTCCAACACATCTACGTAGGGGGTCATTTGGCAAGAAGTGGACCCGGAAATGTTCAATTTTTTCCTCTTCTTTTTGTGGTTCAAAATAATTTTTGTTTCGTTCGTTTTATAAACTTTAGATATATTAATTGGTATTTATCATCATGCATTGTCATAAGCAGTCAACCGCATGCAAAACTAGAAATTTGAATTCCGTGTTGAAATAGGTCAGGCTAATTTTGAGTGTTAACTGCAATCTAGTTGATAAATCATTTCAGTCGTTAATATTATAATTAATGGTCGAACGAAAATGAACTATATTGCATATTATACCATTCAAAGCACATTTCTGTACGTGAAGCCGTATGACTTTTACTGGTATTTCGGTCTCATTTATAAAAAGCATGAAATTATCGTTACTGAATACTATTAAGTGGCGCCGTGGTAGCCGATCCTGATCTCACTTATTAGCGATAAAATATTTTTTCATTTTACATTGATAGATGAAAAAAAAAACACATTTCTGGAAGAGTCTTTAAGTTGTGTATTTTCTGTGTCATTCTCGACATATTTAACCAACTGTTTACCCCTGTCTGCCTAAAAAAGTTCAAATCTAGATCCTTAGTCGCTGATCCTTCATATTTGGCCTAAGCACTAATATAAGCAGGTTTTCATAGTCTATTAGCAAATAATAATTCGACAAATATCAAAAACGTTGAAAAGATAAAAACATGAAACATGTATATGAAAAGCAAGTAAAAATTCATATAAAAGTGACTTAGCTCAATATGTTTTTCCAAACTTTGTCTAGATGCATGTTATGCTAGACATAAGAGCTTCGTTGTGTCTTCATGCGGTAAAATCCATGCACCTTTCGCGTATACAGTGATGTTTGTATAAGACCAGTAAGCTCTCGAATAAAAGCTAGGATGAAAGGTTGTTCTTTCTACCAAACTGCATATTTAGCCCATCCCTGATTATATGTTTATCTCAGGATTTATTTAACAAATACTAGACAAATATAAACATTCTATAACTAAATTATAAGTTGCAAATTCAACAAAATCTGAGATTATATTCAATAAATTATAGCACAATAATGTAAAAACATACATTGACATATTAAACCACCATTTTTATCAATAATTTATATAAACAATAGTAATTAAATGTTAATTTTACACACTCAGTCAATTTTAAAGGGAGGTAAAACAGTTCCAAAACAAAGGCTCGCTGTTCAATTCCTAAACCTTAAAAACCAGAATGAAAGGTTGTTATATCAACCAGATGGCTTATTTAAACATAACATACAGTGTATCTTGAATCAGGCAAACATAGTTTTATCTACATTGTAATGAATAGATCTAGTAATGTTTTGCCAGGTATTACAAAGTATACATTGCTAATGGAAGTTCATTTAATTTTCAAAAAAGCTAATGTTTTATAACCTTTTCATGGCACAAACCGATCTTACAGAGACTTGTGTCTACTGCCATTCTCAGCCTATTTTTATGCACCAAGCAAGAGACTGAATGGTTAGCAAGAAGAAAAATCAGGACAGATTCTGTAAGAGGAATCAAGAGGAAAGTTTTGATTGTGAAATTGTTTTTCTAAAGAAGTCATTCATTCTGCAGAAAGGATTTATGACTTCCATCACCAACTGACAGCTAATGTTGAGCTTCACAGATGGAATTTCGCAAACACCATCAATGCCTATGTTTTCAGAACATATTTCGTAGATCTTCGTAAATGATGACACAGCCATGCATTTTTTTTATATCTGTTTATATATATAGAGTCATATACATTTTTTTTTTACCAAGCATGGTCCAATAGCACATTGTTTGCGATACATATATTTTCAAATTGATTGCGTGTCAGTTGAAAATCAGTTTTTCATGACCGATGAAATAGTTGCATTATAAAACCAACTTTCGTGACAGTGTGATCTCAGATGATGGTTCGAATGTGCAAGATTGTTTGCTAAAGTGGATGTTGCTATCAATAATCAACATTTTTTTGAAGAGATACTGAATTAGTTTGAAAACTCTTATATGGTGCCGCATGTAGAGCAGGATCTGCTTACTCTTCCGGAGCACCTGAGATCACCCCTAGTTTTTTGGTGGGGTTCGTGTTGTTTATTCTTTAGTTTTCTATGTTGTGTCGTGTGTGCTGTTGTTTGTTTGTCTTTTTCATTTTTAGCCATGGCGTTGTCAGTTTGTTTTAGATTTCTTTCGTCCCTCTTTTATATGGCTTAGAAAAGAAAGTCTTCGATAAAGAGGTGCATATAAAGCCAATTATTAGACCTAGCTAAAGATACAAAATTTTAACAAATACTTTGGTTGGAACTGAAATAAAACTTTCATCTGAAACATTCAAAAAATATTTACTATAGTAATAGCAATAGTAGTTGCTTTATATTGTGTAATTTTGAAATTATTGTGCCAAAGGATGCATACATGAACGTGGGACAATGCATTTTGTTTTAATCTTTAGATTTAAATTACAATTACATGTACATGTTATTGCAATTACATGTAAATATTATTGCAATTACATGTAAATGTTATTGCCATTAAATGTAAATATTATTGCAATTACATGTAAATGTTATTGTAATGCATTTAAAAATAGGGAAATGTGGTATGATATTCAATGAGTTTATAAAACTGAAGTGCATAAGAAATTGGTATAAGCAGTTAGAGGTATTGCTCTATCTGTACAATCTCTAACAATAAGAAAAAAACATACCGTATAGAGAATTTCAGATATTTGCTGGTTAGTTTTGTTTTTGGGTTGAATCATTTTCTTCATTTGTCTTAAATACAAATATTGAGAGGTGGTTTTTACTAATGAGACAACTACTACGTCCACCAGATGTCATTATTTTCTTAATTGAAAACTCCTTTTACGACCGCAAAAAATGTTTTGGGATCGTATAATGGTATGATCGTCGTCGTTTTGTCGTCCGAAAACACATTGGTTTCCGTTCAATTACTTTAGTTTAAGTGAATGGATCTCTATGAGAAGGTTTCAATACCACACAAGGAAGGTTGGAATTACTATTGGGGATGATGGTTTCAACGGCGATTTAGAAATGAGGGGACCAAAACGAGCATTTTTTCTGGTTTCAGGGGAACAACTTGTGTATTAGTAAAACAGTGGATAAAGTATCAAAACATGTCTTTAAAATTTTTCTAGATAAAATTAAGGAAATCCCATCTCGTATACAAGAGGTATGGAAAATAGAATTGGGAATAGATATCGTGAACGAAGAATGGAGTTTCTTTTTTAGTCTTTCTTTAATGATAACCGAAGATCCCACATTCAGGAAGAAATTTCAGCTACGGAATATTGCACAATAGATTTTTTAAGATATTTGACCACATTTATTTTGTGTCAGAAACCTATTTACGTCAAAAAACTGATCACATTCAAAATTCAGACAGTATTAAGCTTGAAAATTGTATTCAAATTTGCCCTTTCTGTTCAGGGTTAAGCCCCTGCTGTCGTATCAGGCTGCGCTCAGCGAATCATTTTTCATTCATAAATTACTTTATACTCATACATCATTTGGCTTGGAGTTAGAGTTTCTATAAAAAGTATGGTCATAGAAAGATGTTCTTACAATACACGGATTACGGTAACTAATTAATCATTGTGAACTACGTTTCATAGGATTAGAGTAATTACATATGCTTATATATATAATCAATCGAATAAAGAATAGTTTATTAAATAAATATTAATAAGGAAAAGTTATTGTATGTCTTTAAGGCGTGTACCCTGCTGGTGAGGTACAAAATATATACTGTAAGAACAGTGGACTATAAGTAAGGGATATAAGACTCCAACAGTGCATTCTGTAAAATACTGCACAGGTCTAAGGCCGCAGTATTTTACATAATGTACTGTTAAAGGCTTATATCTTACTTAAAACATTGTTTAACACGTGGAAAAAGGTAAAACAAAAGAAAAAGCTAGTAAATGTTTTATTTTTATCAAGTATGTAAATTGTTTTGTGAATAAAGTTTCTTTACATTAAAATATACCCTACATGTTGGCCCTTTAAACAGTAACTCAACTTAAAAAAAATAGAAAAAAAAAAGAAAGTGCAGCTGAAGGTAAACAACATGTATTTCTACATGAAGAATAAGACACAGTATATGCGTATCATGATTTTTGCGTGCGCAAGGCCTACTCATATTTTTCGCTCATAGTTTTTGTGATTACCTTTACATACGGTTTGTGTTTCAATATGGATAAAGTGATTTAAGTATATTCTTAATGCAAAAACGAAGAAAGATATGTCGTTATCAGTGATTGTGTTGTTTCAAACTTTGAATAAAAATCAAATGTGTATTCAAAATCTATTCAGATACATTAATTCAGTGTGGCTTACAAAGAGGATATAGTCAAAGCAGCTAATAAAGGCAAGTTGTATATATATTATATTTTAAAATGTATTCCTCTACTATTTATTTCTTGTTTCTTCTGGGGTTTTATTTTTTACTCGGTCAATGAAAGAGAAAAGAATGGAATATGAAGACAGGTTCTTGTAAAGTCATATCGAGTGCACCGTAGTCAATTTTATTAAAAAATATATAATTAATATGAACAAAGGAAGAGATAACAACATGCGATCAATTATATTCTTTTGTTGAAATTTTCAGGAGACTGTTAATGTTTACCCAAACGGTACCACATGAATACCCACCCTTTTTTCTGTTTTTTTTCCTTTCTGCAAGGTCGTGTCGCTCTCTTTTCGTTTATTTGTGTATTGAGTCCCTTGTGATTTTTTAAACGTTACCTAAACGTGATTTTGTCTCGTTTTTCTTTTGAAAAAAAATCTTTTATTGAACGATGACTGCGACAAAGTGCGAATCGGGCACACTATTTGTTTGCTTGACCAGATAAAATGCGGTAATGCTTTCTCTATTCTGCTTTCCATATTCATCGTCGTTCATAAGCGAAGTGTTGCATTGTATTTATATTTATGCAATAATATCAGACTAAAAAATAATCAACGCCGAAACATGAAAATTAGAAAAAAAATTTAAAGTCTTCTAGTTCATGAAGGAAGTTCTAGATTCGAACTATGTATACAAGATAAGGTTTGGGTTGTCATGGCCTTTGTATTGCGGCATGATCTATCAAACTTAAGAAGCATTACTTTATCGCTTTTTTCATTTTAATTGTAGTTGAAAATGATCTTAGGAAGAATAAGAGCAACTCCAAAGTTCAATGCTGATAGCTTAAAGACAGACGAGGATAACTCTTTTGAAAAAAAGAAATTCATAAAAGCAACAAAAACAAGACTTACAACGAGCATAATCAGTTAAAACTCTGATATTTCCCCTCAAGAAACCGTTTTGATGGTTGACAAAATTCTTGTATTGGAAGGTGACTTTGATAAAATGTTTTTTTAATTGTCATTTGTTCTTTGTTTGTATTTTTGTTAACATGATGAACACAATTTTGGTATTGAATATTTTTTTTTAATTTCTGTGATTGAACAATCCACTACCTGTAAGAATCAGTTATGCTACCTTTAGCTGTCCAATATTTTTAAGAAAGAAGAGGGCTATTCTTAAAAATATTGGACAGCTAAAGGTAACATAATGGTTTCTTACAGGTGAATGATAGTTCAATCACTGAAATAAAGAACGGGTAAAACAATAAAATGACGTCACAATGATGTTTTAAACATAGATAAAAAAGATACAAAAGAACTCTGAATCTTAAATACTGGAAGCCATCTCTTTACTATGCAAGATAATGATATAACTGGGCGAAAAATACACACAAAATGTAATTAACTGCCTTTACAGCACTTTGGTGCTTTGATTTAAGTTTATAGAAGATCTGTTACCGTATTTAATAAAATTAAAAAAAAATGAAATCGTAGAAAATTTTGAAACAGATTTTTGGTTATTTTTTATCTTATGTATCAATTGAAGACCCTACAAAAAGGCACATAATTTTATGTGTATTTACAAGCATCTGTTATCGTTTACTAATTAACAACACTAGAATATCCATTCTTTAAAATTTGTTATTTGAAATGTACCTTTCAGCCAGTGATATGCGACAACTACAATTTCTATGAAATTTTGGAGACAGAAATTCGACATTTGAAATTTACGCTTTTTATGAAAGTTTTGATTTTGGAACTGAATTACAAACCCTGCTGTTTTTAAATAGAAGAGGGGGTTGTCAAATTTTATTTTTTGTCACATGAGCCGATTTGGCAAAATTTTATTTTTTTCTGGATTATAATGTCTACCATCAGTCTGTTATTCAACAATTCGGAACATAAACTATGTTGGAATATTCCCTCTTTACCATTGTATAAACCAATTGTTTAAAAAAGGAAAAAAATGGTTGGTTCATTGTTTCAAATTTCTAAAATTCTAAAATAAAACGAGATGTTTTAATTTAACGCTCTTTAGACATTTTTAAATTTGTCCTAATCGCAAATTTATGATAACGATTTGGTTTTATTTATTATAACCATCATAGAATACATTATAAATTCTTGCAATTATATCTTCAACATCTGTGTACTCAATACTTTTAACCTACTGTTTGAACATAACATGCATGTATAGCCAGTAGCAGTGACATGCGGTGTCGAAATATACAGACATCATTGCATTGAATGTATTTGAAAAACAAAATAGGTTGTTAAGATGAAATTATGGAACGCCATAGTTGCTGCCTTATCTGTCTTTTTTTTTTTTTATTATAAAAAGGTTTTTATTTTATTATACGAAGGTGCTTTTCTATTATACAAAGGTGCTTTTCTATTATTCGAAGGTGCTTTTCTATTATATGAAGGTGGTTTTTTTTATTATACTATGGTGGTTTTCTATTGAAGGTGATTTTCTATTACACATAATGGTTTTCTATTGAAGGTGATTTTCTATTACACATGATAGTTTTCTATTGAAGGTAGTTTTTCTATTATACGATGGTGCTTTTCTATAATACGAAGGCGGTTTTTTATTATACGACGGTGGTTTTCTATTATACATAGTTTTTCATGTATAGCTAGTAGCCGTAACATGCGGTGTCCAGATAAACAGACTTCGTTGCATTTGAAAAACAAAATAGGTTGTCAAGATGAAAGTATGGAACGCCATAGTTGCCTTATTTGTCTTTTCTATTATAAGAAGGTGTTTTTTTTTATTATACGACGGTGGTTTTCTATTATACATATTATACGAAGGTGCTTTTCTATAATACGAAGGTGGTTTTTTTATTATACGACGGTTGTGTTCTATGATGCGAAGGTGGTTTTATATAATATAATGCTGGTTTTCTATTCTACGATAGTGGTTTTTCTATTGAATGTATAGCTAGTAGCCGTGACATGCGGTGTCTAGATATACAGACAGCATTTCATTGAATGCATTTGAAAAACAAAATAGGTTGTCAAGATGAAATTATGGAACGCCATAGTTGCCTTATTTGTCTTTTTTTTTTTATTATAAACAGGTGTTTTTCATATTATACGAAGGTGCTTTTCTATTATACGAAGGTGATTTTTTATTATGCGAAGGTGGTTTTCTATTATACGAAGGTGGTTTTATATTATACGAAGGTGCTTTTCTATTATACGAAGGTGTTTTTTATATTATACGAAGGTGTTTTTCTATTATACGAAGGTGATTTTTTATTATACGAAGGTGGTTTTCTATTATACGAAGGTGGTTTTATATTATACGATGGTGGTTTTGTATTACACGATGATGGTTTTCTATTGAAGGTAGTTTTTCTATTATACGAAGGTGGTTTTCTAGTCTACATATGCAATCTCCAATTGCGCACTGACAGTAATGAGCAATAGATTAGTAAAATTTTTGACCACATTTATTTTGTGCCAGAATCCTATATAATATCAAAAATTTGATCACATTCCAAATTCGGACAGTATCAAGCTTGAATATTGTGTCCATACTTGCCCAACTGTTCTGAGTTCAACCTCTGCGGTCGAATTAAGCTGTGTACTGCGGAGCATATGTTTTTTTTTTTTTTTTTTTTTTTTTTTTATTTTGCATTTAATAATCCTACCCAATCCATTTAAGGAGACTGAATTTGAAATTTACGCTTTATATGAGACAATCTCACCCTTTTGGAAGTTTTAATTTTGGAACTGAATTACAAACCCTTCTGTTGTTAAATAGAAAAGGGGGTTGTCAAATTTTATTTTTTTGTCACATGAGCCGATTTTGCAAAAGTCCAATGTTTCTGTATTATAATGTCTACCATCAGTCAGTGTTATTAAAAAAATTCGGAACATAAAATATATTGGAATATCCCCTCTTTACCATTATATAAACCAATTGGTTAAAAAAGGGGGAAAAAATGGTTGGTTCAATGTTTCAAATTTCTAAAATTCCAAAATAAAACGAGATGTTTTAATTTAACGCTGTTCTTTTTAAGTTTGTCCTAATCGCAAAATTGTGATAACTAGTATCACAAGTAGATTTGGTTTTATTTATTATAACCATCATAGAATACATTATAAATTCTTGCAATTATATCTTCAACATCTGTGTACTCAATACCTTTAACCTACTGTTTGAACATAACATGAATGTATAGCTAGAAGCCGTGACAAGCGGTGTCTAGATATACAGACATCACTGCATTGAATGCATATTGGCAAACAAAATAAGATTCATCGATCACAGTAGGACGTCTTAATTATGACTAGTTAAGTAATTCGATTGGTCGATTGGGTATAAAGTATCAAACAAATTGAACTACTTAAGGTGGGTTCTAGCATATGACATTGTGTGATTATTAACATTGAAGTTGTTCATATGTTTAATACAAGACGCACACCTGAGAGAATGATGATGAAATATAACAAGGTTAGTTTATTAATTCATATCACCACTTTATATCTTTAATACGAATTTCTTCATCATTTGAAAGTTTTTATAAATAGTTATTTATTCAAATATACGATATAAGGACCTAAGCATATCTAATTACAGTGAAACCTGTTTAAACCGAATTTCTTTGGGACTCTAGATTTTGTTCGGTTTTGACTGATGTTCAGTTTTCGCAGGTTCACAACGCATGCAATTTGATATGACGGGGCTTAAGACTATGTTTTGGTCCATCAGCTAGTTCTCAAAAGCGTTCTAGTTAAGGAGTTTGTGCAACACCAAGGGGTACCGCAATTTTTTTGATATAATTCAACTTCATTATCTTATTGATAAAATACAAGGTGTTATACTAAAAAAAAAGTTCCCAAAACAGGTTTAAAAACGTCTCTTTTAATGGTCCCCTCATTTAGTAATTACGACTAAGTAATTTTTATTTAATATTTTTTTTATAAAAAGCGATGAATAAAAATAAAAGTATATGTTTATACAACCAAAATAGATATTAAGCTATCATATTTAAAGTAACACTGAAGATTTTTTGTTTAAAAACAATTGTATTAATATTACAAACAATCCATTTTTTTTGCTTAAATTAAAGCATATTTTCTCATTTCATAAATAAATTTGTTATACAATTACCCGTATTTGGAATTAAACTTTAGAACTTATCAGTATGCAATGTTTAAACTCTTTTTAGTAATCATATAGCGTTTTAAATATGAATTATTCAATAAAACATATGTACGTGCAAATACTCGTGAAATACCGGAAATTATCACGTTACCGTCTTCGATTTAGTCTACAATATATTCATACCTGAGTGCACACATAATCAATACAATCTTATCAATTTGCAACTGAAAACAAACATTAAATTGTCCATTTATGTCGTTTTTGTGAGACAAATTATTTTATCAAGTAAATGTAAAACAATATATTTATAAAAAAATGACAAAATACGTGTAAGGTGAATTCTTTGCGTTCTTAAGGTTCATGTGGACCCTTTGGCTATGCCTTAAAACTTTTCCAGATGCACAGGTTTGTCTGTACTCAGAGTAAATTTTTAGGTGAAATACGACCATTTGAGCCATAGGGTCCACATGAACCTTAAAAGGATGCACTCTATTCATCTCAATAAAGGTGTGCTCTTTAACTTGTTACTTTTTGGGGCCTTTCTTACTATTTTTGGATTCGAGCGTCACTGATGAGTCTTTTGTAGACGAAACGTGAGTCTGGCGTAAATACAAAAAATCCTGAGTTACATGATATGTTGTAGCTATGTGGTGATAAAAGTTGAAATTGTTACGGCATTCAACCGAAAAAAAATCGCTCTGAACGAAGGTCAAATAGTCAGTCTGGGAATTTGTTCAGACATTTTAATTTCTTTAGCGCACCATTTTGTCGAGTTGACATACTATCTGGTTACTATTTATTTGCTTTCCGTAATGTATACATTGTTCCTTATTTGGTAGTGTTTTTTTATTATTTTTCTTTCCTTCTTACTTGTATATATATTGGTTTACCATTCAATGAATTTGCTCTTGTTTTATAAATTGTGTACAGACTGTCAACTACTTTTGTTGCTAAGTTTGCATTCAGGTCTCTATCTATGCATTTGTTGACACAGTGTACATGTCAGTGTGTTTGCAAAATCTGCCAAATTCTTGAATCCTTACATAGAAATGGTGGAACTTGTATTGTTGTTTACAAGAGCAACATGGGAGGTAATTGGGATCTTCATTTGGCATGTGCTAAAAACTTTTTACTCTGTTTTGTTTTTTGCATGTGACCATCAAAACTCTTCCCGATACATGTCAGTCCATTTGCTTCATATGCAAAATATGCCGCATACCCATCCTGATGCCCATGTACATCTTTCATCTGGTGGTTTTTGTGTTCAGAGAAGCTCTCATGGATTTTCTAGATCTCCAGTTGACGAAACAATCGAGCAAACAGAATAGAGATGCCAACACAAGAGATGGCATTGGTTTCAGTTTAAATAAAATGGTTTCTGTTAAACGTTGGTTTGTTAAACGCACACGAAAGAGCTTCAATATCGTCAAACCTCGAGATTTGGCAAGAATGGTAAATCCTAATACATCTGCACAAAATGAACTTAGGAAAATCAAATGAATTAAGCGAGATAAAATTAACGTTTTAAAATTGGTTAAGACACTGCAAAGCTGACCAAATCCATTTGAAACATCTAAGCAGTTATCTGGCTTGTCCCCGGATACTGTTGCTTCTTCGGAATTAATGAGCGACCTTCAAAACGCGTATGAAAAGGGAATGTTGGCATCAGAATATTTCATTACTGAACGGTTTATTCAAAAGTCAACCGATATCTTTAAACCAATTAAACGAAAATCATTGCTTACATTTTCAACAAAGGAAAAAAAAAGGTAAGCAGTTGATGGCTGTTATGAACAACAACACATTGAAAGCAGATAGAAAATCTTTTTGGTCGCCTGCTTGTAAAAGCCGATACAAGACAGTTGGTTATGCGAAAGGTACTCCAGTTTGAATTATGTTCTATTTAATGGTCTCTTGAAAACATTGAAGGTACACCTGTAAAGACAAATAAATCTGTCGTGGGTGGTCTTTTAGAAAAGGATGTTGAACAAATGCAAGCCATTCCTGAGGAAAGTATGTGGATATTTGATGGCATGACAGTCTTTCAATCCAGGTACTCGGGAGGGAAAATCCTTACGATCATTTCTAGACCTTCACAATCGTGTCAAGGTAATGGGAGAAATGTTTGCCAGTTGGTAGAAACCAAATTGCTTTTGTTGAATTATTTGTGTTAGAATGGAGTAAACAATCCTATAAGTTTACACTTGGAGGTATTGATTTAGTTGTATCACATGATAGTATGTGCCCATAATATATGTTGAAAATGAAATAGTGGCAAGTGTAGAATGCAATGAGCTTCTAAGCAAACAGGAAGAAGCCGACGCATAAATGTTTCTTCATGCAAAACAAGCAGCTGACAAAGGTTACGATGTCATTGTTATAAAATCTTCTTACACTGATGTGGAAGTATTGGTCTGCTATTATCAGAATTGCATCTATTCTAATACTATAATCCTGACAGGTACGCCTTCCAATTGCAGACGATTAAATGTGCAATCAATGCGCAAGTATTTGACGCCTGCACTGGTTGTGATTCAGTAAGTGGTGTGTCTGGTAAAGGAAAAAGCAAAGCATTCGGCGTTTTGAAAAGGCTGTGTAGAGTTTTCAGAAGGTCTACCCCTTCTTGGTGAAAATTTGAAGAGGTAGGCGAAGAGTTGTCAAAAGCACTGGAGAGGTTTTTGTGTGCTATATATGGTTTCAAAATTTTAACATCAATGATTTAAGATTCAGATTTTTTTGCAATGCAAAAACATTCATTGTCATCTACTGCCGCCAACAAACAATGCAATGTTATTGCAAATGAAACAAGCCAACTTTCAGGCAAAGATTTGAAAATCTGCTCTTGAACACAACACTGTTCCGTCGCCATGGTTGGTGGTTAAGAACGACTTGATCAGTATCAATTGACCAACCGCCACTGTTAGATGCGTTATTAATTCTCATAATCTCTTCAAGTAAAGCTGGTTGTGCCAACAAAAGTTGTTCATGTGTTTGACAAGGTTCATCCTGTACATATGGCTGTAAATGTTCGAATGTTAGTAGCAATAAGGATTATCAAATCGTTGATATTCCTACTGATGACGACTAAGATGATAGAGATGATGATGATGATGATAATTCTGTAAAAACTAAGACTAAGATTAACGAAACTGATGATGATTCTATGACTTGACCTTCTTCGTGACCTTAAAATGTGGTAATTCTATAGTTAAAAAACTTGAATAAAGATCTAGAAACTCTGACAGTTCATTTTTTTTTAGATATACGTGAGATATTTTAGAAATGTGATCTATAAATACGTGAGAGAATCGTGCATACTTGTTTGCCAATGTTTGTGTATTGCAGTAGATTCTATGGATTTATTTTCTTCTTACCTTTGAATGTTTTTCAACAGCCTTTAGTTACTTGATGATCTATGTTTCAATGTAAAAAATATATCTTTTTGTCAAGAAAACTAGTACGTATGCCCGTTTTCATTCATAATCACGAATTTTGGAAATAACCCTCCCCCTTTTTTGTTTGTTCCTCTACGATTTAAAAATTAATAAATATTAGCATCCATTGGAATAAGATATGATTTGTTCAACTGAATAAAAAAAAAAAAAACAGTACCATTTACTTGGTTATTTTTTCATATTTCGGTATATATTTGTAAAACAAATATTTGTATATACTCTTCTATAATTCCCCTTTTAACAACTTTTTGGACATTTTTGCAAAAGTATAACACCTCTTAAAATATTTTTCAGACAATACTCTTTAGATTTATAAAAAAAAAAAAAAAAAAAAAAAATGCGGTGCCCTGGGGTGTAACACAGAACTGAAATTTTACTTTTTTATTTCACTTCACATAATCTCACCAACAATAAAGTTGATTCTCATGTGCGCACATACTTTGCAAATATAAAATATAAAATATGCTTTAATTTTGATAAAAAAACAAGGATAATTAAGACATTTTTCATATAATACCAATTTCATCATAGTTTGTTGCAATGGTACGTGGAATTTGTTTTTATTTTCTAAATACTCAATACCTCTAAGTTAGTGTAGCTATGACAAATTTAATTATGTAGATTATGATTACCTAAAATTTGATGTATCCTTTGGGCCAAATAGGGACTAAATTGCACCGCACCTACTCCTTTCATATTTGATCAATTATGAAGACGGTATATATATTGAACTTAACAAAACATCTGTAAAGACGGTACCACGATTTCCAGAGGATTACAAGAATTAATTAATATCCAAAGTACAAATTGATTTGTCCAGAAAACATGATGTTATAGTACTTAAAATAACAGTAAGAATATAATTTTGAAATATTAGTCGTGTGTTTTCAATAAAAGTGCAATTTAACTTTAGGAAATCGATAAGCTGGTCTGTCGTGTAAGTTATATGCAAATTACTTGTTGAAAACAAAATGGCGAACGTAATTATTTAAAAGGTAGACAACTTTTAAAGTTTTCATAACTCGATTTCTTGACGATAACTTGTATTCATATTGAGTATTTACGACTAAACTTTGTGACATCTCAAGCCTTATATTTATACAATTTAAAGCTCTATAACATCATGTAAATTCATGTTTTTACGACATATCAATTTGACTTTAGGATATTAAATTTGTTCTTGTAATCCTCTGGAAATGGTACCCCTGAATAGATGTATGTTTAATTTAACAAAAAAATAGCACCTCATGTTGTGGCTCACCATCTTTGTTGCAAGTTCACTGCTTTCTACTTTGATATTAAATTAATAAAGAGATCCATTTTGTTACACCTTATGATCAATTAATTTGGCAATCGTCAATGGCCGTCAGAAAGGTTTAAACACATCAGTTGTATGACCTGCTAGTCAAATGCGTTTTGTTAAAATATATTTTTTTCACTGTTTTGGTTTTGTGAAAAATGTTGTTTGTGCTGTATTTAGACGCTCCTACAACGAAATTTGTTACATGCACACGTATAAAAATGCGATTTTCATCCAACGCAATCATTTTAGGGACGACATCAAAAGTTCAATGTAGGATAAAAAACTTAATTCACATAGTTTCCCCCCCCCCACCCCCCTCTTAACTTAATTTGGGAAAAATTGATTTACCAATAGGGATATATGTAAAAATCGATTTTAGATATACAAACTTGCACAATTTTAACCCCCCCCCCCCCCCCCCCAACCCCAAACTATTTGATTTAAGTTTTTTATCCTACATCGATCTTTTGATGTCGTCCCTTAATTTAACGAAGTGTAACATAGAGACGTATAAAACTAATTTTGTCATTATCTGTGAAACAGAGACATGTATTGAAAAAGAGTCTAATTTTGTCATTATCTGTGAAACAGAGACATGTATTAAAAGCGAGTCAACTAGTTTGTGATTGTGTTAGTAGAAATTTAAAAGGGATGATTTCAACCTCAGCACTATAAACTTTTGTTTTGATAGTTTATGGAAGCTTAGCAGTAAGCCTATATTAATCAAATCATGACCGGAAATACAAACCCTGTAATATTGAATAAACTGGAGGATCTGTACTCCATATTCCGGCGTTGCTTCGTATAACTATGACTTTTAAAACATAACTTGTATTTTGAGTATCCTATTTATGTGACAATATGATAGTTATTGATGATATGCAATATATATATAATGTAAATTTTAATTACAGCTATATTTGATTATAATTCTGGTATGCCTTGTTCAAAGAAATTGTAAAGCAAATATCATACCGGAACAGAACCCATTTGATCAGCGGTCAGATATTGTTATTATTGGTGACAGTGGAACTTTAGGTAAAATTATTTATTAACGATTCACATTTATGAAACTTGTCTCGTAGCAATGTATATAAACTCATAGATACCAGGATTGAAATTTTATATTTGCGCAAGAAGTACGGTTCGTATATAAAAGATGCATCAGTAACGCTCGAATAAAAAAATGTTAAAAAGATCTATTCCTGAGGTCGAAAAGCCCTGGTGTTTCAAAAATTCAAAGTTTTGTAAACAGTTAATTTATGATTATGAACATATCAATGATAACTCAAATCAACATAGAAGTGCAGCATACTGATACCCTCGCGGAATTGAAACTCCACCAGCAGCTACAAGTCACTACTGTGATTTACCAAGTTATGCGTATTATATCTGTAGCATCATAAAACGTTAACATTTATATTTATCCTTGTGGAAACCGTGTATATTTGATATTAGGTTAGTAGGGAGGTGGGGCTTATTTCATACACGGTTAGTAGTGGAGTTACGTCCCTTTATATTCCATATAAGGTAGTAGGGAGGCGGAGCTAATTTCATACACGGTTAGTAGTGGTGTTACGTCCCTTTAGAAAAACAAAACAGTACTTAGAAAAAATCTTAAAGGTTTCAACAGACGAAGAAATTGATGATTAAGATTGAAATAAATTTATAAAACACTAAAAATCTAACAAGTTGTCATTGTTGGCATATGTTTTTGTAGGATCAATGGAGTAGTTTCTGAATCATGTTAAGGCTAACTGTAATGAAGACTTGCTCATTTTGATAGGTCACTGGTTTAAATTTTACACGTTAAGATAGTCGGTAAGATAAATTCGTATTGCTCTCACCCTATATGGTATTTACTGACCCCATATATACCGTATTAGGTCACTAGCACACTATGTAACTCATGATACTAGGTGTTTTTAAACCTTTACCATATACATGATCATAGGGTACAGACATAACCAATTTAAATGCATAAAACTGTATAGATACTATGTAACTAGTCATCTGTATCTGTAATATGTTCGAATTGATGTATAAAGACGCGAAATACAAAAACTCCTTCATATAGAAATGTCAGTTTGAAGGGACTTGAAAACATATCTAATACTAGTCATGTATGTTTGAAAATTTCTTAGCTGTTCCTCTAAATGTTTTTTCATGTTTCATTCTGAAAAAGAATCTACCTTTCATATGTAAATCTATGTCGAGCTTCAAATATCTGTTCTGTCCTCAGATATATATCCCGTGATGTCATGAAACTCAAATATGTAAATCTATGTCGAGCTTCAAATATCCGTTCTGTCCTCAGATCTATATTCCGTGATGTCATGAAACTCATATGTATATTTTAGTTTTATAAATAAAAGCTTAATTGTCATTCTGTTTTCAAATTTGAAAAATAAGACAAACTAATATGACAAAGGCAAACTTAGATTCTGTGAAATACAAAGATCATGAATACTTCTTGGCGTTTCGTAAATAAATCATTTATTTCTCATTTACGGAAACCAGATTTAATTTAGTAGGTGATACTGCAGTAGACACAGGATCAGCTTTTGGATTTCTTCCCATCCCTTTTGTGTCGATTGCAATACTCCTGATGGCAATGGGAATGTTGACTATGCCAAGTACTGTAACTAGTGGACCAAGTGTTGTGCCAAGACCTATTGCATCAAGACCTGATGTGCAAATAGCTGTTCCGGCAGCTACACCAGCACCTGCACCCACACCTGCACCAACAAGTAAGTATCAATGTTCAATGAACCTTTATCTTCGGAAATTTTGTGGAGATATCAAATTGCATTCTTAGCCAACGACAAACCAAGAATGATTACTGCTTGTAATTACTGGGGTGGGATATTATAATTTTGCGAAACGTGATACGAGCATAAAATTTGGTACAAAGGTAGAATAAATTATAATAAATAAAAAAGAGCCGCTGGCTATTATTTTTTTTTCTTCATATTTTCAAGATGGCCACCGCTCATTTTACAAACGGCGTCATATCAAACTAGCTACACTTCGTGAATCCTTTGAAAGCTGTGTTGTAGGTATAATCCAATGTACATTTGGATAAATAGTTAATTCAAGTTCCTTATGTACGATTGGCAATCCATTATTACAGAAAAAGTGACTTCCGGTTCAAAATTGGCACCAAAAACGTCAAAAAAGTCATTCACCACTTCTTTACTGATTTCCTAAATGACATTAGTCAATACAATTGGCTCTTAGATATTAAAAGTATACTTCTCTTCATGTCACACTAGCCGCTCCTCCTCAATCATTATCGTTTAGTTAAATTAGTTTGCCATTTTTGGGGGGGGGGTAGATACATCTTTTTCCTTCTTTGTCTTTGACAACTTCTTTTCATGTATTGTCTCACATTAAAGCTAAAATACGCTTTTCCTCAGTCATTCAGATTTGATCTAGAAAAGGTGACCTAAGTAGAGATAACTTATTAACATACTTAAGTTTTAATTTGAATCCTATGAATTTCGTATATTTACTTTGTTAAGATGATTTAAATATCAATTTAACTTTATGTTGTTGCTTTTCGTTCAAAACATAACTCATATTTTGTAATATGAATAGCACCATGTATTCCAACAAATTGCCCTGCAGATTATACATTGTTAGATGACCAAACAGCTAGTCAAAATTGTTACTTATACAGCGGAAATACTGAGGAAGTTTGGTCTGATGCCCTGGTGAGTATTTTTTATCAGATTAAAAAAATATTACACTTTCAGATCAAATTTAATATACCTAGTAATTCTATTCTCGAATTTAGTTTTTGAAAACATTTATCTTGAATACAAACTTCCGTATTATGAAAGCTAAAATTTTGAAAGTATGAAGCATGATTCTAGACTTATTTGATTCCAATGAGAAAATATTAAAAAAACTAATCCATGCATACTTGCCTCCATTTCAAAAAAAATATATATTTGTAAGAACTCAACATTAACTATTATTCATGCATTGCTATCTAAATGTTGACACTGTTTATCGATAGAACAAAATAAATAAATGACTTTACCTAAGATACTTTTCGCCTTCATTAATTGAAAAAAAATATCAAACACCTAACCGTACACATATTTTAATGAAGATAATTGATGTAAGTATTTTCAGAGCAGAACATATCATCACGTGTCATACCCTTAAAATACAAACAAATACAACCTTTTCTGCCATTCCTTTAGATGTTGCATGCTTCTCACAAGTAGGTTCTTGCAATGTGAATTACAAGACATAGGAGGTTTACATCAGTATGAACACAAATAGGAAAAGACGTCATTAATGAAATGGAAGACTTGTGTCTAATCCATTTGTCCTTTTTTAACAATAAAATACGTTAAAACTTGCAAATTAAAAATGATTTAAAAAAAAACAAACAATATAAACTGAAAGATTCGATTAGCAATACTCGCAATACCGATACTCGAAAATGTACGGTATTAATTATTGATCATGCTTTTCTAATTTTAAGGCATAACATCAATGTATCATTTCTTGTTTTATGTATGAAACTGCATATGTGTCTTGTTTTCAAATTTTAGAAGGTGTGTACCTTGACACCAGGAGCGTACCTATGGAGGCCAAATACACGAGCAGAAGCTGATGCTGTCAAAAATAAGTTTACTATCGGTAAGTTATGAGTAAAGTAATTGATTTTTTTTGTATTTATGTATGAAAAACAATATCGACTATGCCATGTATTTATTGAGGAAGCACTCCCAGTAACATATTCTATAAAAAAGGAAAAAAAGCATGTATCAGTTTTAAGCATATGCCAATTAAATACAAGTATCGAGACACCTATATTTGTGTCATCTATTTGACTGACATGCTTTAACGTAAAAGATTGATAGATCATGAACTTCTATTTCGGTTACTCATTTTTTGATTTTGGTAAAGAGTAAAAAAGTGTCATGACTTAAGATGAAGATTGCGTTTCTCAAGCTTTAATTATTTATCCAAGATGCAATTCTTCTTATCTTTTTGTTTTATACATGTAGTTTTATCACCATACAAGGGCGACAAGTTGCAAACTATCTTCAAAGTGTCAAGAAACTTAGATAAATACTAGGAATAGTTGATAGCCAATATTAAGTACTGACTTTTGTAAATTTTGCTGTAAATTTTGCTGTAAAATGACTAAGTTCCCAAATCCGGAATAACATGAAAAATGTGGGATCTTCAAATAGTAATTGCAGCACGTTAAGATATGTGTAATTTTTTCATGATGTTTCAAGGATCTTGACTAAAAAAAAATATTGAAACTAACATTGAGCTAGTTTTTGTCGTGCCTTCGACTTTTGTCGCAGAAAGCTCGACATAGGGATAGTTAATTCGTCGGCGACTGGGTTAGCCTACTTATTAAACGCTTTATTTTTTAGAAGGTAGAACACATGAATGCTTCATACTTTATATATATATGACTGGTGTTACGAAGTTTCCTTCTGTAACATGACCATTGTCCTTGACCTAATTTTCGTGGTTTATTGACTACTTGAAAAATAAGTTCAGATTTTTTGTAATGTTAATTTCTCTCTTATTATGAGAAATGGGATAACTATAGTTGGTAAATGCGTACATTGCAAGGGCCGGCAGACAGTTTTCACTTAACCTCGACCTCATCTCATGGATCAGTGAACAGGGTCATGTTTTGGTGGTAAAGTCCATATTCCAGATACTATAGGCAAATGTCTAGTATATTTGGTTTATGGAAGGATTGTAAGGTGTACATGTCCAACTGGCAGATATCATCTGACCTTGACCTCATTTTCATGGTTCTGTAGTTATAGTTAAGTTTTGTGTTTCGGTCGTATTTTCTCATACTGTATGCAAAAGGTCTACTATATTCAGTGTATTGAATGATGGTAAAATGTACATGTCCAAAAAAGAGGGACGAAAGATAATAAAGGGACATTCAAACTCATAAATCTAAAATAAACTGACAACGCCATGGCTAAAAATGAAAAAAGACAAACAGACAAACAATAGTTCACATGACACAACATAGAAAACTAAAGAATAAACAACACGAACCCCAACAAAAACTAGGGGTGATCTCGGGTGCTCCGGAAAGGTAAGCAGATCCTGCTCCACATGTGGCAACCGTCGTGTTGCTTATGTGATAACAAATCCGGTAAATAGTCTAATTCGGTAGGTCACATTCATGAAAGGGAAGGGATTGTAGTTACGACGTAAGGAACATATCCGATATCATTTGTGAAACGGTTATTCCATAACGGTTAACCAACTCATGATGGCGTCCGTAAACTTTACGAAGGGATGATTTCAACTTTACCATTTGAAACTATTGGTTTAATAGCTTCCTTGTGAGTAGAAAACCTCTATCAAGAAAATCGTTATAGGAAATGCAAGCACGGGAATATCGTATCAATTGGGAGATATATACCCCGTATGCAGGTGCTGCTGGAATGTTGCTACTTAGAAATGGAAAGATCACAATTGGAAAGCTGAAATCATCTCTTTTGTAGTAAAGTTTTGTTTTCAACCAACCCTCATTGTCAATTTTTAGATGTAAGTCAAGATATGAGGCCGACTTAACTGTATCGGTAGCAGGGTTTCCGCTGGCGGTAAAAATAATAATTGTGGCGATAAAAATTCGTCATTTGCGAAAGAATTTGGCGAAAGAAATATATATAACGATTTTTTTTCCTCCATCTTGTTTATTTACTTTTTTCAAGTTTCTCGGACTTTACCCGATCATACTCGGAATTCACCTTGACCTCATTAAGATTTGGGCAGAAAATCAATAATCAGCTGACTGCATTTTATAACTATCGACAACAAAGGACTGATTAATAAAGGTTTTATAACTATCAACAACAAAGGACTAATTAATAAAGGTGTTGATTGAATTGTTTGACAAAATGATATGGTTAAAAGGCTTCCTCTAAATGTCACATACAGAATTTATTTACCACTTTGCGACGCACGTGTTTGAAGCAAACATTTGACGTCTCCGCTCCTTTGAAGGATAGTTTAGAAAGGAAAGCTGCTGTTGTGACGAAAAATGTTCAAAAGCAAGAAACATTTCCGATTTAAAACTTTAATTATCCTTTGACTTAAATATAGGTAATTGATTAGGGAGACTACTTTAAAGTCGTTTGAGTGATACACGTGTTTCAAGCATAGTTGTACGTCTCAACTTTTTCATTTACGATGATCAAGAAAAAAAACTGTCGTTATGAAGAAATATATCCAAAAGGTTGGGAACAACCCCTCGAAGGAGAGTAACCCTTCAATGTAATAACCCTTCAATGAAATGGGGGATCAATTTCATGTGAGAAAAGCTTTTGTTTTGTTGTAAAAACCACTTCTTAGTACAAAAGGGCACATCAGTATTTTTCTTTTAAAGAAACTTTCCCTACGAACTATACTGGTATTATATGATCAAAACATGTCCATTAATTTTGTTATATTCAAGGACTTATATCTTCTTTATTATAAAAAGTATAGTGGCACCCTCGTTTAGAAAAGTTGTTTAAAATACAATGAATATTTTCCCCTTTTAAGTTAAAATATTCTATTGTTTTAATGTAAACGTTTAGTGTTTATTCATTGAAATGTAGACACTAAAATAAGTTTGAGACAATAATCATAGACACAATGGGGCAAAATCGTCTTATTTAAGGGAGGGGGGTAGAAAAAAAGGTAAATTTTAAACAAAAATGACATTTATGTTACTTGGCGAAAAAAATAATAAAGTGGCGAAAAATATATTGTTTTGGCGAAAGAGGTGGCGAAAAAAATAATTGACCCAGGGGAAACCCTGATCTGTAGTATCCTTTATCTCTAGTTTGTTGGGATAGATGCGTTCATTATAGTCACCAAATTTTGAATTATTTAGTGAAAGTCCAAAAGTTTAAGGCAAACCATTCAACAATCTTTTGATTCCAAAAATTTCATGTAACTATTGTTGCCATGCATAAAATTAAAGCAGGAGTGGTTTACCAATGTCAAACAAAATTTATCGATTAAGAAGACAAATCAGTAAAAAAACAAACTATGTCACATTACAGACTATAACTACCAATCGTATCGATTTACACATGTATGATGGTGAACACTTATGTAGTATCGACTTAAGTCGCCTTCTTAATAACTCTGTATTGTTTAACTGACTTGAATAATAAATCTAACTATGATACTAATTACAATTCTATTCTTCTGAAGGAGATGATGTATTTATATGGACTGGCGCAAATAGTCCTACTCATGACGAGAATTTTGTATTTGCCGTTGACGGTGCTGCTCTTTCTTTGTTAAATCTTCCATTTGGAACCTGTAAGTTTTACTATCTAGGATGATCGAGTAAAGAAATGTGTTGTTAAAATGCTTTGTTTATACGACTAATATTCTGGTGTTATTGGATGTGCAAGCAAGAAATTGGAACAAAACTAATTATATATGTCAAAGTAACAATGACCAATTTACACAAAAAAATGGACACAACGATTTCAACAGTAAGTCTTCAAAGTATACAGTATTTCTGCTGTTATCTGCTCTTTCGTCGGGTATTTGTCTCTTTAACGTATGCTCCATTTTTATTCTCAATTTTACTAAATGGTCCTGAGCCAATATAAGCAGGTCAGTAGTTTTTAACTTGAGAGAAACAAAGACTGTAAGACTTCCATCAGATTCCCTGAGATAGCTCAACGATATAATGGATTACAAAATACCACCACAAACAAGTTTACTGATTTGAAACTTACAAATAAACGTGTGGCTAGGGGAAATCAGTTGATAACATTAACGGGTGATCAGTATTTGATTTGAAAATACACATACGATTCAGAAGATAAATCAAATCAGCGCAATCAAACATTCAAACAACAAAAGGAGCAATATTAGTCAAATGGTACACCCTGGAATAGGAAACAATCAGTTAAATAACATTTAAGAAGACTATTCTGTGATCTTCAGAGCTTAGACGGGAACATGTCGCTGGTAGTGAGTTGATTAACAGAGATGATGATGACTATCTAACGTATGAAGGGTTGATTTCTGAGATTTTTCCTTAAACTTCTGTTCGAGCAGTTTTTATAAAAGCAGCACAACATTGCAAATGTTGACCGTATAATGTGAACATGCTAGAGCATTACATATCAATTATGTGTTATATATATATATATATAATCTATCAGAGTTTTCAACGGTTAACCAGTTAACCGTCGGAAGGATCGAAACCGAAAACGCTAACCGGTTAACCGGAATTTTTTTCAATTTTAATAGATTTGATATAAACATGACTTTGTATTGAAATCATTGAATAATTTAGTTCTATTTCGTCGTGGTTATTAATTTGTTAGACAAATTGTCCAAAATATTGATTGCTATCCAAAAATCTAAAGTTAATTAGAACTAAGACAACTTATCTATCACCTCTGGACAAGATCTTAATTAAACATAATTAGTATACAAGGTTTTTTTTAAACAGTAATTTCAAGTCAGAAATTCGATTTTTTTACGAATTACTTAACTATATTTTTGATATTATACAGCGTAGACCTTCATCTGAATGTGCGATCGCCATCGTGCAAGGCTTTGTCTACTTAAACAAAGTGACAACTAAAAAGAGTAATTTGCATATTAAGGCGAACGTTATTATTGTATGCTTGGTGGTACGAGTAACACACTTAATCTGTTCAAATTAAAACACTCCGTATTTTTGTAACACCAAGAGAAAATTAAAGATTCATCGGTTCAAGACATTTTCATTATTGTCTTTTCCATCTGAAGTTATCACAAAAGCCATAGTAGATACGGTAGTACTATTTTATTCATAGTCAAACCTCGCCAGGAATCCTCTCAGACAATGCCAAGGGAGAAACGTCAATTTATTGTATTATTAAATACGTAAATTTGTAGGGTACTAAAGATAAGGTCATCAAACATCAACTTCACGAACAATCGCTTAACCGGTTAAACTGTTCTATTTGACAACAGCAATATGTATGTAAAAGCAGAGGATATTTTACTGTTGAGAAATGAGAAGTTGACGATTGGAAATCTGAAATCATTACGTTTTTAATCGACTCCTTGCAGTTTGCCAGACATTGGCCAGAAGCTATTTGATATGTTCGTATGACATTGAAACTGTTGCATGCATAAAAGTCAAGTGATACAAAAAAGGCTCATAGACACTCGACAAATTAATAATGTGATCACTGCTCATTAACAAGCCTATCATTGGTAATTATTGTTTTGTAAAATGCCAATTTAAAACATTACGAATCATGCAATCGACATCGAACTCTTGTGAAATTATTAATATTTATAAGTTAAAATCTTATACATCTGTTCCTTTAAATGACAATTCACATAAGTAGATGGTATTTCTCGTCAAAGTTTGCTAGATTATCCACTACTTACCGTTAAAGGTGGTGAAAGAACCCCATACTTCCTTAAACACTAATGTATAGATAAATACTTTTGTTTTACAGTAGACGGCGATGGTCAACTTGGAGAGGACTGTGTCCAAATAGAATTTGACACAAATGACAATCCCAATGACTGGCAATGGGAAAATGATGACTGTGATGACGATTTTCGATATATTTGTGAACTTCCGAGGGTTAGTATTAAGGCGGTTTGCTACTCAGTTTCAAAATAACAAGCTTTTTATAACACTAGTATATATTGATAGGGGATTAATAAAAGAATCAATGTGCTTTTTTTCGATATATAAGCCATTGACATTTTTTCCGGAAAATGTTCTCTCTTGATTTGTCTTAGCTTTATCATTGACAAGTTTAAGCTCGCAAACACTATTAAAAAATAACAACGATTTTTTTTAAAACTGATACAGGTGGCTTATAATGATACATGTAAAATATTTATAAAAAGAAAAATGGGGGGGGGGGGTGGGGGTGGGGGGGGTCAATGAGCAATTCTTTTAAGGCATTCAAATGGATAAAACTAGAGGATTCCGAAAATGTGACAAAAAATCAAAAGCTTGACAAGCGAACTTCCTTAACATTGTTTTTGAAGTTTCTGAAAATAGTGAATACATCTTGTATATTATATTTGAGATGCTGGAGCAAGACCACTCGTGTACACCATCATATTGATAATAGTAAGGAATTTTCTGAATTTCTGAACAAAATTTAAATTTGATTATATTGATCATTTTTGAATATTTCATTTCAATTTAATTATACGAGCTAATTTTACATATGTTGTTATATTTAAATTAAACTATATGTTAATTTTTCTTTCAGAAAACCTGTCCGTAGAAGTGTATGTAGCCGTTGTTATATTCCAATGGACGACAAATATTTCTTATCCTTAGCTAAATAAAACCACAACCAAACTAGAGTCATATTGTTAGTGTTTTTTAATTTGTCTTAGTCTTAATCAATCAGTGACAGTTATTCCTCGAATCTCTTTAATTTAAAAATATGAGATGTGGGGCGATTGCCAATGAGTAGACAACTATCCATCAAAGCTCAAATGAAGTGGATGTAAGCAATTATTGACCACCGAGCGGCCTCTAATGTGACAAAAACATACCGATTTGTTATAGTTAAATCGATTTAAGACTTATAATAGCGGTATATTACTATTGCATTTTATTATACAATATAGTCAGCTATGTATTATAGGAACAGACATATAAAATATAAAATAATTCATTTCCGAAAACAGCTTATTTAATAAAAAGCATCTTTCAAGAATGTGCATAGATTCTGAACACAATCAAGCATATATTCCTTCCATAGTTTCTTGACAAGGCTTCATTATTCACATGTTAACCTAACATATTAGTTTTAAATCGATATCAGTGCTCGGGGTGGGGGTGGGGGCTGGGGGTGGGTGGAGGTGGAACTGCATTACATAATTGTAGGGATGTCGCTGTAATTCTGTTACACAACCCTTTTCATAGGATAAAGATCTTAGAAATGTACCTTTTCATATATTGTTTTGGTTTCGTGTTGTGTTTTGTAAGATTGGAATACCAGTGTCAAAAAAAAGAAAATTCATTGTATGATAAAAACACAGCAGGAAACACCACGAAATTTGATAGACGAAAACAGTGTCATCGACTCTTTATTGGCCTTATCATATATTTTTGATATTTTTCCCGACCCATTCACATATTTTCAAACATGAAAAGGTGACTTTTTCCAGCAGCACATCCTATCACCTTGTATTTAGGAAGTAGCAACTCCTATTATAGATTTTAAAGCAATCACATAAAATTGAGAAAGGAAATGGTGAATATGTCAAAGCGACAACCACCCGACCATAGAGCAAACAACATTTTAGGCTTTTTGTCGAGTAAACGCAGCGAACGAGATGAAAAAGCCTTCATATTGTGTCAAGCAGCTTATATTTTACAATATCAATATGCAAATAACCTGATAATAGATTTATCGGGCTGTTTTTGCTTCTTTTAGAAGTGTTTTCTTAGTTTCATCAGCAACCGGAAGACGATTTGATAACTTATCAGCGTCGGTTCAAACATTATGACGTGGCTGATATGTCCGGGTCAAATTTATTAAGGCCGGTTCAACGTATTTGACGTCAAAAAGCCGTGAGATGCAGTTTTATTAAGAGCTGAGCAGATTAATATAGACAGGGGGACGAACGATAAATTCGATTATTTATGCAATTATCGCCTAACATTCATTTAAACACCAAATAAAAGTGTTGCACCGTTATCCATTGCGAAGGAAAAAATTATTGTTTTCAACTGATGCTACTATTTGATAGCATGGTTAGTGTGCACTTGTTTAAGTTAAATAAATCAATTACGAATAGATTAGAGTATGTTGGTTTCTTCGAACTAAGTTTATTTACTTGAAAAAAAGGGTTAAGGTTATCTGCATTGAAAATAAACTATGTTAAACACAACTCAAAACGTTGATCACAACAACGAACATAACATCGAAAGCAGTATCAAGATGTTTTCGCATTTTCAGGAAGTTAACTCGGTACATGTTTTTAAAGCTGTTAATTGAACAAGACGTTGACGAAAACGAATTAAAATCTTATAAGGGAACGACCATTTATTTCTAAGGGAAAGGGGCAGGTTAGTTTTTTTTCCTAAAAAAAAATTCTGATCCGCAATTTGATGAAAACATATATTTCTAAATCTAAAGGTTCCCCAAACTTAAAAGTGGAAAAAATTTGCAGAAAAAAAAATAAGCATTCGGACAAAAAACTGTACTCCCCCCCTTTAAAAAAAAGTGAAATGGTTGTTCTCTAACAACGTTAATAACAGGTAATATTTGCCTGTCCCAAGTTAGGAGCCTGTAATTCAGTGGTTGTCGATTGTTCATGTGTTACATAGTTGTGTTTCGTTTATTTCTTTATATAAATAAGGCCGTTAGTTTTCTCGTTTGAATTGTTTTACATCGTCACATCGGGGCCTTTTAGCTTTGCTCATTGTTGAAGGCAGTACGGTGACCTATAGTTGTTAATGTCTGTCATTTGGGTCTCATTATGGACAGTTGTCTCATTGGCAATCATACCACATCTTCTTTTTTTATAAATAAACAAAAATCATAGCACTCCTTTGATATCTTATAGTTCGTTTGATGAACAGACCATTTAAACGATTACAACATATGTTCTCGGTTCTTATTTCAAGAGAGGCGAACATTACCAAAGGACCATTTAAGCTAAGAAGTTTACAATAAACTGACAACGTCATTCCTGGAACTGAAAAAGACAAACAAACAACAGTACACGAAACAACAAAGAAAACTAAAGACCGAGAAACATGAACAATACCCAAAATTGGGGAGGGGGATCTATGGAGCTGTTGAAGGGTAAGCAGATTTAGCTTCAAATGGGACACCCGTCGTGTTGCTCATGCTCAGGTATACAAAAACAATATTTCAAATTCAGCGATTGAAAATATTTGGTTAGTAGCCCTTCAATATCGTATTTACTCCGTTTGCAAACGCTGTTGGAATGTTGCTACATACAATTGAAAGTTCACAATTTGGGATCTGAAATCATCTACTTTGTCGTAAAGGTTAGTTTTCAAACGACTCTTTCATATTCCTGACTTAATACCGGCATTTTCTAAATGTAGAAAATGGTGGATTGAACCCGATGTTTTTACCTAGCTTAACTTTTCACTTGTATGGTGGTCGAATAAAATTCCCTTATATAAACAACGATGTGTGAACAAAACAAACAGACATAATAGTAAAACTGTCAAAAATAGGAATAGAGCAGTCAACATTGTGTTATAATCTTGATCACTATAAAGCAAACGAATTTATCATACTTTACGTTAAAACGCCAGATTTTTAATGATTCATTCATGAGAGACAATTTACTCTATCTCATGTCTCAGCGGGATATATTTTTACAATCGTCGATATATACTTTTTAAAAGCGTTAACCGAGCACATTTGTATGACCTGTTCCATATGTTAGAACGACGAACGCTTTGTAAACCCTGAAATTTAAAAAAAAAAGTATTCAATTCCGATAATTAATTGTATTCGCTTTAAAAATGTAATTTGGTTATTACAAATCATTTATTTGTTTTCTTTTGTAATATTGTTATGTGGTAACGGAATCGTGTATTTTAATGGATGTTGTATTTTATTTGGCAATAATGACTTACTTTGGAGTTAAGGTATTTTTTGTCTGTCAATTAAAATTAAGGATTCTTGGGGAAAATAGGTCTAATACTGCAATCATAAGCTAAGAAACTTTGGCATATGATAGCCTTTTTTTTGGTCCAGGCCCATTCGATTTGAAGATTAATGACCCAGAAAGCTGCCCGATTGTAGTATTGCAGTTCGAAACATTGTACCACCAAATTACCACCATGATTACATTTTTGCATTCTTCCAGACAAAATGAATAATAGATATGGGTTGATTAAAACAGATTTACTGAATTTACTGAGAGTACCTAGTGAAGTTAAATCAAGAAATCCGCGTCGGCCGTGTATGTTTTAATATACTGATCATAGTGATGGACTTTAAAAACGCAACACTATTTTTTTAACAACATCATAATTGATCCTCATATGCATACAACTACTAGTAATGTTTACCATACTTCTGTCTGTTTAGAAAAAAAACCCGACATCTAACTGACCTGAGATTATTGAACATACAAGATTATTGAAAACGTTCTTAAAAAGAAATTTTCAAACTTTAATTGATTTTTTATTTAAAATTTTCCTCCAGAAACATTTTTTAAAACCATACTCGTTATAAAATCATTTAAAAATGTTGCATCTCCATATTGTTAAGACCTGAACATTTAAAAACTGAATGAGCCAATACGAGTATTGCAGATAGGAAAACGTAAATGTTCTGTAACCATTCAATTTAACATCAGAAACTCGTCTTACTATTCTTCAAACAGCGATACAGTCAAACGGGGATTTAAATATGATCTTTGCTGTAACCATTCAATTTAACATCAGAAACTCGTCTTACTATCCTTCAAACAACGATACAGGCAAACGGTGATTTAAAGAAGATCTTTGCGGTAACCATTCAATTTAACATCAGAAACTCGTCTTACTATCTTTCAAACAACGATACAGGCAAATTGAGATTTAAAGAAGATCTTTGCGGTAACCATTCAATTTAACATCAGAAACTCGTCTTACTATCTTTCAAACAACGATACAGTCAAACGGGGATTTAAATATGATCTTTGCTGTAACCATTCAATTTAACATCAGAAACCCGTCTTACTATCCTTCAAACAACAATACAGGCAAACGGGGATTTAAAGATGATCTTTGTTACCATTCAATTTAACATCAAAAACTCGTCTTACTATTCTTCAAACAACGATACAGTCAAACGGGGATTTAAAGATGATCTTTGCTGTAACCGTTCAATTTAACATCAGAAACTCGTCTTACTATCTTTCAAACAACAATACAGGCAAACGGAGATTTAAAGATGATCATCATTGACAAGATCAATATGTATACGTAGTGACAACGTGACGTCATTAGAGTTTTATTATGCAACGTCATTCGCTTGATATGAATACGGACGCAACGTTAACTTCTAAATAAATTGCTGTATGCCTTGGCACACATATGCATGCCTTAAATGTTAACACAAAAGCTGAAATGTCAATTTATTGACTGCAAAAAAATATTAAAACCGAAACGTGTCAACCGCATACTTACCAAAACACACTATAATCATGATGAAAACAAAAGGTGCGAATCAGAACTCATGACCATGGTGAACTCAAGACTTGCCCAACAGAATTGGTTGACCTTTCTGATATAACATCTTGAGAATAAATTTCCCTCGACTTACGGCTCGCGAAATTTAACATTGTCTCGACTGTTATTTTTCGCAAATACCCCTCCTTAACATGATATATCTGTTTAAAATCTTCATTATTTTTTATGATTTATATTATCATTATTTATCTAATTTTATTAAAAAAAAATATGTTTTTCCTACTTAAAATTTTCATTTTAAAGTATTTTAAATGTGAAACATTTAGGATTAATAGAGACTTCTCAATTATTATCTTTTGACGCACATTCAATTCCTTGTTTTGACATATTTACTTAGTTAAGCTTTTTGTTTATCTCTTGTACATTATGTATATACTAAGTGGTTTTTTTAGTTGTTTTTTTTTTTAAATCAATTAACATACAGAAGGCTGTTTTTGTTAGTGTGAATAACATGCATTTCAGAATTGTAGCATTTGATGCCATAAACAAACTGTCGATAAAATATCAGACAAACTGTCTCAAATGAAAAAAAATATGATAATTTGTGGATCTTGTCTATCTGATAATTTTGAAAATGTGTAGTTTACATGTAAATCTTTTACTATAGTTTAAAGGTAAAAATTGTCATCAATTAGCAGTTACTCTTAAAAAGGACTCGTCTGACAACTGTAGATCGTGTTTTCCAATGCATGTTCTTCTTATCTCTTTCAAAATCAGAAAATTTCAAAAAGTGTTAGAATTAAGACATTTGTTAAAGATGACTCCTATAAGAAGTAGTACGAATGTTTTGACCTTAAGGAGGTAGACCTAGGTTAAGGGAAATAACTCTTAAAATCATCAATACGTTTGTGTCAACCATTTTCAAAAATATCTTCTAAGCTTCTAGGTTACATAGATTATTTTCAATCTGTTTCAGGTAAATGCTTAAATTACATTGATGAACTTGACTTTAACAAACGCTTAACTGATTTAAAGAGTTATCTCCCTGAACCAAGGTCTGTCCCCTTAATAAGATAAATCCCATCAAGATATCCAAATGATGATTTTGATCAAATTTGAATAAATTTTGCACAAAGGTTTCAGAGGAGTAGATTGTTCAGAATTTATTATTTTCACACTAAATGACCCCGCTTTTTTTTTATCAAGGCTGGAAAGGATGGTAGACTTTTCCTTTTTAAATTTCAATGTTCAAAGTAATTTGTCACATGACCTCATCTGACAAAGCCTCAGCAAATAAAGCAATATCAATTAATATGTAGATTTTGTGAAACTTACAAAGTCAGGGTTATATATGAAAATCTCAAAGTGCATTTTTTAAATGCTATGTATGTGCAGCTATCTCTTATCATTTTCTAAATATTCAAAGTTGAATTTTAAGCGTAATATATTTTTGAAGTTTATGATCTTTGACCTTTGGTGCAAATGAAATGTCACATAAACTTCAGATTATTGGTGAAAATTTGATATTTTGCGACATTCAGTTCTTAATAAATTTTCAAAAATAATGTAAGATATTTCAATGGGGAAACTTTCAAAAGTTTGATACAAAAAAAACCTTCATATTAATTAACACTACCATCTGTTCTTGTCCATGTGGCTTTTTCAGATCGATTATATCTGCATTTATTTTTAACATATGCATATAATTTAATTATTTAGTTGGGATATAAAAAAACAAGGAGATGTTAAAATCCTTTGCATTTATAAGATTTCATGATAAGATCTACCGAATGATCAAATAAGATCATATCATCAAAAATAACTATTAGGATCATGTCGAAAAGACAACAATAAAAGGGAAATTACTTTAAAGCGGATGGTGAATTTCCTACTCGGGGTTATCTTATAAGACTTTATTAGTAGGTACATGTATATCGATGATCCAAATTTGGTCATAGCTTCAATAAAACATTAGGGATAATTTCAAAATAATGTTGAAAAAAAAATTATAGACCACTTTTATCTCAGTAGTTTGTTATTTGATATTTAAAATTGATAAAACTTCTTTCTTGAATCAGCATCCAGTATTTAATTATTCATAAATATTCACGTCGAAAGCTTGACTTGAGCAAACATGGCCCTTGAAAAATATGTAAAACATAGTAAATCATGTATTAAGTATAAAAACATATATCATTTTCTTGCTAATCAAAAATTACAAGAATTGGTCGCTTGCTTGCAAAAAGAAATAACGAACATGTTTAAAGATATGAAAATAAAATAGTATGATCGATTGTAGATTGCTAGAGGCAAATATACATGAAATCGAATCATGTTACTAAAAGTTGTCAGATTCAAAATCAAATAGTTTATAACAGAATACTACTCAATGGGATTCCCAGTGACACTAAAACAATAAAAAAGTGACTCTTCTTTAGAAAGAGATAGAAAGGGTAAACAAAAGACAATAAACACATAAAACTCGATATACATAGGGATGAATATCTCTTAAAAAACAAAGCCATAATATAACTTATATACAACCACTATAAGTAAATTATATTTTCAAGCTGAATTTGTTGATATATGATTTTCTAGTTGCCAACTATGCCTTTATTTGAACAATTTATTGCTCAACATAGGGTGTATAAAAAGCTGCCAATCTTGACTGCATATTTTTCTTTCTTTTAAAAAATATAAATCAAACCTTTATAACGTTATCTTTATGAGGATCCAATTTGTAACCTGTTCCAAAATGTAGTTTTGCCACAAGAATTTTTCAAAGTTGGGTAGTTTTGTTTATATGAATGTCGGTTAATTCGTATTATCGAGCATACCGTTAAGTTTATCGTTGGGACAACTCAATACAATGGAATTAATATACGTTAAATTTTTCCATCGCCATGCTCGTCCGAATTTAAAACTTCTCTTTACCAAAATCCTTGGTATAATAAATTTTAAAAAATCTAGATATAGGTTTAGTTGATCGTAGTAACTTTTTTTTTCCAGTAAGCAATGTTTAATAACATTATAAACCAACATATTATAAGAACAAACACAATTGTCCAATACATTTAATGGACTGAAATAAAACTTGGTATTATAATCATATACATTCTTATGTGATAATAAACTGCAGACTGTCGTAGTTACTGTGAGCACTTTCGATGAAATGACAACCACTAATTTTCTTTATATAATACGATGTACGAGGTACGAGGTACGAAATGATCAATGTACGAAATGACTTGCTGCCGATATAGACCCTTGTTATGGTGCCTTGGTAATGAATTATATCGGCATATGATGTTATGATCTAAGAAGAATGGGTCGAAAGAAACTTTTTTATGATGCTTAAAGGGAGGGGCCCATACAGTTCTTGGATGGTGTAAACTTTCAACTAACACCATAAACCATTACACCATACACCGTGTGCCATTACACCATACATGTAACACCTTTGCATCATACACCTTACACATTCTATCTACACCCACCCAAATTTCCAATAATGCGATTTGATTTTAAAGAAAGCGTGAGACTTTAAAATCATTTATTTATTTAAAAACAACTTATTTTGATCAAAATATTGTAAATTAATGTATAAAATAAGAAATCAGTTCTTTTGCATAGTTTTAAACGTTGAAACCCACACTTTATATACACGTTACACAATCACACAATTCCTCATACACCACTTCACTATTCACTTTACACCATACACCATAGCACCATACACCTTCTACCATTGCACCATATGCCATACACCATTACACCATACACGTTGTTTTTTTTTAAAAGTATACACCATCCAAGGGTTGTACCAGCAGGTATTGTTTTAACTATAGGAAGGATCGATAGAGATTCTTATTATTGTGCCTAGAGGTAGGGGTCTTATCACCAGATGATGTTAAATATGAGCAAGGTAAGGATCGTTAGAGACAATTTTAATGTGTCTAGAGCGAGGGTTTATATCGGCAAAATTATGTTATAACACGAAGTAAAACAACACGATATAAACACTTGTTATTATGCATAGAAAGAGGGGTCATATCACAGTTGTTATAAGTAGAGACAAGATCAAAAGAAATAATTTCTAATACTTAAGCTTTGCTTCTTAGAAAAAGCTGTATTTGACAATACTTTAAATAATATTTGGTTCCCAATGCTCTTCGCTTTCGTACTTTATTTGGGTTTTTAACTTCTTTATTATTTGA